>NC_043011.1:43616211-43691211 GCF_006345805.1 Octopus sinensis
TTTAGTAAAATAACTTAGTTATCATTCAGCTAGTGTTAGGAACATAAATTGTGACTTAGGTTTGCTGGGAGATTTTAATTCAAAACTTATGAAAACAAGACATTTGTACTCAGACCCAGAGCTGGTTTCAGCCAGGTTGGTAACGAAAGGGTTAAAGCAAGGAACTTTTCAGCACACTCATGTAGATGAACAGAATGTATGAAATGGCTGCAGTAGGTAGCTGTTCAGTTTGGTCATCAAATAGATGCTGCTGGTCATTATAATGATTCAAACACTGAAAGTTTATTTGAAATTGGCTACACTTAAGACAGCCATATGGCAATGGTTGGCCCTTTTGAAAGGTTTAACCTAATCTAAATGAAACTGAGCCACACCAAAGCTACTTCTGTTCTTGATCCATTTTATGATGTAGGGATTGACATGGATAGATTCCCAGGAAGCTTCAGTCTCTAATCTCAGACTACTTAAAGGTGGGAAGTACCCTTATTAAAATTTTTAACTGTGTTTAGCTGAGTTATGGGCACTAGTGTAACTAAGGCAGGGGGATCCACCGTGGATGGCACTTTTAAAGGGGCAGCACCTTTGGGTCTGCCGTAGGCAATGTGTTTTTTGGGGGGTCCAGGGGCAGCAAATGGAAGGGCTGCCCCGGGTGGCACACACTCTAGTTATGCTAGTGGTTATGGGCCTAAAATTGTTGAATATTTTTCTTTATTTTTCAAGTTCTTTCTCAACAATATCTTCATTCTTCCCCTCAGATAATTAGGAATGCTTGTAGCTTGTAGTAGACAACTGCCAAAACAACAATAAACAAGTCCGGTATGTAACTATAAACTTTTAGGATAAACCATCTGGTGGGAGAAATTTTCCCCTCGCTAGCCTTTCCAGGCTCTGTGTTTTCTATTGTTAGTTGGACCATAATCATGATGTAGGCATTGAAGATCATCTTCTCCATTCAGTCTCTCTTCATGAACCACTTGGCGAGATCTTGTTGAATTTCTTCCTTGGAGTCATTCTGTAACTAAGAACCACCTCTCTCATTTCTACCAGGCAAATGTAGACATCGAACCAATGATGACAAAACGTTCTTTGTCATTGAACCAGTTCTCTCCTGTGTCTCAAATATCAAATGTTTTAATAATGTAGACTGAAGTGGACGGCCTCTAAAGAGTCTCCAGGACATTTGTGAAAATCAGTTTCCTGAGAATCTGTAGTTTTTATGGTTCACTGCAGACACAACACTTACAACAAACCATACTATAATGCTGCTGCTATATTATCTGCTATCAAAAGCCCGATTGAAAGCTGATTTCAGTTGCAGGAGAATTCTACTAGTACTGGATGTTATTGCTGGTGTGTGTGTATATACACTAAGCTACATACCTCAGTTTGGTAGGTGCATGTATCTCTCTCTTTTACTCTTTTACTTGTTTCAGTCATTTGACTGCGGCCATGCTGGAGCACCGCCTTTAGTCGAGCAAATCGACCCCGGGACTTATTCTTTGTAAGCCCAGTACTTATTCTATCGGTCTCTTTTGCCGAACCGCTAAGTGACGGGGACGTAAACACACCAGCATCGGTTGTCAAGCAATGCTAGGGGGACAAACACAGACACACAAACATATACACACACACTTACATATATACGACAGGCTTTCAGTTTCCGTCTACCAAATCCACTCACAAGGCATTGGTCGGCCCGGGGCTATAGCAGAAGACACTTGCCCAAGATGCCACGCAGTCGGACTGAACCCGGAACCATGTGGTTGGTTAGCAAGCTACTTACCACACAGCCACTCCTGCGCATTATATATACATATATATTACATATACACACATATATCATGTGTGTGTGTCTGTGTTTGTCCCCCCACTCTACCCAACTTATGCTGGTGCGTTTACGTCCCCGTAACTCAGCGGTTCGGCAAATGAGGGCGGTAGAAATAAGTACTGGGCTTAGAAAGAATAAGTTCTGGGGTTGATTCGTTCGACAAAAGGCGGTGCTCCAGAATGGCCGCAGTCAAATGAATGAAACAAGTAAAAGAATAAAAGAATATATATATAATATAATGTAATATAAGCAAATAAATATATTTGCATATGGTGTACGTGTATATATATATAGCTTCGTTTCGTTGTCTCCATTTCGGTTTTACATTTCGCATTTCAATTGTTTGAGTTATTAAGTGAAATATAAAAAAAAAGCAAATGCTGATCTTAATGGAAGCAACAAATGGAAGAAGCCGTTACTAGCAAATGCTAACTGAAGACTTGTTTTCATAATTTAATGCGGCCAATATCAGATGATTATTTCCATAAAATTATATTTCGATAATGAAGGGGGAGGAGGTAAACGATAAACATGAGACTTTAGTTGTTACAACTCCCCCCATTGGTGAAATGTATGTCATGTGATTACGTCAAGCCAATCAGTGACTGTCTTTTCACGGCGTAAGGTTTACCCGGTGTTCTCACTTCAAACATCCTGCCATCATGGTAAGTCGCACGTGTTGCAATTTCCTTCCTTTTACCAAATTTAATTATTAAACAACGTAAAAGGAAATTTAAAATCGTGTCTTTTTGAGTGATTTTCTTTGTCTTAATTAATACTTGTTAATTAATGTTTAAAAAAAATTATCATTTTTAATTGTGCTTTGTTAATTTTTGTTGTATATTATTAATTAAGAGCAGCGCATACCACGTGGTCAGTCTGGCTTTTTGCTCTGCTTCAGTCTTTTAACCCAATTTTGTGTAATATTAACTTTTATGCGTCGTTACAAGTTATTTTGTCGGTTTACTATTAAATACAAGCTGTTTAATTGTCGTAAAATGTGCAAATAATGATTGTATGAGGAAAAAAAAATATTTTTCGTGAATAAGCGAAATTGAGAAATGGTATATCGGAATTTTCCAAGTTAATAAAATATGGATATGTTGGCGATTCCTGAAGAAATAGTATTCAGCTTTTGACCTGCTGCAATAACAACCAAATCTCAATCTACCGTCTTAAAATACACGACACTTTGTTATACAGACGTGATCGCCACGGTTAGGATGTCTCGGATCGTGGAGCTGGTTTAAAGTTAAACTACAGTAGCAACATGAATTGTTTACGCCTGCCTGAAATTGGAATATTTATTATAGGACAATGATATTTAGAATATGAAGTAAATTAATATTTAATGAGTGACTTGGAAAAATATGATCTGAAGTAGCTAAAACGAGGGAGTTAGGGGTGTCCTGCTTAAACGACATTTAGGAGTTTGAGGGTTGATAAGAATAAATATGGATTGTCTACTGTAGGCACAAAGTCTGAAATTTTGGGGAGAGTTCGGAGACATCGATCCGAAGCTTTTCTTCTGGAATGTGTACTCAGATTTTGATGTCCTCTGATATTGTATCGAACCCTAGGTCAGTATATTTTAAAGACTTCCACACCCTCAGAGAATGTAGATCATGCAACTATATTCTGTGCTATTGGCAGAGACTTATAACGTGAAATTCATTACCTACGAAAATTGAGGGACGGAGATTACGTGGCGCAATATAATAAAATACACTTGGACTGCGGCCTGGCCGCTTGAAAACTTTGGATAGATTATACTAATACAAGATACAGTCGCGCGTGTAATTGTGTATTAAGTTCACGCACGTGTTGTCACAGAAGCACGAGTGCTTCGTAGTTCTACATTGCAAATAATCTAAACATATCTATACATTGTGATTATCTCAATAACTCCTATCTTTTTTTTTCTCCTACTTGTTTATGCGCGTGCATATACATATATAATTCATTTTTGGATCAGTGGATCTCGAAATCTATATATAATAGCATCTAAATACTGGGCTTAAAATATCTTTTTGGGATAGAAAAAGTCGTAGGCTGCTCGTGGGACATCAACAATATTTAAAGGGAGAGAGAAGAAACGGATCTGAAATATTGGTGTCTGATCGGCACATGACCCCGTTATACGATGTCCCCAGAATCTAGCCTTGGGCAAACCGCAGCTCGCTATGCTTTCTGGATGGCCATGCTCAAAGAAAATTTGCTTCGAATCTTTTTAGTGATAAAATCTTTAAGATCGCTACGGATCAAACACAGAAATGGGGTCATACAAATACATAGAATGAATGAGTTCGTGTTTATAAAAATTTTTTTGCGATTATTATTTATACTTAGAATAAATAATTTACACATAAATAAAATTTATGACGACTTAAAACTTTTTTTTTATTAAGACGCAAGCAAATTTAGTGATTCGGTCCGTGTCTCCCTTTGATCAGACATATGTGGTCACTGGCGATGTTTCGGGTGATATCTCCTTTCTCTTAGAAGTTGTGGGGTAAATAATAATACAGGACTAATTATTGTAAAGAAATGACTTGAGTGATAAAATTAGGTGGTGCGGGGTGGGGAATAAACGAAACTTAACGATTGGTGAGAGCATCAGGCATAACTACAGATTGTTTCCTCATAATTCTGGAAAAAATGAATATTTTTTAGTGAAATTTTCAGCAGATACCTTTCTAATGGTGTAGATTACGAGTATTTTGGAATTTGATTTGAAAGAAATAGTGGAGTGTGGCTTTTTTTTTTTTTTTTTTTCCTTCACAATCGTATGAATTCTCGTGTGTGCACCACAAATTCGCTGAAATTTTCTGTAAATGCCAAAAAATAATAGGTTATGAAGGATTATATGGGATGCTTAAACCAGGATTCTGCCTTATATTCTTCCACGTCAAGTTACGATATGATAATCTACACCATCTGGAACATATTTGCAGGAAATTTTATTAAAAGATACAAGTTTTCAGAAAGTTATAAGAAAACAGATCGAAGTGTGTGTATTGTTCAAAATTCCTGAGAATCTCTGGCGAAAGTTCTGCAACAAATTCCGATATAACCCTAATCTACTCCTTCTAAAATGTATCAGAAAATTTCGTTGAAAACAAATATGCATTTTTCAAGTTATAAAAACCAGAGGTGGGGTACACATTTGGAGTCGTATTAAGCATTGGGTGAAATACCTTGTGGTATTTTATGGCTATGGGTTCATCTCTTGCTGTGGTCATGTTTCATCCTCTCTGGGTGGAGGCTCTAAGAATTAACAGTTTGCTTTTGGGCAGTTTTTGATAAAATTTGAAGCATGAAATCATTTCTTGCTGTTTTCTATAATTGTTTACATTTCTAAAAGTTCACTTACAATATTACGGTACTACTAACGAAGGCTGGACCCGGTGTGCGCTAGCTAGTCGTAAGTAGTCGATCCTACAACGACTTGCGCGTATGCAAATGAATTGTGTTATTGGTTGTCTTCCAACCAATGGGTCTTATTAATGATCAGGACAAGGGGGTGGGGGTTAGTCTAAACAAACAAACAAGAAAACATCAAAACAAAGCCCTTCATGAATGCTGTAATATGCTCTCCTCTCTCGCTCAGACATTCTTACACACGTGTAATGAACTGTTCCCAAAATATCTTCATCTTATCAAATCCATCAATCGATATCAACATATATATACTCATATACACGCACACATATATATACTCACATACACACACATATACTCACATACACACACACACACACACACATATATATATATACCTGAATGATGTACCTACTATGGATGCTGTCCAAAAACTAAAAACTAGTAAAAGAATATATCACACATAAACACATATAATATCTATTTGTATCGGTGTGTATATATACACACACACACACATGATTAAAAACTAAAGAATATGAAAACTAAAAGAATATATCACACATTTTATTTGATTTGTGTAAAAAAATCATATACATTGTTCTAAGAAATAATTTATTTACTTTCTTTAAAAAATTCTTTTATTTTATTCTGTAAAATCAACTCATTTGCATATGCGCAAGTCGTTGTAGGATCGACTACTAGCTAGCGCACCAGGTCCAGTCTTCGCTAGTAGTACCTTAACAGTTTGCTTTTGGGCGCAGTTTTTGATAAAATTTGAAACATGAAATCATTTCTTGCAGTTTTCTATAATTGTTTACATTTCTAAAAGTTCACTTAGAATATTACTTCTTGGGCCCACAGGGCCTTTTACCATCACTGTTAAAGTAATGTACTAGTCAAGTACTTAGGTTGAGTTAATATTCCTATAA
Organism: Octopus sinensis; assembly: GCF_006345805.1. Classification (NCBI taxonomy): domain Eukaryota; kingdom Metazoa; phylum Mollusca; class Cephalopoda; order Octopoda; family Octopodidae; genus Octopus; species Octopus sinensis. The sequence continues at coordinate 43,622,353 of NC_043011.1, forward strand.
AGCATCCTACTTCATCGTTTAACAACAGGAAGGGCTTCAGGCCATAGAAAAAGAGCCCTCTTTTTTGCAAGATAGAGCAAATTTAGCAACAAGGATTAGATTCAAGTTGCTGGTGAGCTGTTGATACAGGGACTGTATGTCAGCTAATTGGGAGTTTAACAGGACCAGTTATAGATTTGGCACCAACGTTTCTTTAGCTTCCAATTCTGATGCATGACAAGTGTCTGGTTTTTTAATTGGCCTGCTCTCTTGTTTGACTCCTTCATTTAGTCTGTTCCTAGTATCTCAATACCCAATCATGTGACACTTTAGCCCTTTAGCATTTAAACCAGTTATATCTGGTTGAAATAGTCTACTTGCAAGATATGGGCTTTCACACTTACCTGAAAATGTCATTCTAAAAACAGTTGCCTCATCAAAATCTCAAAGCTACAAGTTAATAAATGATTAATTCTAAACATTCCTTTGACAGAGTAATCTGAATGCTAATGGATTAAATAATCATCTCATGTAATTTCTGCTAAATTAGATTCATTTACTGCAATCGTTTGCCTTGTTTTTTACTGATTCTCTTCGTTTTGGGTTCAATTTTAGGCTGAGATACTGCATGTTCTCTATGAACATGCCTGCGGCTACACCTTGTTTCATGTTGCAGAGTTTGAAGAAATGTCTATGCTACTGCCACAAGTGGAAGCAGCTGTGCATGATTTGGGCAAGTTTAACGCCATTGTCAAATTTGTAGCTTTTTCTCCTTTCAAAAGTGGCACCAATGCCCTAGACAACATAAATAGTTTATCAGAAGGTAAGTTATCATTTTGTTTGTTGTTTTTTTTTTTTTTGTTCTTGTAATTTTCATCATTTAATTTCTGTCTTCCATGCTGGCAAGCCAGAGAACTGCTCCAAGCTCTACTGGCAGTTTTGGCATGGTTTCTATAGCTGAATGTTCTTGCCGAGGCCAGACCTTTCAGTAAAGAAATCATGGCAATCCTTCGTTTTAACTCAACAAAACAAAACAAACTGTGACACCTCGACAATTCACTTTGGATATCTTCATGACAGTTGCTGAAATGGAAGGGGGGAGAAGGAAGCTAGTGGATTGTGTGTGCATGCGTGTTCTGTTTTTATGTAATTATGTGTTGTGGAATATAAATATAACAAAATTATGCCAACAAAAAGCCTTGCATATTCTTACCTGCTTCATGTGTATGTAAAATCCGCAAATTTCCAAGCAGAAAACAGAATGAAATTTTATGCCTTGCTAGGCCTTAAGGCTTTTTTGCTGGCATAATTTCGTTATATCTATATTCCACAACACATAAAAACAGAACAGACACACAACCCATTACCTTTTTTTTCTTCTCCTCCTCCCATTTTAGCAGTTGTCATGGAAACAACCAAGTTTTTGTTTTGGTTTTGTCGAGTTAAAACGAAGGGTTGCCGAAATCATTATGGGTTGACTATCAACAAAATGTCACTAGGTCGTGGCTGAGCCCAGCACTTTAATCACTGGACCATGTGCTTTCACAATTCCTAATATTTAATGATAAAAACATTAGACTCTTCAGACATGGAATGGCTATGAGGGTCTCATCCCACTAAGTGAAAATCAGAGAAATAGGTCCGTAGGCCAACAAATGGTTGAGAATCACTGCAGAACACATGTCTTTGTTTTACTTCTTCATTTAGTCTGTTCCTAGAATCTTTCTACCCAGTCATGTGACACTTTAGCATTTAAACCAGTTATATCTGGCTGAAATATTCTACCTGTTCAGACTGGCAAGATATGGGCTCTCACACTTACCCTGAAATGTCATTCTCACAGCTGTAGGATCCTTGCCAGAGCAGGCGCTGGAGTTCAAAATAGTCTTCCAATTTATCAGATTTTGTCAAACTATCCAATATGTAAAACTGGGAAACAATAATAATGATGCTGCTGAAGACTAGGCCTTTGGATTTCTTGACAAATTATTGATTCTCTTCAATTCTTTCCCAATTTCAGTTTTTGTTATAAAACCAGTTTTGTTTCTGTTGCAACACTTTGAATAAGAGTTATAAACTGTCTCGACTGGAGTGTAAAAATGATGTTACAGCATAACAGTGTGAATTAGTGGCATTAATGCTGTGCCACGATCAGGCTGTTAATAATAATTCGATATTGAACATTAAATGTCTATGGCACCAGTTTCGTAATTGTTGCTGATTTTAGTGTCCTACACCAAACTATTCTTCTCCACCCAGTTGTGTCCATTACACAAACTGGTCTAAGTAGAATTTACATCAATAATCTCTCTATTTTACTGGCCACAACCATCTATCTCTCCCCACTTCGACTTGACCTCGTAGGCATATGAGAATAATGTTTGAGTCCTCGCTAAAGATACATAGACCCCAGTGTATATAATTGTGGAGGTGTGTTAACAATCCTCCTGGATAAAATGATCTAGGTGACAACCAGTGAGATGCTGGTTGTGAATATTTTGTCCATTCTATGTGGTTGTCTTGTATTCTTTGACCCTTTGCATTTAAACCAGCCTTATCCAACCCAAATATTTTCTGCTTCGTTTTCAAGCAGGCTGGATCCTACCCTACAATGTCATTCTAAAAAATAAACCATCACATCATCAAAATCTCGAAGCTGTGAGATAATCAATGATTAATTCAAATTCATGTGAATATTGAAGAATTAATTACAAATACGTTGAAGATGGTTTGACAAGAAGGCGAATGTCTTATCACAGCCATACTTGCACATGAGTGCTAAACTGTCGTCCGTCTGTGTCACTCCAGACTAGTTGTATTGTAGTTGTAAGTTATGCTGCAGTATTAGTTAAAAGGTGGATTTCATGTTACCATATCTTACTGCATACAAGTCAAATTCTTCAGACTAAAATTTATAGTAAAGAAAAATGCTAAGTTGGCTTGTAAACCGAGATGACTTTGGAGGGCTGAAAATTCCTTGTGAAACGCAGCAGGATTTGAAAAGAGAGTGATAATGCTTAAGTGTTTATGCTACATAATGCTTAGATTTGTATGCCAGAAAATATGGTGAAAACAATCCTTTTTGCTTCTTACGTTCGGCTGGAAGTAAATGTACGACTTGCCACCACATGCTTTTTCGATGAAAAATCGCGCATGCGTAACTGACTTTAATGTATTATACTTGGCTATAAGCGAAATATATTAGGGTTTTTAATTAATATATTTTAGTACACCGTTATGAGATAACAAGTTCTACGTTTTTGTTAGTTTTAGTAAGTTTCTTCATAATATACAAGTTGTGCCATTGCTTGAGGTGGTGTGTAGTACTTTGCACCTGCAGTTTTACTGGTGATGGTTTAGCGAATAGAATAGAGTGTAAAGTGTGGTATGATACTAGTGTGTGACTAAATTCAGGTCACTCTAGTGTACAACTGTTTCATTGTGATTTAGTTGCAGTAATCCTGTGCCGTTTTTCATTACTGCTGGACTCTGAATGTCTATGGCACCAGTTCTGTGACTGTTGCTGATTTTAGTGTCCTACACCAAACTAATTCTTCTCCACCCAGTTGTTGACCAACCAATGAGCAAACTGGTCTAAGTAGAATTTACATCTAATATCTCTCCCTCTCTCTCTCTCTCTCAACATCCTAAGTTTTTATTTCTGGTTGTAACATCAATTTGAGAGAATGTGCAGTAACAATGGACTGTTGGAAGGTAGTGGCTAGGACATTTGCAGTATGTGATGATTTTTAACCCGCCTTGACTGGCTTCTGTGCTGGTGGCACGTAAAATGCACCAACCGATCATGGCCGCTGCCAGCCTCCACTGGCACCTGTGCCCGTGGCATGTAAAAAGCACCCACTACACTCACGGAGTGGTTGGCATTAGGAAGGGCATCCAGCTGTAAAAACTCTGCCAGATCAGACTGGAGCCTGGTGCAGCCTTCTGGCTTCCCAGACCCCGGTCGATCTGTCCAACCCGTGCTAGCACAGAAAACAGACGTTAAACGATGATGATGTCATAATTGGTGTGAAGTGGAGGGTGACAGGTTTTTGGGGGGTTGGGGTGCATTATAAGAATATCATAAAACTGAAATGACTCATTTTTGTATAATGTGTTGTGATTGTCACTTATGACAGGGAACTGTCATAAAACTGTAGTATATATCTATTAAACTTATGATAATAGGTATGACATATGTTGTAATTGTCATTGTTTTTAGGCTAGAGAATGTCATAAAACTAGTAAATCTATGACCCTAAATGAGCCACAATTTGAATCCTGAAATGTTTTATTGACTCTGTTGATATTAATCCTTTAGCATTTAAACTGGTCATATCCAGTCCAAATACTCTATCTGTTTTAGGTTCAGACTGTCAAAATCTGATCTCTTACACCTAGCCTACAATGTCATTCTACAAATATACAATCACATCTCGAAGTTACAAGATACTGCATGGTTAATTCAAAACTATGTGAATTAACAAGTACTAAATTTGGCAGTAGTCTGAATGCTAATGGGTTAATCAATAGGATAATTAAGGATTTAGTGCAATCATTTTGTCATTATCCCTTTTGTTACCATATTTCTGTTAAAAGGCACTGCCTTTGTTTCAGTGAATTTAGTAAAATAACTTTGTTATCAAGCTGGTGTTTGGAACATTAACCCTTTTGATACCAACCCGCCTGAAACTGGCTCTGTAGTACAAATGTCTTGTTTTCAAAAGTTCTGAATTAAAATCTTCCACCAAACCTTAGTCACAATTTATGTTCCTAACACTTGCTTAATGATACACTAAATTATTTTACGAATTCTTCGTTGTATTTAAAAATTAATTGAAAGAAACAAAGAGCATCTCAACAGAAAGAAATATGGTAACAAAAGGGTTAATTGATGTGAAATTTCAATGGAAGCCTTTAATTTAGGTTACTTTAATCCTTTTGACATTTAAATCAGCCATATCGAGCACAAATATCCTATTTTATGTTGAAACTGACCAGATCCTACTTCTCACACCTACTCTACCATGTCCTGAAAATAAACCATCACATCATTGAAATTTTGAAGTTATGAGATAAATGCATGATTAATTAACCCTTTCGTTACCAAACTGGCTCTGACTGAGTACAAATGTCTTATTTGCATAAGTTTTGAATTAAAATCTTCCACCAAACCTTAGTCAAAATTTATGTTCCTAACACAAGCTTAATGATAACTAAGTTATTTTACTAAATTCTTTGTTATATTTTTAATTAATTGAAAGAAACACAGAGCATCTCAAAATAAATGTGGTAATGGAAGGGTTAAAACCAATATAAATAAATAAGCTTGGCAGGGTAATGTGAGAGCTAGAGGGTTGAAATTGCAAGTTTGTGTCCTAAAACTAGGAGCAACTTCTGGTAAGGATGGAGCCAGAAATGTTAATGTTTTTAGTGCCAGCTGTTAATGACTTTTTTATTTTTTTTTTATTTTGTTAACCAGGTATTCTTCATGAGAATCTTCGGGTTTTCATCGAAAGCAATGTTCCAATGTCCAAGAAAAAGGTGAAATCGCTTCTTGGGGTGGGCGATTCCAAGTTAGGGTCTGCCATTTCTGAAGAAAACAGTTTGAATATTTCTTGTGTCCACACTGGAGCCATTCCAGAAATAATCAGAGGTAAGATGCTTTCTCTCTTTTTCTTTCCATCTACATCAGGTGCTCTCATTCATCTTTTACCTATAGGCCCCTATTACCATTTGGTGCTTGAAAAACTGGTTTTATAGATTCTCTTTTTGAAATTCTTATTTTGTGTTTCACCCATTCACTTGTGTAAGTTTGCCAAAGAGCTTTCTCAGAGAACATGCTGAAATGAAGGTGGCAAGCTGGGCAAAATGCTTAGAAGCCTGTTTCTAGCAATAAATACACCAAAATCCCAAATTTTTTTTTTAGGATCTAATATACTATCATAGATCCTCAATTTACAATTTAGCTTGCTTGGATCTTCAAGCGGGTGCCAGGTAAAGAGGACCTTTGCTGGTTCCATGTCTGTTTGGCCATGGTTTCTACAGCTGGATGCTTTTACACACCACCAGCTCAGGTGTGTTCGCATGGCACCAACACCTGCGAGCCCACAAGATTATGAATGCTCGGCTGGTACATCTATTGGTAAGAAGCATGCCTCCTGACCAAATGGTTCCAGGTTCAGTCCTGCTGCACAGCACCCTGAGCAAGTGTCTTCTACTTTAGCCTCAGGCTGACCAAAGAAGACCCTGGTGTTGGGGTGAGAGCTTTATATCCGTGTTTGCCCTTGTAACTTAGTAGTTCAACAAAAGAGACCAATCGAATAAGTACCAGGGTTTTATAATTCTTCAAGGTGCTGCCCTTGCATGGTTACAGTCTGACGACTGAGACGGGTAAAAGATATTGGACACCGAATGTCTATGGCACCAGTTCTGTAATTGTTGCTGATTTTAGCGTCCTACACCAAACCAGTTCTTCTCCACCCAGTTGTTGACCAACCAATGAGCAAACTGGTCTAAGTAGAACTTACATTTGTTCTTATCCCATGAAATGGTGTAAATGTAAATCTTGACGATTGTTTCAGGCAGGAACTTTTTTCTCTCTCTCTCTCTCTTTCCACATTAAAGACCCCTGCTTGAAGTGTTTGTCATTGTCATTATCATTTAATACCCAGTTTTTCCATGCTTTCATGGGTCGTGCAGAATTTGTCGATTCAGATTTTCTACTGTCGGATGCCCTTAATATCATCGACCCCCCACCCCTGTTTTTGAACAAAGTAATATTTCCAAAAACAAACCTCCTTGCTGGTAAGACATTGATGCATATTTGTGACCATTGTGTGAAGTCTGGACATGGGTACACCCAAAGACATCACAGTCTACATGGTTAAGTGAGAGTTGACAGCAGGAATAACTTCCAGCTGTAGAAAATCTTCCTCATTGCATTTGGTCCTTGCAAGCATCTAAACTAGGCTGTTGAAACAGGGGTCGTGTGAGATTTGCCTCTGATCCTTTCTCTAAATACTTTCTTTGTCTGTTTCTGCTGTCATTATTGTTATTTATAATGCAGTGAGATGGCAGAAACTGGTTTTATGGATACTTCTTTTGAAATTCCTATTTTGTGTTTCACCCATTCGCTTGTGTAAGTTTGAAATAGAGCTTTCTCAGAGAATGTGTTTCAGGGGCCAGAAACATGCTGAAATGAGGGCGGAGAGCTGGCAAAATCGATAGCACGCCGGGCAAAATGCTTAATGGTATTTTGTCTGCCGTTACATTCTGAGTTCAAATTCCACCAAGTTCGACTTTGCCTTTCATCCTTTTGGGATCAATAAATTATGTACCAGTTACACACTGGGGGGTCAATGTAGTCGACTTAATCCCTTTGTCCCCTCTGTGTTTAGCCCCTTGTGGGCAATAAAGAAATAAGAAGCGTACTGAAATATGTAAAACGTTAGAGAAAGAAGCCTGTTTCTAGCAATAGATACACCTAAACCAAAAAATTTTTTTATGATCTAAAATACTATCATAGATCCCCAATTTACAATTTAGCTTGCTTGGATCCCCAAGCGGGTGCCATGTAAAGAGGACCTTTGCTGGTTCCATGCTGGCATGAGTTAGATGGTTCCATGTCTGTTTCGCCATGGTTTCTACAGCTGGATGCTTTTACACACCACCAGCTCAGGTGTGTTCACATGGCACCAACACCTGCGAGCCCACAAGATTATGAATGCTCGGCTGGTACATCTATTGGTAAGAAGCTTGCCTCTCGACCAAATGGTGCCAGGTTCAGTTCCGCTGCATGGCACCCTGGGCAAGTGTCTTCTACTTTAGCCTCAGGCTGACCAAAGAAGCCCCCGGTGTTGGGGTGGGAGCTTTGCATCTGTGTTTGCCCTTGTAACTTAGTAGTTCAACAAAAGAGACCAATCGAATAAGTACCAGGGTTTTATAATTCTTCAAGGTGCTGCCCTTGCATGGTTACAGTCTAATGACTGAAACAAGTAAAAGATATTGGACACCGAATGTCTATGGCACCAGTTCTGTAATTGTTGCTGATTTTAGCGTCCTACACCAAACCAGTTCTTCTCCACCCAGTTGTTGACCAACCAATGAGCAAACTGGTCTAAGTAGAACTTACATTTGTTCTTATCCCATGAAATGGTGTAAATGTAAATCTTGACGATTGTTTCAGGCAGGAACTTTTTTCTCTCTCTCTCTCTCTTTCCACATTAAAGACCCCTGCTTGAAGTGTTTGTCATTGTCATTATCATTTAATACCCAGTTTTTCCATGCTTGCATTGGTCGTGCAGAATTTGTCGATTCAGATTTTCTACTGTCGGATGCCCTTAATATCATCGACCCCCCACCCCTGTTTTTGAACAAAGTAATATTTCCACAAACAAACCTCCTTGCTGGTAAGACATTGATGCATATTTGCGACCATTGTGTGAAGTCTGGACAAGGGTACACCCAAAGACATCACAGTCTACATGGTTAAGTGAGAGTTGACAGCAGGAATAACTTCCAGCTGTAGAAAAATCTTCCTCATGGAATTGCATTTAGTCCTTGCAATCATCTAAACTAGGCTGTTGAAACAAGGGTTATGTGAAATTTGTCTGTGATCCTTTCTCTAAATACTTTCTTTGTCTGTTTTTGCTGTCATTATTGTTGTTATTTATAATGCAAGAGATGGCAGAAACTGGTTTTATGGATACTTCTTTTGAAATTCCTATTTTGTGTTTCACCCATTCACTTGTGTAAGTTTGCAATAGAGCTTTCTCAGAGAATGTGTTTCAGGGGCCAGAAACATGCTGAAATGAAGGTTGCAAATTGGCAGAATCGTTAGCATGCCAGGCAAAATGCTTAGTGGTATTTCGTCTGCCGTTACATTCTGAGTTCGAATTCCACCAAGGTCGACTTTGCCTTTCATCCCAGTTACACACTGGGGTCAATGTAGTCGACTTAATCCCTTTGTCTATCCTTGTTTAGCCCCTTGTGGGCAATAAATAAATAAGAAGCATGCTGAAATATGCAAAACGTTAGAGAAAGAAGCCTGTTTCTAGCAATAAATACACCTAAACCAAAAATGTTTTTTTATGATCTAAAATACTATCATAGATCCTCAATTTACAATTTAGCTTGCTTGGATCCCCAAGCGGGTGCCATGTAAAGAGGACCTATGCTGGTAATGAGTTAGATGGTTCCATGTCTGTTTTGCCATGGTTTCTACAGCTGGATGCTTTTACCCACCGCCAGCTCAGCTGTGTTCACATGGCACCAACACCTGCGAGCCCACAAGATTATGAATGCTCAACTGGTACATCTATTGGTAAGAAGCTTGCCTCCTGACCAAGTGGTTCTGGGTTCAGTCCCGCTGCATGGCACTCTGGGCAAGTGTCTTCTACTTTAGCCTCAGGCTGACCAAAGAAGCCCCTGGTGTTGGGGTATGAGCTTTGTATCCATGTTTGCCCTTGTAACTTAGTAGTTCAATAAAAGAGACCAATCGAATAAGTACCAGGGTTTTATAATTCTTCAAGGTGTTGCCCTTTCATGGTTACAGTCTAATGACTGAAACAAGTAAAAGATATTGGACACCGAATGTCTATGGCACCAGTTCCGTAATTGTTGCTGATTTTAGTGTCCTACACCAAACCAGTTCTTCTCCACCCAGTTGTTGACCAACCAATGAGCAAACTGGTCTAAGTAGAACTTACATTTGTTCTTATCCTATGAAATAGTGTAAATGTAAATCTTGACGATTGTTTCAGGCAGGAACTTTTTTCTCTCTCTCTCTCTCTCTTTCCACATTAAAGACCCCTGCTTGAAGTGATTGTCATTCTCACTTAAAATCCAGTTTTTCCATGCTTGCATGGGTCGTGCAGAATTTGTCGATTCAGATTTTCTTCTGTCGGATGCCCTGAATATCATCGACCCCCCACCCCTGTTTTTGAACAAAGTAATATTCCCACAAACAAACCTCCTTGCTTGTAAGACATTGATGCATATTTGCGACCATTGTGTGAAGTCTGTACAAGGGTACACCCAAAGACATCATAGTCTACATGGTTAAGTGAGAGTTGACAGCAGGAATAACTTCCAGCTGTAGAAGATCTTCCTCATGGAATTGCATTTGGTCCTTGCAATCATCTAAACTAGGCTGTTGAAACAAGGGTTATGTGAAATTTGTCTGTGATCCTTTCTCTAAATACTTTCTTTGTCTGTTTTTGCTGTCATTATTGTTGTTATTTATAATGCAGTGAGATGGCAGAAACTGGTTTTATGGATACTTCTTTTGAAATTCCTATTTTGTGTTTCACCCATTCGCTTGTGTAAGTTTGAAATAGAGCTTTCTCAGAGAATGTGTTTCAGGGGCCAGAAACATGCTGAAATGAAGGCTGCAAGCTGGCAGAATCGTTAGCACGCCAGGCAAAATGCTTAGTGGTATTTCGTCTGCCGTTGCGTTCTGAGTTCAAATTCCGTCGAGGTCGACTTTTCCTTTCATCCCTTTGGGGGCAATAAATTAAGTACCAGTTACACACTGGGGGGTCAATGTAGTCGACTTAATCCCTTTGTCTATCCTTGTTTGTCCCCTCTGTGTTTAGCCCCTTGTGGGTAATAAAGAAATAAGAAGCATGCTGAAATATGCAAAACGTTAGAGAAAGAAGCCTGTTTCTAGCAATAAATACACCTAAACCAAAAAAGCTTTTTATGATCTAAAATACTATCATAGATCCCCAATTTACAATTTAGCTTGCTTGGATCCCTAAGCTGGTGCCGTGTAAAGAGGGCCTGTGCTGGTTCCTTGTGTTTTGCCATGGTTTCTACAGCTTGATGCCCTTCCTAATGTCAGCCACTTAAAAAAGTGTACTGGGTCCTTTTACACAACACCAGCACAGGTGTGTAAAGCTGGTACTTCTATTGGTAAGAAGCTTGCCTCCCGACCAAATGGTTCCAGGTTCAGTCCCGCTGCATGGCACCCTGGGCAGGTGTCTTCTATTATAGCCTCAGGCTGACCAAAAGTGCCCTTAGTGTGGGGTTGGGGGCTTTGTATCTGTTTATCCTCATAACTTATTAGTTCAACAAAAGAGTCCAATCGAATAAGTACCAGGGTTTTATAATTCTTCAAGGTGTTGCCCTTTCATGGTTACAGTCTAATGACTGAAACAAGTAAAAGATATTGTACACCGAATGTCTATGGCACCAGTTCTGTAATTGTTGCTGATTTTAGTGTCCTACACCAAACCAGTTCTTCTCCACCCAGTTGTTGACCAACCAATGAGCAAACTGGTCTAAGTAGGACTTACATTTGTTCTTATTCCTTAGAGAATTTCGTTTGCTCTTTGCAAGCATCTAAACTAGGCTGTTGAAACAAGGGTCGTGTGAGATTTGCCTCTGATCCTTTCTCTAAATACTTTCTTTGTCTGTTTCTGCTTTGTCGTTATTGTTATTTATAATGCAGTGAGATGGCAGAATCGTTAGTATACCAGGCAGAATGCACGACTGCATTTAATCTCTTTTGTAAATTCAAAGTTGAAATTCCACCAAGGTTGACTTTGCCTTTAATCTTAAAATTAAGACCCAGTTGATCCACTGGGTGTCACTGTAGTCAACTTTCACCCTTCCCCAAAATTTGATGCCAATATTGTTGTCGTTTATTTGCCAGGTATCCGAGTCCACTTCCACAAAATGGTGCAGGGGATGACATCTGTGACCCAGAACAAGGCCCAGTTGGGCCTTGGTCATGCCTATTCTCGTGCCAAGGTGAAGTTCAACATCAACCGAGTTGATAACATGATTATTCAGAGTATTGCACTGTTAGATCAATTGGACAAAGACATCAATGCATTCAGCATGAGGATCAGGTGAGTCTTAAATTCAATATTCTGCTGTGAAGTTGTGGCTTTCAGGCATTCTTGTCTTTGGGTTAACGGAGAAATTATACATTCCACATAAAACTTTAATCCTTGAGTGTTCAGATTTGGGTCAAATGGGCATCCAGCTGTAGAAACTTTGCCAGATAAGACCGGAGCCTGATGCAGCCTTCTGTCTTCTCAGATCCCCGGTCGAACTGTCCAACCCATGCTAGCATGGAGAACGGACGTTAAACGATGATGATGATTTATTCACATTGTCTTGAATTATGTTTTATCTTGTGACTTCGATTTCAATGATGTGATTGTTTATTTTACTGTGGCATTGTAGAGTAGGTGTGAGATGTTGGATCTGGCCAGTTTAAACATAAAAGAGGCAGAATATTTTGGCTGGTTTAACCCTTCAGCGGTCAGGTTATTCTGTCCAATGAAATGAGAGATTTTGATGATATGACTTTATTTTAAGAATAACATTGTCAGGAAGCTGTGAGAGTCCGGGTCTGGCTGGTTTGAACTTAAAATGGGTAGAATATTTTGGTTGGTTTAAATGTTAATGGGTTAAACTGGCCATATCCAGCCTGTCAGATCTGACCTCTCTCACATACCTTGCAATGTCATTCTGAAAATAAACAAATTGCACGAAGCTATGAGATAATGCAGGTGTAGGAGTGGCTGTGTGGTGAGTAGCCTGCTTACGAACCACATGGTTCTGGGTTAAGTCCCACTGCATGGCACCTTGGGCAAGTGTCTTCTACTATAGCCTCGGGCCGACTAAAGCCTTGTGAGTGGATTTGGTAGGCGGAAACTGAAAGAAGCCCGTGGTATGTATGTATGTCTGTGTTTGTCCCCCCAACATCACTTGACAACTGATGCTGGTGTGTTTACGCCGCTGTCACTTAGTGGTTCGGCAAGAGAGACCGACAGAATAAGTACTAGGCTTACAACAAATAAGTCCTTGGGTCAGTTTGCTCGACTAAAGGCGGTGCCCAGCATGGCCGCAATCAAATGACTGAAACAAATAAAAAAAACATTTTTTAAAAATAAAAGTAAGCATTACATTTGACAGAGTAATCTGAATGCTGAAGGGTTAAGATATACATGGTTTATTCATCCTTGTTTTAATTGAATTCAATTGTTTGATTATTTCCAAGTCTTTGAGTCTGCAGCCATATTTTTAATTGTGGTGGCAGAATTAAACTTGGTACATAAACAGCTATGCATATTCTTCTACTTGTACCTGGAATTCTATACCCAAGTACATTTAATGTTTGCTGACATGCATAAACATACTCCATGTTTGTGTGCTGTTACTATAATCTTTAGGGTAGGGGCATATCTCCTGCATATAATACACACAGTTTTCTGTAGTATTATGAGGATATATACAAAAAATAATGGTTGGCAATGAAAAGAGCTGCTCTATAATCGTGCTGGCCATCACTGCTGATAAACAAAGTGGACACATGCATTTGATATTGTTGTAGTTGTTGCTTGTTTTTGTAATTTAATAAGATGATGTATATATATATATGTGTGTATGTTTATATAATTGTTTGTTGTGCTCCAGAGAGTGGTATTCCTACCATTTTCCAGAACTTTACAAAATAGTCCCAGAACAAGCGCTGTACGCTAAACTAGTGAAAATCATCAAGTCACGGAAAACGATTACAGAAGAAACTATAGATGTTATGGAAGAGATTCTTAATGACAGAAGTAAAGCTCAGTCTGTTTATGAAGCATCAAAGTCTTCAATGGGTGAGATTTGGTTCCGACCGTTTTTTTTTCAATTTTTAATTTTGTGAATTAACTCTTTGAAATAGATGGCTTGCTTAGAGTATGAGATGTCTTGGTGCATCTATTTTGGCATCACTGAGTTGATGCTGGCTTATTTGGGCCTCAGGCGTTCAAATATTTCTTCTTTTCTCTCTCTCACTCCTGTTTATGTGCGTGTGCAAATTTCTCTATGTGTCTGAGGAGAGGGAAATTGTTTGTGTTAATCATGTTCAATTAATAAATTGTAACTTTCTCTCTCTCTCTCGGTATATATATATATATATAATATTAGGGAGTATAACTCCAAACTTACAGGGAAAAATTCAATTTAGTATTAAATCAAATTTCACAAAATAAATATATATAGAGAGAGAGATTAGAGAAAAACCACTATTATGTAATTCAAACAATGAAAGACGTAAATCATACCACATAGAAAAAAATAAAATATATTATAAAACATTTTTCTAGATCACAGTAAAGTACATAAAGTAAGCATAACTATTATTAAACATTATTTTGTACTTTATTGTGATCTAGGGTAAATGTTTTATAATATATTTTATTTTTTCTATATGGTATGTTTTACGTTTATCATTGTTTGAATTACATAATAGTGGTTTTTTCTAATGTATTTATATTTCTGTGCTTGTTGCTATTCTTTTACCTGTTTCAGTCATTTGATTGCATCCATGCTGGAACACTGCCCTGGGAGGTTTTTAGTCAAACAAATCAACCCCAGTGCTTAATTTTTTTTTTCTTTTTCAAAGCCTGGTACTTATTCTATCGGTCTCTTTTGCAGAACCGCTAATTTACACAAACACTGGTTGTCAAGCGGACGGGCAACTCTGATTGCTCTTCCTTCCTTTGATTTGAGAGATATTTGGCTGTTATGTCTAGCAAGCCAGGGAACCGTGTAATGGTTTTAATTCAATCGACAAGTAATAATAATAGTTGGGCAGGGGTTACAACAATGCCCTGCAGCTATTTATGCCACTGTATTTTTAATTCAGTTGCCCTTTCGGTGTCATTGTGGGTCTGAAGTATTAGCACTTGCTACACACTACTTATGTGAATTTACTACAGCTATGTTGCCTCAGACTGACCCTTCATGCCTTCCTAGTGGTAATTATCTTAATTAAAATAGCTTCTTTTTTTACGCCCTTTTCAAGCCTAGCCAGGCTCATGGGCCTGGTTTCTGTGGCATATGTGTTCCCCCCGGCTGGACGGGACGCCAATCCATCGCAGCGTTACTCAAGAAACATGAAGAGAGAGTGAGAGAAAGTTGTGGCGAAGGAGTACAGCAAGGGTCGCCACTACCTCCTGTCGAAGCTTTTAGGTGTAAACACACAACGCTCAGTCTGGGAATCGAAACTGCGATCCTCCGGCCGCAAGTCCGCTGCCCTAACCACTGGGCCATTGCACCTCCACAGCTTCTTAGTAGTTGGGCAAAAGACAAATATCAGGACGTGGGGGGAATTTTAGAGTGACAGGGAAACAACTCCAAAATGATAGTGCCACACTACACTCTTGCTTTTTTTTTTTTTTAATATTATTTATCATGTCTCCCTAATGTGTTTTAATTAGGGTTATCATCATAATTTTAACGTCCACTTTTCCTTGATTGCCTGGGTTGGACATTATCTACTGAGGCAGATTTTCTGTCACTGACCCATACCTGATTCCAAACAGATTAAGTAATATTCCCCCATGGGCAGGTGTGTTTTCACAGAATATTGGAAACGGACATCATTTGCAAGATTGTGCTTCTCATTTAATACTACTGTGACGCACACACAAAGACGGTGGTTCTATCAGGTTCTACCTACTTGTTTCTTTCCCGAGGCTTTGGTTGACCTGGGACTTGGTTAGAAGAAACTTGGCGATGGTGTCATTCGGTGGAACTGAACCTGAATCCACGTGGTTGTGAAGAAAAACTTCTTACCTCACAGTTATGCCTTTGCCTATGTATATTTAATATTTTAATCTAATCTTTATTTCAGGTATGGATATATCAGTCATAGACTTACTAAACATTGAGATGTTTGCTAAACGTGTGGTTGACCTCATTGAATATCGAGCTAATCTTGTGGAATATCTACAAAAGAAAATGTCTCAAGTTGCACCAAATCTCACAGCATTAATCGGAGAAACGGTAAGCTATTTCGATCTTTCTCTCTTCATCAAAATTATCGCGGGAACAGGTTTATGTAATGTGTCTGTCAAATGTGGTGTGCCAGTGGATAAAAAATGGCATATACAGATTGTGGGTGGGCTTTGGTAGTTATGTCTCATCACAGATCTTTTATAAAAGAATGTAAGCACAGGCATGGCTGTGTCATTATAAGGGTTTGCTGCCCAACCGTATGGTTTTGGGTTCAGTCATACTGTGTGGCACTTTGGGTGACTTTCCTATTCTAACCCTGGACCAAACAAAGCTTGGTAAGTGAAGTTGGTGGCTGGAAACTGAAAGAAGTGTATGTGTGTGTAGTTTATGTTCCTAACACTAGCTTAATGACAAGTTGTTTTACTAAGTTCTTTGTTATAATTAAAATTTATTGAAAGAAACACAGAGCATCTCAACAGAAATACAGTAACGAAAGGGTTAAAGAAATGGCTTTGGTTGAACCAAGTTAGCTCAGAATGGGTGGTGGGTATTTAATGAAGTCTCTACTTTATCGTTGTTTCACATTGGCAGGCAGGTAGTATGCCAAACAAGAATTGGTGCCTACCATTTGCTGTGTTCCTCTTAATTTTGTCTGTGGATAAAAATGTTTGATTTTCAAATGGTTTGTTTCGGACAGGTTGGTGCTCGACTTATTTCTCATGCTGGAAGTTTGACAAATCTTGCCAAATGTCCGGCATCAACTTTACAGATTCTTGGAGCTGAGAAGGCACTCTTCAGGTAAGACATATGCAATGACCAGTTACAGAGTTGGTGCTGTTGCGTGGAATAATTTGTTCATTCTGTTTTGGAGTTTGTGCTAAAGTTTGGAGCTTTTCATATTTAGTCTGGACTGATGGGACTTTTTGAAGTTTTTCCAAGTGTTATGAACCTGAAATCTTTGTTTTCTATTTGCATGGACATGGCTGTGTGGTAAGGAGTTTGCCTGTCAGTCACATGGTTTCTGGTTCAATCCTGCTATGTGGCACTCCGAAACAGTTTGTTTTTTCTACTGTGGCCTCATGTTGATCGAAGCCTTGTCAATGATTAGGTAGATGGAAACTGAAAGAAGCCCATTGTGTCTGGGTGTATTCCTGACAGTCTGTTGGAGGCTAGCAGGCAGGAACTTCGAAGTCACTGTCACCTCTTGTAAAACCAAGTAATTTACATGTGCTCAATTACCAATTGTGCATTGTGTCCTTGAGCAAGACGTTATTTCACATTGCTCCAGTTCACTCAGCTGGCAAGAATGAATTTTACCTGTATTTCAAAGGGCCAGCCTTGTCACACTGAATCTCCTTGAGAACTACATGGAGCGTGTGCTTGTTTGTGCTCAGCCACGTGCATGTTCATTTCATTAGCAGACTGTTCCATTGATCAAATAAACCGGAGCTCTTATAATCAATGGAGTGTGCCAGGTAGCTATTCTGCTAAAAGGTTTTGAGTAATTCTTCAGCTTAGTGTTGAATTGTGTTAATATATATCACGACATAACAATAAATGTCGCCCTTTTCAACCCTAGCCAGGCTCATGGGCCCGGTTTCTGTGGCGTATGTGTTCCCCCCCAGCTGTACGGGATGCCAGTCCATCGCAGTGTTACTCAAGAAACAGGAAGAGAGAGAGAGAAGGTTGTGGCTAAAGAGTACAACAGGAATCGCCACCACCCCCTGCCTGAGCCTCATGCAGCTTTTAGGTGTTTTCATTCAATAAACACACAACGCCCAGTCTGGGAATCGAAACCGGTATCCTCTGACCACGACTCTGCTGCCCTAACCACTGGGCCATTGCGCCTCCACAAACATGACATAAAATCAAACTATATATATACATATACACACATTTGTGTGATCAGTTAGTTTGACAGTCAGCTGTGGATTCCACTTGCTGTTGTATGTTTGAGCAGAGAACCACCCAAGGAGATGTAAATGCAATTATCACAGCAGTACCACTCTTCCATGCCATATTGTACAACAGTTTTGAAAATGTAGAATTTCTGTAAAAGAAAGACACAGCATTATTTTTGCTCTGCTGTGACTCCTTTGATTGAACTTTCTATGTATTTTCTATTTTCAGAGCTTTGAAGGTTCGAGGGAACACACCAAAATATGGTCTAATATTTCACTCCACATTCATCGGGCGTGCTGGCGCCCAAAACAAGGGCAGGATATCTCGGTTTTTGGCCAACAAATGTTCTCTGGCCACCAGGGTTGATTGTTTTGCAGGTGAGTAGTGGTTGTGGTGCTTTGATAGAAGTGTAAATGATAAGGTCATGTAGTAAGATGGCATCTGCGGTTGACTTAGTTTTGGTTCTTTTTGGAGCATACAGCTAATTTGTAAATAATAAAGGAATTTTGTAGACCTTCAACAGGGTTTCAATGCTAAGACCCTTCCTTGCCCAAATAATCTTAAGAAGTCTGGCTTTGGCAATATTTTTGTTGGTTTAACCTTTTAGAATTCAGATTCCTCAGTCAAACATAACAGCTCTTTATTCACAATCATCAACACCATTGTTTAACATCCACCTTCCATGCTGGTATTAGTTGGACAGTTTCACCAGAACTGGCCAGGCATAAGACTGCACCAGACTTCTGTGTCTGTTTTGGCACGGTTTTTACGGCTGGATGCCCTTCCTAACATTGTTTTGAATTAATCATTTATTGTTATATATCTTCAACATTTCGATGTGATTGTCTGTTTTTAGAAGAGCACTGTTGGGTAGGTGTGAGATGCTGGATGTGGCCAGTTTGAGCTTAAGACGGATATTTGGGCCACGTAATAGCCAGTGTAAGTGCAAATGGGTTGCAGCAATAAATTTGATCATCTGTGGTGTGATTTTCGTCTATTGTTTCTACAGCGTGTTTGTTGCCATTACCGCTTGACTGGCCCTCGTGCTGGTAGCATGTAAAAGCACCCACTACATTCGGAATGGTTGGCATTAGGAAGGGCATCCAGCTGTAGAAACCCTGCCAAATCGGATTGGAGCCTGGGGTAGCTATCTGGTTCGCTAGTCCTCGGTCAAATCATCAAACCCATGCTAGCATGGAAAGTGGGTGTTAAATGATGAGAATCTGTACCTATTCACTGATACCTTTGTCAATTCCTTTACTTAAATTAAAGAGTCATCTGCTAAACACCCTTATTATGTATGGCTTCTGTGGTTGGCATTAGGAAGGGCATCCAGTTGTAAAAACCAGACTATGGAACCTGCTGCACGTCCTGCTTTTGTCATCTATCAAATCCTGTTGTGTGTGTTCACATAGGTTTATGTTAATTGTGTATACCACTGTGCTGTCAGTTTGTTTCATTAACTGGCTTTAACTACATCCTCCTATTGTTCATGGTTTACTGTTATTGATATACATCACCTTATCGTTCATTGTTAGTATTGAAAATATGGTGTTCGTTATGTTCCAGATTTCCCAAATTCTGTGATTGGTGTACATCTCCGGCAGCAAGTAGAAGACAGGCTCTTGTATTTTGAAACAGGTTCCACGCCAAAGAAGAACATTGATATCATGAGACTGGCACTGGCTGAGGTGAGTATTTATTTATTTAATTAATTTTTAATTATGAAACTCGAGGCAGATAAGGCTATAAATGATAGTGTGTGAATATGGAGTTGAAAAAAACCCCAAAAACCTTTGGATGCAATATATTAGTGCATGGTGTCTGTATAATGTGATCTTTTAGGTTTTGCTCACTTCTCCAATGATGAGACCATCCTTGCGCTCAGAATGCTGGAGTCTGCTGCTACAGCAACTTCGCATATGTTAGTCAACCCCAGGGACCAAGGCTGGCCAGTGTGTGGTCACTTTGGGTCTGAGGAAAAGTGATGCAAAATCCTTCCCTTGTTCTTTCATATCTTATCATACATTGTCCTTTTGCTCTAACTTCCCCCTCTTCTGTGGTCATATTTTTGCAAAGTAATTCACTGAGAGTTAACATCATTATCGTTATCATCATTTAACATCTATTTTTGCATGTCAGGATGGGTTGGACGGTTCTACTAGTACTGACATGTCTACTTGGTGTGGTTTCTACGGCTGGATGACTTTACTAATTTGTAAACAGTTTGTCTGTTTAACCCTTTAGTGTTTGCATTATTCTGCCAAAATTAATGCTTTTTTTATCCACATTGCCTTGAACTAATCATACATTATCTTGTAGCTATGAGATTTTGATGAGGTAGCTGTTAATTTTTAAAATGATATTGTAGGGCTGGTATAAGAGGCCAGTTTGAACATAAAACAGGCAGAATACTTTTGGTCGGTTTAAATGCTAAAGGGTTAATTGTTACATCACACCTAATTACTGCTTAATTATTATACTGTATCTCGAGACAGCAATCTGGCAGAATTGTTAATATTTTGGACAAAATACTCTCGGATTGGTTGGCGTTAGGAAGGGCATCCAGCTGTAGAAACTGCCAGATCAGATTGGAGCATGGTGTAGCCATCTGCTTTGCCAGCCCTCAGTCAAATCGCCCAACCCATGCTAGCATGGAAAGCGGACGTTAAATGATGATGATGATACTTAGAGGCATTTCGACTGGCTTTACGTTCTGGATACATATCTGCCAGGATTGTCTTTGCCTTTCATCTTTTCACTGTTGATAAAATAAACCTCAATGGAATTTAACTTCATTGTTGTATTTCGGAATGGTCATTTTTAACTTCCCCTTCCCCTCAAAAAATTGCTGGCCTAGTGCCAAAATTAGAACAAATTATTACATGTTTAATTACTGCATATTTGGTGTTGGAGAACATTAAACCTGGTCTTATCCATTTCACTGATTGCTTTTTTTAATTGTTAATAAGTTATATCTAATTACTGCTGTCATGTCTAATTAGTTTTTGTTTATTTTCAGGTTGCCAATCTTTATGTCAAGCACCAGAAGAAGGAAAAGAAAAAGAAGAAAAAGTCTCTGTCAATTGTAGAACTGCCAGACAATGCTATGGTCAATGGCGACACTGTGGTGGGCGTTCCTGTTGATGAGAGCGGCGGCGGGGATAAGTTGGTTTCTTCAAAGAAAAAGAGGAAGTTGGCAGATGAAGAAGAAGCTGAGGCTGATGTGACAGAGAAGAGCAAGAAGAAGAAGAAAAAGAAGCATGATGAAAGTGTGGTGGAGGAGGTGGAAACGGTTAATGGTGGCGGTGATGAGGTGGAGACTCCGTCAAAGAAAAAGAAAAAGAAAAAGAAATCTGGTGATGAGGAAGAGGAGGTGGAGAAGGAAGAGGTAGTAGTTGTAAATACAGAAACTCCATCTTCAAAGAAGAAGAAGAAGAAAAAGAAGGCTGAAGATGAAGAGGAAGCAGAGGTTGTAAATACGGAAACTCCTGTGTTGAAAAAGAAGAAGAAGAAGAAGAAATCTGGTGATGACGATGAAGCAGAGGAGGAGCAAGTTGTAAATACGCAGTCTTCATCAAAGAAGAAGAAGAAAAAGAAGTTGGGTGCTGAAGGGGAAGATGGGGAATCAACGACTCCGCTGAAGGGGAAGAAAAAGAAAGAATCTGATGATGTGGATGTTACAGAAAATACAGAGACTCCGTCAAAAAAGAAAAGTAAAAAGAAGAAATCTTCAAAAGTGAAAGATGAAGAAGACTGAATGAATGAGAGGATTTGCATGAGTGTGTGTAAGTGTATGGCTGTGTTATCAAAGACGGATGCTACTGATAGGTAGCATCTGTGGCGGACCATTTTAAATTATGTTATTTTTTAATGTGTATTTCCAATACTTTGGTTATTGGATAACAAAAAAGAGAAGAAAAAATAAAGGTTTAAATTTTATATTCAATCATTATTTCTTCCAAATAAGAAAACCTTTTTTTTTTTTTTCTCTCATTTTGGTCTTTTATGTTCTGAGTTCTATTCCTGCTGATGGTAGTTAATCTCACTTTTCATCATTCAAGGCTTGACTAAGGTTTTACAACGGGATTTTTTAATCCTAAATTTCTGGCTTTGTGTTTATTTTAGTATTTATCGTTACTGGTTCCGGTTGTTTCTGAGGTCACCTTTGCTATTCTTCCCAAATTAGTGAAATCATTGGCATATGTTCCTCTGCTCCACTAATTGTTTCCTTCATCATCATCATCATCATCATTTAACGTCCGCTTTCCATGCTAGCATGGGTTGGACGATTTCTCTGAGGACTGACGAACCAGATGGCTGCACCAGGCTCCAATCTGATTTGACAGTTTCTACTGCTGGATGCCCTTCCTAACGCCAACCACTCTGGGACTATAGTGGGTGCTTTTACATACTGCCGGCACGAGGGCCAGTGTGGTGGTACTGGCAACGAATGTTTTTTCAGGTGTCACTGGCACTGCAGCCAGTTTGCTGCTCTGGCAACGATGGTGCTCTTAGCGCTCTACTAGCACGGATGCCAGTTATCGAATTTGATATAATTGAAGGGTGCCCTCTCTGAGTATCATCATCATCATCATCATTTAGCGTCCGTTTTCCATGCTAGCATGGGTTGGACGGTTCTACTGGGGTCTGTGAAGCCAGAAGGCTTCATCAGGCCCAGTCAAATCTGGCAGTGTTTCTACGGCTGGATGCCCTTCCTAACGCCAACCACTCCGTGAGTGTAGTGGGTGCTTTTTACGTGCCACCCGCACTGTGCCAGACAGAGCTGGCAAACGGCCACGAACGGATGGTGCTTTTTATGTGCCACCGGCACGAGGGCCAGGCGAGGCTGGCAACGGTCGCGAAACGGAAAGTTCTCTTACATGCCACCGGCACTGGTACACATCTGCAATTTCCATTGATCGATTTCCATTGATCGATTTCGATTCTGATCCTCACTTCCTCAAGGGTCTTCACAAGCAGAGTTTCGACATGCCACCGGCACTGGTAGCACATCCGCAATTTCCATTGATCGATTTCGATTCTGGTGTATATCATCATCATCATTTAATGCCTGTTCTCTATGCTGGCTTTGGCAAGCCAGGGAGCTGCACCACGCTCTGAACTTTTCAGAAACAGTAGTGGTTTATCAAGACAGAAGGCTGCAGATGTTTTTTTTTCTTTTTTCGAAGAACAATGAGCTGAAAAAATGTTCTTTTTATATTCCTCGGTATGTAACTAGGGTTGCTGTGTGTGCAAAGAGGAATACAAGAGTTACGGAAGATTCAATTGGGATGTGATTTCTATATATCTCTTTTAGTTGTTTCAGTCATTTGACTGTGGCCATGCTGGAGCACTGTGTTTGGTCGAGCAAATCGAACCAAGGACTTATTTTTTGTAAGCCTAGTACTTATTCCATCGGTCTCTTGCCGAACCGCTACGTTACGAGGACGTAAACACACTAGCATCGGTTGTCAAGCGATGTTGGGTCGGGGGTGGGGACAAACACATACATATATACGACAGGCTTCTTTCAGTTTCCGTCTACCAAATCCACTCACAAGGCTTTGGTCGGCCCTAGACTATAGTAGAAGACACTCGCCCAAGGTGCCACGCAGTAGGACTGAACCTGGAACCATGTGGTTGGTAAGCAAGCTACTTACCACACAGCCACTCCTACGGCTATGTTCACATTCTGTTAAAGAGTAAGTTACTTCTGTTACTACTTATCTCCCCCTTAATTTTTTATTTACTTTTTTAATATAACCATTCCGAACAATTTCTTCACTACTAAATTTTAAGCTTTCTGCGGGTGCAGCCAAACTAATATTATTAGTGATAATCATGGCTTCAAATTTTGTCACATGGGCAGCAATTTTTGGGGGCGAGAACGAATCGATTACATTGACTCTAGATGAATGGCAAAGTAGACCTCGGCGGAATTTGAACTCAGAACGTAAGGACTGACAAAACGCTGCTAAGCATTCTGCCAGCTTGCTAATGGTGATGGCAACAACAACAACGAAGACTGAAGATATGCAAACCAACACGAACAATAATAGAGAGATAGTAGTGAGAGGAATGAGATAGAGCTGTGGTTCCCAACCTTTTCACTACCAAGGACTCCTTTTATTTAAATGAGTTTTCCCACGGACCCCAGGATATTGAAAGGTCTTGTCAGCTTAAAGCTCACAGACATTCTGTACTACTTTTGCGGACCACAAGTTGGGAACCACTGGGGTAGAAGAAAATGTCGATAGACAGCCTGCCGAACAACATTCAGGCAGTGCAATCTCACATCACCAACATGAGAGAAATAACAACACAAGCATGTGTAGAGAGGTAAAAGATTGTCCATGCTCACATGATGATGTGGTCAAACTTCCTGGGACTAAAGAAACGCACGACCAACAACTTCCAAGGCGCGAATAACGATGTCCCAGTGCTGTATTGACTCCGCAAGGATAAAAAAGCGACCACTGATCCAGTGGCAAGACCTCAACAAATGGAACCCCAACTGCAACGCGACAGGATGCACAATAGGCAGTATGGATGTGGTGTCCCTACACTCATCCACTGATGTTGATTTTGCTGTGGAGAAGATGGAATTGGTGGACCAGAGCCATACGAACCCACGATAACTACAATCACACGAGAAAAATGGTTGCACATGCGGTAGGTGCGAGTACCAAAGTTACATGAAAGGGCCATATGTTCAAGTTTAATGGCAATATATGGGCCCAAAAAGAGGTTGCAGCCATCTGTGTCAGTATCGCTGGCGATGTGGCTAGCTTCTTCATGCTATTGTGGAACAGGAGACTTCAGAGAATGCTTAGCAGAGAGCTCCTTAACCTTAAACATGTGCTCCCGCTTTGTGGATGATATCAACATGGAAAAAGCACCTCTGCAAGACAGTAGTACTTTTCAATGAACTAGATGCTAGCTTTATGAAGAGCATGTAGCTAACTACATCCACTTGAGTATTTAAGTAACAACAGATTTCTTTAGCAAATACCCTAGCAACAGACCATAAGATTTTAGACACACAACTCTGGCTGGAAACCAGGAGCAACAAGGTCCAGATCCTTCATTCCCACTATGCCAAACCCATGGCCTCTAAATACGTCTACACGAACGCAGCTCTTGCAGATAATATCAAGTTCAGTATCCTAAAAGCGGACTTGTTAAAGGTGATGAGAAACTTATGCATGGCAGGAAAATGTTTCTAAGGTTTAAAGTTTAATCAATTTTACCTAATCAGAAAACAGGATTTGGAAGTTGGCATTTTTTGCATGACAGCTGTCTATCACAGAATGAATGCCAAATCATAAGGAGGAATTTTTATAAAATAAACGAAAGCTAAGCAAAGTAGTAAGGACTTCTGAAGTTTTAATAAATTCTAATAAATAAAGTCATATGAATCGATCGAACGGACATGTAAGTGATTTTAAAAGGAAAAAACACCAACGAAGTTTTTTTGCGAAAAATTGCACAAATTTACCCTGTTCAAAAGCCCTATCTGTCGGGAAAGGCATGGAATAAACAAAAATTTATATAAGGCATTCTATTGTAAAAATTGCCCGTCGATGATGGGCTATTCAGCTAGTATATTACAATTTAGCAAAAAATGCTTGATCTATAAAAATGATATTCAGTATCTCGATATGATTGAAATTTACTATAGATAAACTAGTTTGAAATAACTATTTAAAAATTCAGTGAAAATAAGAATTATATTTATAAACACAGCATATTTTTTTATCCACAAAACGAAATGTCAAAGACTGAATTAATAAGAGATACTAAGTTGTCGCCCTTAGAATATTTTTTTTAATACGAAACTCTTACTGCATCGGATCTCTCTATCAGCCTTCCAGAAGTTCAGAATCTCCAGAAATCTGGGCACACCATGCAATACCGTTCATACCTTGTACCCTGCACTGAATAAACAAACCCTCTTTTTGAAGTTGGTTAATTTGCATACAGCGTGTTTATCTGGCGGAGGAGCAATGGCCCAGTGGTTAGGGCAGCGGTCGGAGGATCGCGGTTTCGATTCCCACGTTCTGTGTGTTTATTGAGCGAAAACACCTAAAAGCTCCACGAGTCTCCAGCAGGGGGTGGTGGTGGTGACCCCTGTTGTACTCTTTCACCACAACTTTCTCTCATTCTCTCTTCCTGTTTCTTGAGTAATGCTGCGATGGACTGGCGTCCCGTCCAGCTGGGTGGAACACATACGCCACAGAAGCCGGGTCCATGAGCCTGGCTTGGCTTGAAAAGGGCGACGTTTATTGTGTTAATCTGTACCGGTATTCGTTGAATAAAATCGTTCCTATTTTTCTTCCTTCAGTTTTCATCCTACGAACAGTATACTGTACACCTGGAATAGTAGATTAACAAACTTTAAATAAACGGTGCTTTAGAAGTGCCTGTATTTAAATCTGCTAAACACAATTTTGCTCTTTACTTTTCATACTGTATTTAATATTTCATATAGGCGTGGCTGTATGGTAAGAAACTTGCTTCCCAACCACATGGTTCTTGGTTCAGTCCCACTGAATGGCACCTTGGGCAAGTGTCTTCTTCTATAGCCACGGGCCGACCAAAGCCCTGTGAGTGGATTTGGTAGACGGAAATTGAAAGAAGCCTATCGTATATATGTATATGAGTGTGTCCGTGTTTGTCTCCCCACCATCGCTTGACAACCGATGTTAGTGTGTTTACGTTCCCATAATTAGCCGTTCGGCAAACGAGACCGATAGAATAAGTACTAGGCTTACAAATAAAATAATAAGTCCTGGGGTCGATTTCTTCGACTAAAAATAAACCCTTTAAGACAGTGCTTCAGCAGGGTCGCAGTCAAACGACTGTGATAAATAAAAAGAATATATATTTTTTCAATGTCTCTAGAAAACCAGAAGATCCGAAGCTCCTGGACATTTCCTATCCCCACTTCTCCTGCTTGCCGGATCGTCGGTCCGGTACTGTTTTATAAAAACGTCATTAGAATGATTAAATTATTTGTTGTTTCGAAAGATATGTAAGGTAAGAAATCAATCAGGAGCGGCTGTGTGGTAAGTAGCTTGCTAACCAACCACATGGTTCCGGGTTCAGTCCCACTGCGTGGCATCTTGGGCAAGTGTATTCTGCTATAGCCCCGGGCCGACCAATGCCTTGTGAGTGGATTTGGTAGACGGAAACTGAAAGAAGCCTGTCGTATATATGTATATATATATTGGCCTGCTCGCTTAGCCAGCGGGGTGGCGTCATTCGAAGGCTAAAACAATGCGAACGCATTGTGACCAGCGATGTGTAACATCTGATGGTCTGGTCGGTCACGTGATATATATATATATGTGTGTGTGTGTGTGTTTGTCTCCCTAGCTTTTGCTTGACGACCGATGCTGGTGTGTTTACGTCCCCGTAACTTAGCGGTTCGGCAAAACAGACCGATAGAATAAGAACTGGGCTTACAAAGAATAAGTCCTGGGGTCGATTTGCTCGACTAAAGGCAGTGCTCCAGCATGGCCGCAGTCAAATGACTGAAACGAGTAAAAAAAGTATTATTCTCGGCAAGGCAATCCTTCGGTATTAGTATACCACGTCGTTCAACCACGCAACATTCTCTCATGACGTAAAGGCAATCCTTCGGTATTAGTATACCACGTCGTTCAACCACGCAACATTCTCATGACGTAAAAAAAAAAGAGGATTAACGACGTTGTCTATTAATCTTTTCTGCTCAAGGTATTAGGCCCGAAATTTTGGGGTAAGGGGCCAGACAATTAGATCGATCCCAGTATGCAACTGGTACTTAATTTATCCACCCCGAAAGGATAAAGAACAAAGTCGGCCTCGGCGGAATTTGAACTCGGAACGTAAAGAGAGACAAAATCCCGGTAAACATTTTGCCTGGCATGCTAACGTTTTCGCCAGCTCGCCCCCTTTGTATATTAATTCCGAAGGACTTTTTTTTTTTTTTTTTTACTTGTTTCAGTCATTTGGTTGTGGCCATGCTGGAGCACCGCCTTTAGTAGGGGAAAATCGACCCCAGGACTTATTCTTTGTAAGCCTAGTACTTATTCTATCGGTCACTTTTGCCGAACCGCAAAATGTTACGGGGACGTAAACACACCAGCATCGGTTGTCAGGCGATGTTGGGGGGGGGGGACAAACATATATACATATACATATATTTTACGGTACCTATACCGAAGGATCGCCTAATAAAAGTTTATCACGTTTTTGAGATCTTTATCTTTTGACCGACAGATTTAAAAAATAATTTTTTGTAACTGAACACTTTCAGAATACGTCATATAAAACATGTTCTTACGGTACCTATACCGAAGGATCGCCCTTTTATTATCTATCTTATTATCAACGTCAAGTAACCGAAGACGAGGTTTAAAATTCAGTTGTGTTAAATTCCTAGGATCCACCAACCATGCATTTTTTAAAAAACTTGAATAAAGTCACGTTGGAATATATAAACAGGTTTGTTATTGTTGTTGTTACTGTAGTAGAAGTAGTAGCAGTGTTTTGATGCCGGATGTAGTTAGCAAGTGATAAGGTGTCTACTGCTACAGAGTATAAAAGCGTTGAATAAAAGTTAGCAAAGAAAACTAATTTCAATTATGGGTGAAAGGAGATTTAAGCGAGTGGTTATTTTTCTTTACGTTTGCGTCATCACCGCGGGTTTTTTTGGTTTGGGCGTGTCTATATACTACACACACACACACACACACACAGAGAGACATACATACACATAAGGAAATAACTGTACATACATATATCAAAATAGAGAAAGAAAGAATAGAGACAGAGAGGCCGGAATAAATGTCAAAGTGGTACATCAGAGGCGCTACACCGGCCATTCATAAAAAAAAAATCTTTCATTGAAAAACTAAGAGAAATCCAACTTTGAAACGAAGAAGAAGCAGAAGAAGCCCTGCCCCCTCGAAGCAGCTGCGCTACAGAGTTGCTGCAGTTGTTGTGGTGTTTATAGAAGAGCGATGAAGTTGTTTATGTCGATGTTTTTGTCCACAAATAAACCCAGAATGACCGAAATCTCAGAAGACGACGAAGAAGAAGAAATTTAACGACGAACCCGTTGGTCTGTCTAAATATATATTTATCTCTCTCTTTTACTCTCGCTATATCTATATACATTCATATAAGTATCTGTGTGACATATCTTTGTGTCGGGGAGACGATAAAAAAAAAGGGATAATGTGATAAAGGCCACAGTGTGAAGAGGCCAATTTTTTTACTTGAAGATTAAATTATCAACAACGACAAAGTCTGATGCCCCCCTCGTCTTTAAATAGAACAGACAGTCAAAATAACAACGCAACAATTAAAAGAAATATATTTTTTATTCTTCAATAACGAAAACAATAGCATCAACAAAAATTATATATTTGCTCCGTTTTCTGTTGTTTTTACAACTACACAGTTTATTGTGTGTGTGTGTGTATATATATAAATGTAAATAAGATATTTTAACTGTGAGAGTCTAACAGAGGAGAAAAAAATATTTTATACACACCTTGCACTTCAGAAAAGAAAGGTTCAGAAGAAATATAATAAATAACTGATCGCGTGTGCCAAATATTGTGAGAGATTTCTTCAAGATGTCTTTTGATTCGCGAGAGATGCAGTATCCGAAAGTTGCCAATGAAAGCAATTCTTCGTCTCCGGTGGAAACCTCACCAACAGCTTTACCATCGAAACAAACAGACTATGACAGAAACCCGAATCTCGTGTCTTCTTCTTCTCCTTCTCCTTCTACTGTTGCTGCTGCTGCTAATGACGACCCTACATCTATAATGTTTACAAACAGCATCAGCAGAAACAAACCTCATACTCCATCGACTGGCAGTGTCCAATTTCGAAATGACAACGGTAGATGTTTATTGAGCGAGAGCCACCAGTACCACCATCCATCCCAACAAAATAATCAATACGTTCATCTAATGGACGAAAGCGATGCCGTTCTCCAGGCGGTCGTCTTTGTAGAAGATGCCAACACCTACCGTTCCATACATCATAAAGTTGACACGGCATCTTTGAAGCTTTACCGATTCCACTACTCACGCTTCCTCACCTGTATCAGGTACGTCACCATCATTATACTTCATTCGCTTGCGTTTTTCGAATTCCCTTCTTCGTTGAGTTGGAGCTCCAGTATCAAGCAACAGGATCCGAGGATTGAACTGTCGTGCTTGACCACACAGTCAGTTGAAATGATGTGTCTGCTGCTCCTGGCTGTTGATCTTTCCACTAAAATCTATGCTGTTGGTTTAAAACAATTCTTAGCATCGAAATGGATGATAGCAGATGTGATTGTATTGCTTGTCTCATTTATCGACTGGTCTGTGTCCGTGAGCGTTGGTTGTAATGAAGTGGTCCGAGTCCGCAGAATGCTCCGACCGTTCTTTATACTGCAACATTCGTCCCTCATGAAGAAAATTGTCAACTGTTTGCGGAGAACTGTTCCGGAGGTATTCAGTATTCTTCTCATGCTTGCTTTCCACCTCTATGTCTTTAGTCTGCTGGGCATGTTGATATTTCCTCAGCCTCCGCAGAATGTCGACTGGAAGAACATCACAAAATACAATGTCACAAACAACACAATTTTGCCGCCAAATACTAAAGAAGAAAAGAAATACTTCAAGAACCTCAGTGAATCTTTTATGAGTATGTTAATTCTACTGACCACTGCTAACAATCCTGACATTATGATGCCAGCTTATAACCAAAACCGTTTGTACAGTATTTACTTTGTCCTGTTCCTTGCCATTGGTCTTTACTGTTTTATGAACATGCTAACGGCAGTCATATACAACCAGTTCCGTGGATATTTTCTCAATTCTATGCAATCAAGTCTTTTCCGGCGCCGAGTTGCAATTTTTGCTGCATTTAGTGTTTTGAATCAACAAAGCGTGATCAGTGAGAGTTCTACGGTGGAGCTGAGTGTCATACAAAGGGTGATAGAAATGGCAGATCTGTCTAAAACTGTCAAGTCAAAAATGCATCAGAAAATCTGTGTCTATTCCGAATCCTTTTTGAACTTTGCTCAGTTTAAAGATATTTTCTCAGTCATTGACCGTATCTTCGTGGTTGTAAAAACTCCACCCCCTATCGTGTGGGTTAATAACACTGCCCTTCAGATGCTCCAAAGAATGGCCAACCACATTTATTTCTTATATTTTAGTATGTTTATAGCTTGTTTAAATGTAATCTTATTGACTGTCCAGCTAAATGTTCAATATGAAAAATCTATGGCATCGACCCATACATTGTTAATGGCTGGAAACTTTGTCTTTCTTATCTACTATGTCATGGAACAGTTCTTGAAAATATGGGCAGCTGGTATCAAACGGTATTTCTCCTTTAAAGGTTGTGTATATGATTGTGGAATTACGTTAATTCTGGTCGTAGTCCAGATGGTCACAGTTGTTTTGTATGGTTTACCATTTTCCAACGAAGACTCTTTCATTGAAGGCGTGACGTCTTTGCGGAACTTAATCCGTCTTACCAATATTCTTATTATAATACGCTTAATCCGTATTATCCCTTTGATAAAAACACTGGCATTGGTAGCTAGCACATTACTGGATCTTGTACAGAATCTGAAAGCCTTTGCAGGAATTCTTGTTGTCATTTTTTACAGTTATGCCCTACTCGGAATGGAACTATTTCAGGGTGCCATCACTTACAACCCAGTAAACAATTCCGAATCCACCCTTCTTTCTCCACAGTCCCAACTAGATGCTGCTTCGAAACACCATTCTAAATGTGGCTCATATCAACAATTGGAGTACTGGGCCAATAATTTCGATGACTTTGCTTCGTCCTTAATGGTCCTCTGGGACATTATGGTCGTTAATAACTGGCAGGTATTCCTTTCAGCATACGCATCTGCAACCTCAAAATTTTCCTATCTTTATTTCGTATTTTGGTGGTTGTTTTCCGTTGTCATCGTTCTCAATTTGTTGACAGCCCTGATTTTGGAGAACTTCATCATGAAGTGGGACAGACTTGGCCTCGGCATGAGAGATCGAACGGAATCAATGGAAGAAACAACGGAATTACTCTCTTTACATGCAATGTTTCGACGTTCACTCGAGGAACCCAGTGAACAAGATCTGCTTATGGAACTTCGTAGCCATTCCTATATCAGCTTAAATTAACTTTTACCTTTTTCTGACTTTTATTGTCATTATTATTGTTGTTGTTGTTATTGTTGTTGTTATTATTATTATTATTATGAAGGTGATGAGCGGGCAGAATCATTAGCAGACAAAATACTTAGTGGCATTTCGTCTGTCTTTGCATTTTTGAGTTCAAATTCTGCCAACTTAACCTTTCGTCCTTTTGGGGGTCGATAAAAATAAGTACCAGTTAAGCAGTAAGGTCAAAGTTACCAACTAACCCATTCCCCCACTAAAATTTCAGGCCTTGTGCCTATAACAGTGTTTCTCAACCTTTTTACCCTTGAGTAACCCTTAAAATAAATTACATGTTTCAAAGAACCCCTACACCCCTCAAAAAAATTATGCACCATATCTTTCTCATATTTTTTTCATTGTGCCAGTTTGTTGGGTGTCCCACCCATGAGGGATCAATGCTAGATGTGATTAATAATAAATTCTCGTATATTCCATCTTCTGTCTTTCATTTGCTATATATATACATACATACATATATATATATATATATATATATATATATATATATAGCAAATAAGAAAACGGAGGAAAACTATAGTTGGTTCATCAACTTTAGGACATTGAAAATGTTAACTTATTTATTTATTAAACTGATAATTATAATAACATACATACATACAGCATATTCTATGCATATAAGATAAGGATACAAGTAATTATTAAAAAACATGAATATAAATTAGTAAAATAACTTACAGCTGTTTCAGCCCATAGATAAAAGTATCTCATTCTGCCTATATTAGTCAAGTGTATTGAAGTAATAGGCAAATGAAAATAAGGCACTTTACATATATATATATATATATATATATATATATATATATATATAATATATATATATACATAATTTACAAGATAAGGGCAGAAGAAAAATTCTAATGCCAGATACGCCGAAACAAAAAATTGTCGATAACCATTAAATTTATGCCTTTAAAGGCATTTTTTGATATGCTGGCCATTGATAAAAATTTTTTCCCGAAAAAAATTTTATCCTATATCAATTATATATATATATATATATATATAGGGTGTCCATAAATTACAGACGTCACTAAATATATCCCTAATGGTTGTTATATTTTTTCGATAACATAATAGGTTAGATAGGATGATGTCTATACTACAATAACCAATATGTTGTGCATGTATGGTAATATTACAATCATGAAATTAGCATTAGTTTATCTCACTCTTCCTCACGAAACACCTAAGAATTTTTTGCAGACCCCTAGGGTTCCGAAGAACCCCGGTTGAGAAACACTGGCCTATAGGCACTTATAGCAGAAACCATTATTCGTTATTATTATTTATTATTGTTATTATTATAATTATTATTATTATTATTATTACTATTATTATTATTGTTATTATTATTATTATTAAGGTGGCAAGCTGGCAGAATTGTTAGCATGCTGGGCAAAATGCTTGGCAGTATTTCACCTGTCTTTATGTTCTGAGTTCAAATTTTGCTGGGGTCGACTTTTCCTCTCATCGTTTTGGGGTTGATAGATTAAGTACCAGTGAAACACTGGGGTTGATGTAATCAATTAGTCCCCTCCACCAAAATTTCAGGCCTTGTGCCTACAATAGAAAGGATTATTATTATTATTATTATTATTATTATTATTATTATTATTAGGGTGGAAGTTGGTTGGCAGAAACAGTAGAGTGCCTTAGTAAGGGTCTTAACAGTATTTTGTTTTGTCTTATTACATTCTGAGTTCAAACCCTACCTGTGGTTGACTTTGACACTTTCTGCCATCCAGGGTTGATAAAATGTGTGTGTGTGTGTGTTTGTGAGTGTGTGGTTTGTGTGGTATGTATGTTTTAATGTGTCAAGTTGTAATAAAATACTTTAACATTAAACTGCAAAATTACTCAATAGTTTTTTTAATTGAGTACATGTTACTAAACTCGTGACTTTGACTTCAACATTTTGCACTGCTAGCCTTCATTGGACTGCACTATGCATATTTATGCAGTATCTATGTATATATATATGTATATGTGTGTGTGTGTGTGTATGTGTATATATGTGTGTGTTTGTGTGTATGTATAGGTACAGGAGTGGCTGTGTGGTAAGTAGCTTGCTTACCAACCACATGGTTCCAGGTTCATTCCCACTGTGTGGCACCTTGGGCAAGTGTCTTCTACTATAGCCTCGGGCCGGCCAAAGCCTTGTGAGTGGATTTGGTAGGCGGAAACTGAAAGACGCCCATCGTATATATGTATATATATATATATATATATATATATATATATATATATGTGTGTGTGTGTGTGTATATGTATGTATGTACGTATGTGTGTGTCTGTGTTTGTTCCCCCCACCCCACCACTAGTTTGTTTGCGTCCCCGTAACTTAGCGGTTCGGCAAAAGAGACTGATAGAATAAGTACTAGGCTTACAAAGAATAAGTCCTGGGGTCGATTTGCTCGACTAAAGGTGGTGCTCCGGCATGGCCGCAGCCAAATGACTGAAACAAGTAAAAGAGAAAGAGTGTATATGTATATATGTTAGCCTGCTCGCCTACCCAGCTAGGTGGTGTCATTTGAATGCTAAAACAATGCGAAGGCGCATTGTGACCAGTGATATGAGACATCTGATAGCCTGGTCAGTCACATGATATATATATTATATATATATACAAATACACATACGTGTATTGGGTTTTAGTTATTTTGTCTATCAAATTTGCTGTATTGCTGTATGTATGTGTGTGTATGTATGTATGTATGAGTGTGTATATAAAATATTCTGAAATTGGAAGGTTTAATCTGATATGTCATGGTATTAGGGTCCTTGATATGGATCCCGAAACTCAGTTGTGTTACCGGAGAAGGGGTGGGGTCTGACAATCCCTTTCTCTGACAATTTTGTATATATCTTTATAAATCTTTTGTCTTTTACAAGACTACATGTGTGCCAAGATTAGAACTGGGGACTCCTTACCCAATTATTTAGGGTTTCAAAGCAGTTTTTGTGGTTTGTCCCCTAATAGCTTTGGGGGACTTGTTTCCAGATGTTGGTCAGCTGCCCTTGATTGCGATCCCTGTATCAGTAATTTTAGAAGACACAGTAGGGTACGTAGTGCCATCAAGTGTCCCACCTAGGCACATTAGGCTTAGCCATACCAGCTGGTCTAGACCTCCAGCGATAGACCTAACTTTGCACAATGAGAATTGACCTTCATGCTGGATGTTAATGAAGGTTTCATCAGATTAACGAAGATTCTGTTTAGGGTAGCTGTGTTTTACTCTGACCCCTTTTGCATTTAAACCAGTCATATTTGACCTAAATATTCAACCTTTTCTATGTTCATACCAGCTAGATCCAGCCTCTCACACCTATCCTACAATGTCATTCTAAAAATAAACAATTACACCGTTGAAGCTGCTAGGTAAAATATGATTAATTTAATAGATTACAGGTAAATAAGCATTTCGTTATATTTGATAAAGTAATTGAATGCTAAAGAGTTACAGGGCTTATCTATAGCTAATTAAGGGACAGGTAGCAGAGGAGATTGGGAGGGTTGATTTGAGGAGGGAGGACGCCCAAAACTGGGAGAGATGTTGCGAGAGCGGTTTCTGTAAGAGTGAGGTAGATCCAGCCACCCTCATTAACAGGGATAAACTCGGATTTAAAATATTGGAATTCATCATCATCATCAACATTTTATGTAAATCTCTGACTCATGGCCCTAATCCTATCCACCCTATATCCTACCCATCCATTGTCCTACACCTTCATTTCTACCTTTGGAATATTAACATGTGTACAACAGATCCTCACTTAACCCTTTCAATACCATTTCACCCAAGACTACTGAGTCTATGATACAAACAGCCTGTTTTAGAGTGTTCTAGACTAAAAACCTCCCATCAAAAATTTTGTGTCAAACACCATTTTGATAACAACAAAGTTATTTTACTAAATTAATTATTTTCAAAATTAAATGAAATTAATTTAAGCAAAGGCAGTGCATTTCAACAGAAACAGGCATAGAAGTGGCTCTGAGGTAAGTAGCTTGCTTACCAACCACATGGTTCTGGGTTCAGTCCCACTGTGTGGCACCTTGGGCAAGTGTCTTCTACTATAGCCTCGGGCTGACCAAAGCCTTGTGAGTGGATTTGGTAGACGGGAACTGAAAGAAGCCCATCGTATATATATATATATATATATATATATATATATATATATATATATGTGTGTGTGTGTGTGTTTGTGTTTGTCCCCCCCAACATCGCTTGACAACCGATGCTAGTGTATTTACGTCCCCATAACTTAGCATTTCAGCAAAAGAGACCGATAGAATAAGTACTAGGTTTCCAAAGAATAAGTTCTGGGGTTGA
Source organism: Octopus sinensis (assembly GCF_006345805.1). Classification (NCBI taxonomy): domain Eukaryota; kingdom Metazoa; phylum Mollusca; class Cephalopoda; order Octopoda; family Octopodidae; genus Octopus; species Octopus sinensis. The sequence continues at coordinate 43,658,570 of NC_043011.1, forward strand.
TTTGCTCGGCTAAAGGTGGTGTTCCAGCATGGCCACAGTCAAATGACTGAAACAAGTAAAAGAGTAAAGAGAGAAATATGGTAACAAATGGGTTAAAGTGATCTAAATTAAAATCTTACATCGAAATTTAATGCCAAATTATGTTCCAAATAGCAGCTTAACCCTTTCGTTACCAACTCGGCTGAAACCGACTCTGGCTCTGTAGTACAAATGCCTTGTTTTCATAAGTTCTGAATTAAAATCTTCCACCAAACCTTAGTCACAATTTTATGTTCCTAATGCTAGCTTAATGATAACTATGTTATTTTACTAATTTCTTTGTTATATTTAAAGTAATTGAAAGAAACACAGAACATCTCAAAATAAATACAGTCATGAAAGGGCTAAGGACAATGTTATGTTACTAAATTTTTTATTATTTTCAAAATTAATATAAGCAAATTTAAACAATTTCAACAAAAAGCTTAATGTTGACATATTCTTGCGAAGTGTGACCTTGTGAAACAAGATAAAATGAAACCAAAACCAATTCTTGCACAGTCTTTATGGTATAAACAAGAGTTAGGTTCTTACAGTATATTCCTAACCAGAAAAAATATCATCAAACTTCTAAACTAAGTCCAAACACTTCCAAAAACGAGATGCTCTGAATACATTTTAGGAGAACTAATCAAATCCAATATAATTAATTAACTTTAATCATTCACCTGTCCTATGTATTACATGTGGTACATAGGACATATTTTCCTGGTATTCATGTATCATATGTGACACACATTCCCAATATTTTTCAATCACTAGAGAAATTTGGGGCTTACAAAAGGAAAGCTTCAAATTACTCAGAACATATGAAAGAAGGGTTAACTAAAAGCATGAACATTTAGAACTACCTTGTGAAAATGCTTTTGGCAAGTGAAGGGTTAATTCTTTGTTTGTTGTATTTCTAGCACTGGCATCCGTGCTAGTGGAGCGCTAAGAGTACCATCCATGTGTGATCGCTGCCAGAGTGACAAACTGGCTTCCGTGCTGGTGGCATGTAAAAAACATCAAGCATGATCATTACCTGCGTCGCCTTACTGGCACTTGTGCTGGAGGCACGTGAAAAAACATTCAAGCAAGGTCGTTGCCAGTGCCACTGGACTGGCTCCTGTGCAAATGGCACATAAAAAGCACCATTTGAGCATGGCTGTTGCCAGTACCGCCTGACTGGCCCTCGTGCCGGTGTCATGTAAAAGCACCCACTACACTTTCGGAGTGGTTGGTGTTAGGAAAGGCATCCAGCTGTAGAAACTCCGCCAGATCAGATTGGAGCCTGGTGCAGCCATCTGGTTTACCAGACCTCAGTCAAATCGTTCAACCCATGCTAGCATGGAAAGCGGATGTTAAACAATGATGATGATGATGTCCCTGTAACATTTTCTTTTTAATTGCCCTTGTGGAAAGTAATAAACTATTATAATATTATTAATGTTGTTTAATCCTTTGCTTGTCTTGTGCACCACATGCAATATACAGGGCTGCATATTTCCCTGGAATCCATGCATCATATATAATATACATTCCTGATTTTTTTTCAATCACTAGAGTAACTTTGGATTTGTGAAAGGAAAGCTTTATCTTACACAGGACTTAAGAAACAAGGGCTAACTAAAAGAGTGAAAACAAGCATGGATGTTTAGGACAAACTTTATAGAAATGCTTTAGTACAGACAGAGGGTAAAAGACATGCCCAAGGTTTGTTGTGATGGTTCAGTTTTTCTTCTGTTTGTATAATTCCTTGTCGTGGTGGTATCCGTTCATTATTTATCCAATGGCTTCTAGAAATTTCCTCTTTTATGAACATCTTCTCATCTTTCCCCCTTTTCCATGAAAGAAAAAAAAAAAGCTCAAAAAAACATAACTTCATCTAAAATCTAAAAAGCTTCAAACAAATCTTTCACCATCATCATCATTGTTTTAACCCAATGCTCATCCATCTCCATAAAATCATCGTTAAATATTCCTTCATCACGTGATTCACATAACTTCACTGTATCTTAATTAATTTCATTAAATCCAGTGTATGGTGCCATCTCAATAATCTCCTGATAACTCCAGTAGTTCCTCAAGCCTCACAAGTCTGCAATGCAGTTTTGGTCAGATTTTACTCCAGATTAAGATGCATTGTTCTTTGTTTTATGGTGTTACGTGATATATGGCAGTGTTGCTATGACAACACTGCTGTTAGCATGTATCCCACACTGCAATAATTTGTTCCTCTTTATTATAGTTTTCTTTTAAACAATGTCTAAATCTCCGACTGAAATGTACATTGCTTATGAAAATAAAAATAAAAACAAAACAAAAACATCCTGCTGTGAGCGCATCAAAGAAAGTAGAGTTAGATCTAGATTCATAATGATCGAATTGATTCTGTTTTAGAAATATATTAGTCTGGTCATCATCATCGTCATCATTTTACTTCTGATTTTTCCATGCTGGCACGGGTTGGATGGATCAATATTGCTCTCTTAGAGAATTCAGGAATGTCTTGTTCGTATGTTCCATTTTTAGCATGGCCTCTATGTGTGAATGTTTTTTTCTACCATCAACCACTTTTACAGAGTGTACAGGGGAGTCATTTTATCATGGCACCAGCACCTGTGAGGTTGTCTTGTTCCTGGAAGGACAAACAGTTCTCTTTACCCTTCAATATCTTTGTTCAAGGCAACATGACATAGATGCTGAACAGAAGAGAGAGAGAGCAAGGTACGGGAAAGAGATTGGTAGCAATGAGAGGATGATAGAGGAGGAAGTCATGGGAGAGAGACAGTGAAAGCTACATGAGGATTATCAGATTAATGAGGTGAATAGAAAAATTGCATAAGAACCATGATTGAACAATCAACATGTAGTTACCTGTTACTGTCTCTCTTCCATTACTCTCTTCTCTATCATCCTCTCATTCCTATCACTCTCTCTTCCAGTTTACCCTCTCTTCTATCACCCTCTTGCTCTAGTCCTTTCTTTATTATTAACGCTCTCTGTCATGTTGCCTTGAACAAATGATGATCTTAAGAAGTGATGGAGGGAAGAGAGAAAGTAATGGAAGAAAATGCTGGCTTACAATAAAAGTGGAGGATGGTGAGAGAGAGAGAGAGTGATGAATGTTGATGATAACTGATGGGAGAGTAATGAGTGAAAGAAGGATGGTTAGCATTAAAGAAAGGATGGTGAGAGCATGCTCAGACAGGATGCTGAGTGCACTTTTGGCCCTTCACTCAGAGAGAGAGAAGCCCTTTGTTGCTAACAGATGTAATGGATCACTAACCTTTTCCCCATTCTCTTCTTACTCTCGTGACTATATTTTTGGAATACCCAAAAATAGTTTGAGGTAGCCTTCAAAGTATTGGAGGGGACCCATTTCACACGTACTGCTAGCTGCTCCCATACATTTCTCATCATTCAAAGTCTATATTCCCCAATAGCCTACCTAAAATCCATGATATCTCTTGCATTTTTATAGTTTACATTAAGTGCACTATATAAAAATTCTACTTCCTCTTATTCTCTATATTCTTCATGACCATTTTTTTCTCATGAGAGTAGGGTTCTGTCTTCTTTCCTCCTAAAACTTTACCAAGTTAACTCTCGATTCTATGTTTTACTTCTTTATCTGGAATTTTTTCTTCACATCTTCTATGTATTCAATTACATGAACTAGATCATTGCCATATGGGAGTTCCCATTAGTCAGCCTGTCTTAAATTTCTTTCTTGAGGCCAGAAGAGTTAAATTATACTCAAGCAGAGTATGATAACCGAACCTGATAAATCCTTGCCTAAACATTAAATTCCTTATTGAACTCTCACTTTGCTGACAGCGTTTCTAAACATAGGCGCAGGAGTGGCTGTGTAGTAAGTAGCTTGCTAACCAACCACATGGTTCCGGGTTCAGTCCCACTGCGTGGCACCTTGGGCAAGTGTCTTCTGCTATAGCCCCGGGCCGACCAATACCTTGTGAGTGGATTTGGTAGACGGAAACTGAAAGAAGCCCGTCGTATATATGTATATATATATATGTGTGTGCATGTATGTTTGTGTGTCTGTGTTTGTCCCCCTAGCATTGCTTAACAACCGATGCTGGTGTGTTTACGTCCCCGTTACTTAGCGGTTCGGCAAAAAAGACCAATAGAATAAGTACTGGGCTTACAAAAGAATAAGTCCCGGGGTCGAGTTGCTCGATTAAAGGCGGTGCTCCAGCATGGCTACAGTCAAATGACTGAAACAAGTAAAAGAGTAAAAGAGTATGGCTTTCACTGCTTTCACAAATACTTCATTTGCTCCTAGTTTTGTCAGTGGCCACCAGTTTAGACACCATGGAAACTTGAAGCCTTCTCCAAGTTGCAGAATTCTTGGTAAAGTGGCATACTCCTAGCTAAGTACATCTCATATAGTTATCTCATTGGGAAGAGAGTATCAATAGTACTCTGGTTGGACATAAACCCAAATAGCTTCACATTTCACTTAATTTTCTTCCTAATCAGTCATAACTCTTTCAGTAACTTTCATAATCAGGTCCATCAACTGATGCCTCTGCAGTTACTCCTTTCTAGAACCTCTCTTTTGTCCCTGATGCTGCTACACCAGTCACTAGGTATGGCAATCACCCATATAAGTACCTAGTTTAATATGCTAGTAACTATATATTACATCCACATATTTCACCATATATTTTCAGATATCTAAATACAATTTATATATATAATACATTTCTAAATATCTCAGTACGATAAAGTAGTTGTATACTGTCAACTTAATGTGACAGTCCCATGAAGGGAATCATACTACTGCTATTTAGCCCTAGGAAGCAGCAACACTTCCTGTCGGCCTTGACACATTTCCTGTGCAGGCTTAGCTGGGTGACGGTGCTCATCTCCCCCTTGCAAACATAAGGACACAGGAAATGTGTCAAGGCTGACAGGAAGCATTGCTGCTTCCTAGGGCTAAATAGCAGTAGTATGATTCCCTTCATGGGACTGTCACATTAAGTTGACAGTATACAACTACTTTAAATACAATTTCATAATTGTTTATGTTTTAACTATCGTCATACCTTAAAGGTGTTACATTTTAATGAAAGAGTTGGTAGACACACAAAGTTTCTATCTTAGTTGACAACAGTGAAATAAATGAAATCAAATGATCAATATAGTTATACATTATTGATTATACAGCTTGTATTAAGATCCCCCATTGACAGGTCACTAGTATTTATAAAGAGTTAAACACTTTCAGTATGCAAATTAGGGACTCCTTCATAGAGTAACTGCTGTATTTGTTGAGTATAAAAACAGTTTGGCTGCTTGTTTCTCTGGAGGCTGTCAGAATGATTTAGACGCCTCCGATGAGAACCCAACAAGGTCCGAAAATTGATTAAGGTTGTTCATCATTTTTTCCCAGTCTGCAGAGAAATGTCTAAACTTCGCCCTGTTTATAATTATACTGTATGTTACAGATATTTAATTACATTTTTTAAAACATTAGTTTATTTTTATAGTTTAGATGTTATGTAAAGTTCCAAACAAACTGTTTAACATTTCATCTTCAAATTTTGATAAAGTGTAGGAGCGGCTGTGTGGTAAGTAGCTTGCTTATGAACCACATGGTTCTGGGTTCAGTCCCACTGCATGGCACCTTGGGCAAGTGTCTTCTACTATAGCCTCGGGCTGACCAGTCTTGTGAGTGGATTTGGTAGACGGAAACTGAAAGAAGCCTGTCGTATATATGTATATATATGTATGTGTGTGTGTGTGTCTGTGTTTGCCCCCCGCCCCCAACATCGCTTGACAACCGATGCTGGTGTGTTTACGTCCCCGTAACTTAGCAGTTCGTCAAAAGTGACTAATAAAATAAGTACTAGGCTTATGAAGAATAAGTCCTGGGGTTGATTTGCTAAACTAAAAGTGGTGCTCCAGCATGGCCACAGTCAAATGACTGAAACAAGTAAAGAAGTAAAGAGTGATAGCATGTTGTCATCTTAATGTGCCACTCCCATAAAAAGGAAGAATGCTAATGTTATTTAGCCCTTGTCTCCACTTTGAAAACATCAGGAGACAAGAAATGTGTCAAGTCCAACAGGAAGCGGTTTTTCCTAGTGCTAAATAATAGTAGCACTCTTCCCTTTTGTGGGAGTGTCAAATTAAGTTGACAACATACTATCACTTTATTATGCTACTACTGCATAAATCTCTCTGAGAGATTTAGAAATAGATTATTTCTATTTAAATTTTGAACTCAAATTCTACTGAGGTCGACTTCCCCTTTCATCCTTTCAGGGTTGATAAAATAAGTACCAGCTGAGCACTGGGGGCCAATGTAATCAACATGCCCTGTCCTTGAAATTGCTGGCCTTGTGCCAAAATTTGAAACCAGTTTTTTTTAGCTGTGGTGTTTAGCATACTTTAAACTCTTCATCTAAAAAACTGAAAAATTCCAAACTCTGGTTCACCACCCAACCACAAACTTGCCAGAAAAATGGTCTGCTGCTCATAACACTGACTGAAAGAGTTGGAACTTCATGGATTATTGTTGTGCATTTTAAGGATTATCTCACAGTATTTGGGTTTATTGTATTTCTCACCGTTGTTATAATGGAACGACGTTTGATAAAAGAGAGTTAAATGAGGATCTCTTGTAGGTGTGCCTTACACATACATATGTATATATGTATATATATATATATATATATAATTCCTTTTTATTTATGTATACATACACATATATACATACACACACATACATATGTATGCACATACATATATATATCATGGAGAAATTGTACAAAATGTAGACATGGTTGAAGAGTAAAGCACTGGCACAGTTTCGATTACCTGTTGTTATCCGTAGACTTTTTATTGATGTACCTGATGAGACCCAGAATGGGTTGAAACGTGTTGTACCCAATAAAGTCTATTACACACTCCATCTCCTATTTTATTAATACTATATATGTATATATAGTTTTATATGTATATGTGTGTAGGCACAGGGATGGATGTGTGATAAGAAGTTTGTTTGCCAACCACATGTGTGACACTTTGGGCAAGAGTCTTTTGCTATAGCTTCGGGTCAACCAAAGCCTTGTGAGTGGATTTGGTAGAAAAAAAAAGCCGAAAAAGACCCATCATATGTGTATGTATATATATATATATATATATATATAATATGTATATATGTGTGTGTGTGCTTTTGTGTTTTTTTCCTGTCACCGCTTGATGATCGGTGTTGGTTTGTTTACATCCTCGTACCTTAGCAGCTTGGCCTAAGGGACCAATAGAATAAGTACTGAGTTTGAACTATAATATAGTGTCAAAAATTCGGTTAAAAAAATTTGGGAGTTTCTTATACATGAATAATATTATAATCCATTACAAAATCTTTCTTCCAAATTTTAAACCCTAAAAATTAGGGGATTCCTTATACATTTTAAAATACGGTAATTCAAATTAATGTGAATAAATAAGGGTTGCATTTGACAGAATTATCCTCGTCATTTAACGTCCATTGTCCATGCTGGCATGGGTTGGACAGTTTGACTAGGCTAGAATGCTGGAAGGCTGCGCCAGGCTCCAGTCTGATTTGGCATGGTTTTCTACAGCTGGATACCCTTCCTAATGCCAACTACTCTGAGAGTGTAATGGATGCTTTTATGTGCCACTGGCACAGGTGCCTTTTGCGTGATGCCAGAGTGCATTTACATGCCACCACAATGGGTGTCAGTTTGTGTGACACCGGTATCTGCCACGACTGAGTCTGCTCAGCTTGACGGGTCTTGATGAGACTCAAGCATGACTTAATTCCAAAGTCTTGGTCATTGCCTCCATGAGGCCCAACACTCGAAAGGAGCTCAGCCACTTTGCCTCCATGAGGCCCAATGCTTGAGAAAAACTCAACCACCTTGCCGCTGTGAGGCCTGCTTGAAAGGAACTCAGCCACCTAACCTCTGTGAGGCCCAGCACTGAATGCTAAATGGTTAATGTCTTTCAAGGGATGATAGATGATAGATCTACTGTTGACCTAGCCTTGACCATCCTCTACTGGTCATTATGCTCTCATCAATGACCACACTCACAAAGTACTGCACTAAAATTCCTGTTCTTTTACTGCGGCCATGCTGGAGCACCGCCTTTGGAGGGTTTTTAGTCATAGAAATCAACCTGAGATTCGAAACCTGTGATCCCTCGACCGCGAGTTTGCTACTCTAGCCATTAGGCCATGTGCCTCCACACACAAGTTTTGGCAGAATGATATTGATTCAACTGGATATATAATCCACTCTCTCCTTCTCTCTCTCTCTCTCTCTCTCTCTCTCTCTCTCTATATATATATATATATATATATATATATATATTATATATATATATATATAATATATATATATATAATAATATCTACAAATATGAACCATCTGATCTGATTACCTCAATTTTTCTAATATATATATATATATATTTATTATACAGGTTGCAGGAGTGGCTGTGTGGTAAGCAGCTTGCTTACCAACCACATGGTTCCAGGTTCAGTCCCACTGTGTAACACCTTGGGCAAGTGTCTTCTACTATAGCATCAGGCCGACCAAAGCCTTGTGAGTAGATTTGGTAGACGGAAACTGAAAGAAGCCCGTCACATATATGTATATATATATATTTGTGTGTGTGTTTGTGTGTCTGTGTTTGTCCCCCCAACATCGCTTGACAACCAATGCTGGTGTGTTTACATCCCCGTAACTTAGCGGTTCGGCAAAAGAGGCCAATAGAATAAGTACTAGGCTTACAAAGAATAAGTCCTGGGGTCGATTTGCTCGACTAATGGCGATGCTCCAGCATGGCCGCAGTCAAATGACTGAAACAAATAAAAAAAAAGAGAGTATGTATGTATATATACACAAATATAAAATAGGGTCCACTATGTGGATGCTCTTGCGCTAAAAATAGATCCCCAATGGTATATATATATATATATATATATATATATATATATAAATTCATGAAGTGATGTGCAAAGCAGCGGCTGAAACTAAACAAATTTAAGAGCAGTTCTTTCATGGCAGTTTGTTATGGGGGAAAGGAATTCTCACACAAGACATATAAATGTAAAAACACCATAGTCAGCTCGGGGTGCCCTCTGTTGGATATAAAAGGGAAGCAACTCTCATTGGAGGAATTGGAGGCGGGTATATATGATGGAAGTAGTCATCATGGTTGTTTTAATGGTGTTGGGGTTGGGGATCTGTTGGAGGTCATTCCTGGTGGTGGAGATGGAAGTATTCATTATGGTGATGTTCATGGAGGTGATGTAGGCTGCATGGTGGTGGAGGCGTTTACCACGCTAATATTACTAATAGTGGAGGTGTTTATGGGTTTACTGGAGAAGCAATTGGAGGTGTTCACCAAACTGACATAAGTGGACCTATCTATGATGTCACTGGTTGTGCTGTTTATGCTGGAGGTCTTTCCCCTAATGTAAGCTGTAATAAACACACTAATGTTTTCAATAGTCCTCACTGCTATGTTATATAAAACAGTATTCAAACAATATTTCTCTTTTATGACTATTTTTTAATATTTTTCCTTTTTCTTTTTCCTTTTTACTCACTCAAAGATCTTTATATGTATATAATTCAGAATTTCAACTGTATATATTATACATCTGTTATATATATTTATGTATGTATGTATATTATCTGTTTATAAACTTATGTGTGTAAATATTTATGTGTGTGTGTGTGTGTGTGTGTGTACATATATATGCTTGTATAGCAACATTTTCTGTCTCCATTAGATATACACATATATACATATATATGTTTCTATATGTTTGTATATATATACTTGTAAACATGATTGTACATTAAACATGCACTGAATACTGAATAAAGGACTCCATACAGGGTGCAGAGTGGAAACCGTATTATCAATGGTGACTGGACAGTTTGAGCCTTTGCAGAAACTTTATTGCAGAAGGCGGCGAGCTGGCAGAAATGTTAGCACGTCGGGTGAAATGCTTAGCAGTATTTCGTCTGCCGTTAAGTTCTGAGTTCAAATTCCACCGAGGTTGACTTTGCCTTTCATCCTTTCGGGGTCGATAAATTAAGTACCAGCTACGCACTGGGGTCAATCTAATTGACTTAATCCCTTTGTCTGTCCTTGTTTGTCCCCTCTATGTTTAGCCCTTTGTGGGCAATAAAGAATGAAGAAACTTTATTGGCAAAGCTTCAAAGTGAACAACTATCATTGACAATATGTATTAGATCTGTGTATATGTGTATTTGTATGAGGTTGGTCACTTTTGGATATTCTAAAGAACTTCTATTGTCTCCTAGCAATGTCCAAAACAAACTGTCAGTATTTTTGACAATATATATATATGTATTATGTATGTGTATATATGTATTTCAGTAATCTTTCTCTCTCTCTCTTTATATATATATATATATATATATATACACCACACACACACACACACTCTTTTACTAGTTTCAGTAATTTTGACTGTGGCCATTCAGAGAGAGAGACAAGCATGTATATGTATGTTTTATATATATATATATGTGTGTGTATGTGTGTGTGTGTAGATATGTATAAATTTGTATGTGTGTTTATATATACACACACACATATATATAATTTACAGGTATGTAAATATGTATATATTTCTATTTATATGTAAATATATATACTTGTACACACACACTAACACACACACACACACACACAACACACACACACACACACATATATATATATATATATATATATATATATATATATATATCCAACTCATGCCTGTCCAACACTTGCCAGCATGGAAAATCAGCATTCAATGATGTATGTATGTACATGCACACGTATTTATGTGTGTATATGCACACGCATTTATGTATGTACATGCACACATGTATGTATATACACATTATATATATGTATATATACACATATATATATATAAACACACACGTATATGTATATATGTATATATACACCACACACATATATATTTGGAAGCATACACACACACACACACACACTATATATATATACACCACACACACACACACATATATGTACATATATATACACATACACTCACATCTCTCCACCCCCTACACAGGTACATATGTAAAGTGTAACCAAATGAATGAACATTTTAAAACTGTGATTAAAATATAATAAATTCTTTTTTTTTTTACTTTTTAGAATTAAAAAAAAATTAAAAGTAATTATTTACATTAAAATAAAATAAAACAAAAAATATATAAAAGACAGTAACGAATAAATCGAAGAATATTTAATTAAATATTTAATTAGATAATGAAATCCTGAAGAGGCAAAAAAGAAAAAAAAATTTTAATAAGAAATTTGATCACTTCTTTGTTTTTTTTATATATATATTTCTTAATATTTTTTACATTCAATTTTTTTTAAAAATCTTCTCTCCCTTCTTTTTATCACTCTTCTCTGTGAAGGTAAATAAAGATGTTTTTCCATTCTGTCTTCATTTTTCTTATTGTTTTTTGCATTTTTACCGCTTTACTATTTTTCTTTATGTGAATGTATTGCACACAGACACAGACAGGGTACAAGCATGGCTGTGTGATGAAAGAACATGCTTTCCAACCATATGGCCTTGGGTTCACTATCTTATATTCTCATCATCATCTCATTTTCTAATTACTGCTCTGTACTCAATGCATCATTCAGAAACAGATGAATATTGAACACTAAACCAGGTTATTAGTCTCACAGACCCTCAGCAAAATATTAAAACATATTAAACCATGTGGCTCACAAGCAAGCTACTTACCACACAGCTACTCCTGCGGTAGCAAATCTTCATTTAGCCAGCTGCCGCTTCTTCACATTTAAACTTGCTGTTTAAGTATGAATTTGACCTGAGTGGTAATTTCATGTACCTATTTTGTCGTGATTTGACAGGCATTTTTTGTATTCTCCACAAATAACCTTCAACAAAACTGCATTGGAATTACACACTTTTTACACTTTTACTTGTTTCAGTCATTTGACTGTAGCCATGCTGGAGCACCGCCTTTAGTCGAGCAAATTGACCCCAAGACTTATTCTTTGTAAGCCTAGTACTTATTCTCTCGGTCTCTTGCCGAACCACTAAGTTACAAGGACGTCAAACACCAGCATCGGTTTGTCAAGCAAAGTTGGGGGGACAAACACAGATACACAAACACACACACACATACACACACACACACACACACACACACACACATATATATATATATACGACAGGATTTCTTCAGTTTCCGTCTACCAAATCCACTCACAAGGCTCTGGTTGGCCCGAGGCTATAGTAGAAGACATTTGCCCAAGGTGCCACGCAGTGGGACTGAACCTGGAACCATGTGGTTCATAAGCAAGCTACTTACCACACAGCCACTCTACGCCTATCTTGGATGAATATCTACTGCAAATAATTTGAATTTAAACCAACCAAATGCATCTAACCGCTACATCAAAGGACACTAGGATACTTATCCTGAAGAAACGTGTTTGATTGGAATTTGATGAGAATAAATGTTTTAAAAAATAGATTTTGAAGATTTATTCTCCATTTTTCTTTATGATGTCCTACGAAACCGATATGGTTAAGGAAATATATTTAGAATTGTCCAATGGAATATTAATCTAATTTTTTTCTATCTTATAAGAACTTAATTGGATTTATATATTAATTGTTGAATAACATATTTTAAATACCTAACTGAGAGCAAACTGGTAATCGTTTTGGGGGTAATCCCTTACTTTTTACTACTCTTTTACTTGTTTCAGTCATTTGACTGTGGCCATGCTGGAGCATCACCTTTTAGTCGAGCAAATCACCCCAGAACTTATTCTCTGTAAGCCTAGTATTTATTCTATTGGCCTCTTTTGCTGAACCGCAAAGTTACAAGGTCGTTAACACACCAGCATCAGTTGTCAAGCAATGTTGGGGGACAAACACAGACACACAAACACACACATATATACATATATAACGACAGGCTTCTTTCTGTTTCCGTCTACCAAATCCACTCATTTTGGTCGGCCTGAGGCTATAGCAGAAGACACTTGCCCAAGGTGCCACGCAGTGGGACTGAACCCGGAACCATGTGGTTGGTAAGCAAGCTACTTACCACACAGCCACTCCTACACCTATAATTGTGTGTGTGTTTGAGTGAAGAGCGGACGTGGCTTTGAGGTAGGAAGTTTGCTTCCCAACCACATAGCTCGGGGTTCAATTCCACTGCGCATTACCTTAGGCAAGTGTCTTGTACTATAGCCTCCGGCTGGCCAAAGCCTTGCTAGTAGATTTGGTAGACGGAAAGCCCGTGATATATATGTGTGTGTAAGGGTATGGGGGTGAGGGTTGGGCGGATGCGTATGTTTGTATGTCTGTGTGTGTCTTTGTGTTTGTCCCCAACCAACAACGCCTGACAACCGATGTTTATTTACGACCCCATAATTTAGTGAGTTGCAACCAGTCTCAAAAAAATAAAATAAATACCAGGCTTTAAAAAAAATGCTGACATCAATTTGAGTCAAAACCCTTCAAGGTGGTGCCCCAGCATGGCCGCAGTCCAGTAACTGAAACAAAAAAAGTATAAGCTACATACATACATATACTGCATGCCACCTTGGGCAAGAAGCCTTGTGAGTGGATTTGGTAGACAGAAACTGAAAGAAGCCCGTCGTATATATGTATATATATATGTGTATATATGTATGTGTGTGTATATGTTTGTGTGTCTGTGTTTGTACCCCTATCATTGCTTGACAACCGATGGTGGTGTGTTTACGTACCCGTAACTTAGTGGTTTGGCAAAAGTGACCAATGGAATAAGTACTAAGCTTACAAAGAATAAGTCCTGAGGTTGGTTTGTTCGATCAACTAAAGGCAGTGCTCCAGCATGGTCACAGTCAAATGACTGAAACAATTAAAAGAGTTATTATACACACACACACACACAACACACACAAATGTGTGTGTGTGAATGTGTGTGTAAAGAACAAGATAAGCAATAAATAGAATTCATAATTTTTTCTCAATTATGGCAAGAACTTGAACATATGACAGTTTGTTACAGGATGGATTTGATTTTGATTTTTCTAGTTTCAGCTAATGAGCTGTGGCCATGCTGGGGCTTTTTTTTCTTTTTGTCCACTGGAATATTTTTCTAAACAGACAGCGACTGTTTTATTAAAAAAATTGGTGACATTTTGAACATAAATAATAAATATGTCAACAGAGTAATGGCACCATTGTTAATGGTCAATTTAGTTAAAAGACAGGATTCCCAGTGGAATTAAATGTTTGATGATAAACCAAGCAGGAGTCTGCGAGGATTCTATAAAATATTAATCATCAACACAACACATAAACAGATATTTGTATTGATTTGATGGCACAGTTCTTGATGGTGGTTCGATCTGTTAGAAATAGCAACGAAATCTCCTTCAATTCTCATGCTACTGTTAGTAAGAAATGAGAATAGAATATTGTATAATTTTAAGTTGTAGATTAAATATGTTTGAATAAACGATGTGTTGGTCATGTCTGGAACAGGTTTGATCCATAGGTCAGAGGGTTTGAGGTTGAATAACAAAACAACAGCCATTATGTTCTCTGATAATACTTTTCCTCTATCTCACCCTCTCTCTCTCTCTCTCCCTCCCTTTCTTGCATGTTTGCACACACACACACACACACACACACGTCTATATGTATGGATCTTTATATATAAATATGTGTGGATGTGCGCATGTGTGTGTGTATCTATATGGGCATATGTATGGGAATATATATATATATATATCATCATCATCATCGTTTAATATCTGCTTTCCATGCTAGCATGGGTTGGAAGATTTGACTGAGGACTGGCGAACCAGATGGCTGCAACAGGCTCCAATCTTGATCTGGCAGAGTTTCTACAGCTGGATGCCCTTCCTAATGCCAACCACTCCGAGAGCGTAGTGGGGTGCTTTTAAGGAGGGAGTCGACACCTTCGAAAGAGTAAGTATTTTGCACGAAGAATTTAAGCGTGCTGCTCGAAAGGGTACTGCTTGAAAGCGTAGTGACTGGAGAAAGCTTGGCTTGCAATGTTTGCATCCATGTATGCTTGTCAAGAGCAGGGTTCATTAGCCACCAACGGATCCGCAAATACAAAATATAAGTTAGTCCTAGAGCGCACAATTTTCCTAAAGGTCAGCAATGGTCTTCCTCGATCACGAGTGGACGGCCATCATGTATGTATGTATGTGTCTGTCTGTCTGCCTACATGCCTATCTATCTATCTGTCTATCTGTTTGTCTGTCTGTCTGTCTCTATGTGCGTGTGTGTGTTGGAATTTCGTTTAGGCATAGAGATACTAATAATCAGTAATTAGACCTCAATATACATGTATAAAGTATTAACAGAGTACAGAGCATAATAATTAATGAAAGGCAAGAAAACAAGAGTTATAAAATTACTTTCATTAGCTTACGACTGTTTCTGCAATAAGACGCAGCTGAGTGTTTGTGCTACATCCTATAGCCTCATCAGACCATATACATGTGTGCACACACACACACACATTTTCTTGTTTGAGCCATTAGACAGAGGCAATGCTGGGGCACCGCCTTGAAGAGGTTTTAGTCGAATAAACCCATCCCAGTATTTATTATTCTTTAAAGACTAGTACTTGTTTTATTGATCTTTTTGCCAAACCACTAAGTTATGACACACAAACACCACTTGCCAAGCAGTGATGGGGGACAAACACAGACACATACACACACACATTCGATGGGTTTCTTTCAGTTTCCGTTTTACAATCTTCAACACAAATTGCTAAAGTTATAGCGGGAAAAAGATCTAACTGTATATATATATATAGAAAGACTGCCGAGATAAGGGACAGTAAAAAGGAAAAGTCATTGGACTGCGACCATGCTTGGGCACAGTCTTGAAGGGTATAACCAAAGAAATTAATCCCGGGACTTATTTTTTTAAAGCCTGGTGCATATTCTATCAATCACCAAACCGCTAAGTTACAGGGATGTAAACACACCAACACCGTTTGTGAAGCAGCGGTAGGGGACAAACACAAATACACATACATACACACATATATACATATATATTCACATATATGCATAAACATACATACACACACGTGCATATACACACAATTATACACGTGTGTGTGTATATATATATATATATATATATATATATATAAAAATGATGGGTTCTTTCAGTTTACATTTACCAAACCCACTCACAAGGCGTTGGTCAGCCCAGGGTATAATGGAAGACACCCATGTTGCCGTGCTGTAGGATTGAATATCCAAGGCCACATGCACCTTAATACACAGCCACGCCTTGCCTATCATAATGACATATTTTTCCAACAACACAAAAATATTTTAGCAGTTTTGTTAAAAAAAACCCTTTGCGCATCTTCCAATTTATCTTCTCATAAGACTAGCTTGTGCACAGCTTACAAATATTTTAACGATACCTTAAAACATAGTGGTTTCACAAATAAAATTATGTACATTACAATAGTCAACCTACCTCTCAACATCAACAGAAATTATCCCAGAAATATAAAAAGTAACATGGTATAACTCACCATTCAATCAGCAAGTCTTGATCTCATTAACAAATATTTTACAAATTGTGACACATATCCCACCCAAACATAATCATCACAAGTTTATTAACAAAACAGTCGTTTTCGACTGTACCTAATTCCAAACATAAAAGAATCTAAATTATGCTTTATCAAACATAAAAGAATCTAAATAATACTCAAATGTCTATGCTGTGTAATTGTACAAACAAAGTGGACTCTCCACTTAAAAATCGATGCATGAATAATAGTGTATGGATATAATTGTATTTGTAAATATACCTTTAACCCGTCTTTTGTCTTTTTGTGCCTGATTCACAAAAACTGTAAAATGCTATCACAACTGTATCTATATGTGTGGTTCTTTGAAGTAGTATTCCTTTCTACTTCACTACATTAATCTAGTACCGTACGTGTATCTCTATATGTATGTACAGTGGAGCCTCGGTTTACGAACCCTCTTCATGACGAACAACACGGCTTATGAACAATTTTTCGAACGTAAAAATGTCTCAGGTAATGAACACACAAGCTGGCGACAATGGTTGGCAATAAAAGCTGGGAGTTGTCTTACTTTTGCTCAGTGCACATTCCACTTGGATTTGCTGTTCATTGTCTTGAATTTTCTATGAGAAAAATAATTCCGGTCTACAATCCTGCCATGGGAGCTGACTTAGAGATGACTGATATTGTTTCAAGACCTTCCAACCAGGTCACTGAAGAGACGGAAGTGGAGTCTTTCATGCTCAACCTAACTGCACGCAGACATTGGAAACAGAAAGAGGTAAGTCATAATCATCATCATCATCATCTTCATATTATATGTATACACCCACACCCACACACATTATAGCCAAAATGCAGTGGGCAAGAACAATATGCCTCGGACAACTCTGCACATCTAGCATGACATCCCCTCCTATACGCATGTACCTGATGTGGCACCAAATTAACAGATTGATGCAACACAATTAGATACACAATATCCTACCCATAACGGGACAGACGCAGGTTACATACCAAACAGTCAGAAACTCATTTCTCATACATTTTGCGAAATATTTTATTAGTTAGGCTGTGTGGTAAGTAGCTTGCTTACGAACCACATGGTTCCGGGTTCAGTCTCACTGCATGGCACCTTGGGCAAGTGTCTTCTATTATAGCCTCTGGCCGACCGAAGCCTTGTGAGTGGATTTGGTAGACGGAAACTGAAAGAAGCCCCTCTATAGAAAGATAGATAGATAGATAGATATATATGTATGTTTGTGTGTCTGTGTTTCTCCCCCCAACATCGCTTGACAACCGATGCTGGTGTGTTTACGTCCCCATAACTTAGTGGTTCGGCAAAAGAGACCGATAGAATAAGTACTAGGCTTCCAAATAATAAGTCCTGGGGTTGATTTGCTCGACTAAAGGCAGTGCTCCAGCATGGCCACAGTCAAATGACTGAAACAAGTAAAAGAGTAAAGAGTTACAACACACATAATTGTATTCTACATTCATTAATTTCATAATTCTGTAACGATGCCATTATGTATGAAACTTACAACTCCTGATACAGGTGTGACGTGAAAAAAGATGAAATTTCACAAGATTGTCCAGAGCAGAGAGGCTACGACTTCAGGGTTTGTTTGGGTCTTTCAGGTGTCAGCGGCCACCAACACACCACAGGTGATTGAGTAGACAGCTCAAAAGTAGCACAGACAAGGCTTTTCATTCCTGTCAGACTTTAACACTCTTTTGTATAGATGAGGAAATGATGGGCACCTCCTGCAGCAGGTGTTCATATAGCTTACCACCTATGCTGACATACTCCATCATTCTGTCATTTTCAGTGAGGGCCATTCACAGTATAAAGTAATGACTCCAGAAAGTTCTTCCAATGCCATGTGATTTACAAAAAAGTTGAAAGACGGATTCAACTTTTATTGCACAATATTGAAAAGGCACCAATTTTGTAAAATGTGTTTGGGGATAGCGGTTGCTCTCCTTGCCTTCTTATTAGATACGTTACTGATCTAATGGTAACCCGAGGAACTATAACCATTTTCCTTACATCATGTATTCCTGACAGACATCAGCATGTCAACCATATTGATTTCTTCAAACTAAAATCGTGTGTGCTGACCCTCCTTTCAGTACCATCTTGTGACAGGGACACTCTGAGTAGAGGGACACTCTGACAGTCCTACACATGCAGGGGACTCAACACTAATTAATGTATGCTGTGATTGTACATGAAGTTCACGAAGTTGGATCCGCGTTAGGACCTTGATGTGCCTGCTGTAGAGAGCCTTGCAATCCGTGGTACAGAGGAGGCAAGGGAGCACTGCCGCAGAGCACACAAGAGGAGTCGCTTCTCTGTTGCGTCAAGTAGCTTCACCCGCAGCAGGCCTTGGAGCTCACATGGGAGCTTACCTGAGATGATCACTGAACAAGAACAGCCACCCTTGACCAATGACGGACAGCAACAGCAGCAGCAGCCGAAGAAGAAGAATAAGAAGAAGAAGATGCTCCTGCTACTGATGATGATGATGATGAAGAAGAGGGAGAAAGGGGGAGGAGAAGAAGAAGAAGAAGAAAAGAAGAAGAAAGTGGTGGTGGTGGTGGTGGTGGTGGTGAAGATGATGATGATGAAAAGGAGAAGACAAGAAAGTGGAGGAGGAGGAGGATAAGAAAAGGAGAAGGAGGAGGAAGAAAAGAAGAAGAAGAAGAAAAGAAGAAGGAGGTTATAAACGAAGATGATATCCATGTATTACTTTACCCAAGGGCTTATAATTTTGTTAAAGAGGGTATGGCCCCTTTCCCTTAACTATATAAACACTACAAGCCACGTCTTTCCTCCAATGGATAAGTCATTCATTTAACTGGGATATGTGTGTGCTTGTGTGTCTGCATAATGTTTAATTAGCTATAATTAGATAATTAGCAAACATTAAACATAAGTGGTGTAATTAGTACTCATAATTTTCAGAGTAAATAAAGATTATCCACCTCTCCACTTTGGCTCTATCTATCTGTCTGTTTGTCTGTCTGTTTATTTATCTATCTGTCTGTCTGTCTATCTATCTATCTATCTATCTATCTATCTATCTGCCTGTCTGTCTGTCTGTCTGTCTGTCTGTCTGTCTGTCTGTCTGTCTGTTTATCTCTTTATCTATGTCTGTTTATTTATCTCTCTGCTTGTCTCTCAGTTTATCTATCTATCTCTCTAGCCATCCATCCATCCATCCATCCATCCATCCATCCATCTATCTATCTATCTATCTATCTATCTATCTATCTATCTATCTCTGTGTGCATGTTTATATATATATATATATATATATATATATATATATATATATATATATACATACACACACATGCACTTTATTTAGCACAGACTGACAGGTCACTGAATCGCTTTAAATAGATATTTATCTTGTAGTGAAAACTCCACCGGATCATTTACTATGCAAGAACGTATACCTCCATCCATTCATCAATCCATCCATACATACATACAAATCTGCACATGCACTGACTCCAAATACGGCACATGTAAACACATCCATGCAAAAACACCCTGTTGATGTTGCTGAAATTTCAATGAAAGAGCTTTGGATCTAGGTTAGACCGGTTCTTTCTCTATTGGCAAGAAATCTTGAAATAAAACAGAATGATCATACACACACACACATGTATACACACTGTATCATATATAAACCTCATAGTGCTCTTTACGTTGGAGTAACAGGCTGACATCTTGATGATCTCTTTCGGCAGTAACACCTCAAGTATTTCAGTACATATTTCAGACGACCCTTTAAACTGGGCCCTGCGCCAAGAAAAGGTCCCGCGCACAAGATTCAGCGGAGGAAGCTATGATGAATTTTTAGTATACCATTGTGGTTAATGGTGGAGCCTCGAACCCTCAAAACTCTTTGGCTGAGACTGGTGTACTACACGAAGCATAAAACCTCAATCTTCATCCTTTGTAGAGTAGAGGGCCCCACTGACAATTCTGTAATTGGATCACCTCTTGCTAGCAAGTTTGTGAAGGAAAGCATTTTATTTTGTTGATAAACCTTTAAATTTTAAGAATGTCTCTTAAATTTTTTATTGTCCCAGATATCGCGATCATTTGTAGTGTATGATTTAAAGAGTTGCATTCTTTCTTCAAGACCCCAAATCCAGTCATACTTTGCTCCAGACGTGGTGGTACATATCCTGTTGTGCCAATGATAACAGGCATAAAACTAAGGCAATGAGCTGACAGAAACGTGAGCATATTGAGCAAAATGCTTAGTGGCATTTCATCTGTCTTTACATTCTGAGTTCAAATTCCACCGGGGTAAACTTTGCTTTCCATCCTTTCGGGTTCGATTAAATAAATACCAGTTGAATACTGGAGTTGATCCTCTCCCTGAAATTACTGGCCTTGTGCAAAAATTTGAAACCAATATTAGGTATGAAACTGAGAGTAATTTTGGGTACTGATATTACAAAGGGCTTATCAATGGGTCATAGACGTTTTCTTTCTCCTGTATTTTTCGACCGCATTGGTATCCAGAGGGCAGCTGATTTCTACAGCAGAGCATATTTTTCTCTCGTGGTCCCACTTATCAATATCTGGCTGGTTGTGTTTTAAATTGGTAGCTGTTTTAATTTATAACTTCTACTAATAGGCTCAGGAATGGCTGTGTGGTAAGTAGCTTGCTTACCAGCCACATGGTTCCGGTTTCAGTCCCACTGCATGGCACCTTGGGCAAGTGTCTCCTACTATAGCCTCATGCCGACCAAAGCCTTGTGAGTGGATTTGGTAGACGGAAACTGAAAGAAGCCCGTCATATATATGTATATATGTGTGTGTGTTTGTGTGTCTGTGTTTGTCACCCCCAACATTGCTTGACAACTGATGTTGGTGTGTTTACATCCCCGTAACTTAGCGGTTCGGCAAAAGAGAATGATAGAATAAGTACTAGGCTTACAGAGAATAAGTTCTGGGGTCAATTTCCTCGACTAAAGGCAGTGTTCCAGCATGGTCACAGTCAAATGACTGAAACAAGTAAAAGAGTAAAGAGTAAAGAGTAATATTCTTTTGACTCATCAGTCTCAATATAATCAAATTCGTCTGCTGGCATTTCCTTTTTCCTTAACTTGTTCCAGATTGTTCTGGCCACCGCATCATACGTCACAGAAAGATAATATCTGGAAGACATTCTCTCGCATTTGACAATTATCTGATTGGTGTCTTCTGCCTTGGCTCTGTACAGCTTACATTTGTCATCTGTCAATATTTTCTGCCTTTTACACTGCAGATGCTGGTGGGGAATTCTTGTTCTCGAATTGTAGGGACAGTAATCTTCAAAGTGGGATGTCTTAAACTACTCGGTATTCCATTCCAAGCCTTTGATATGGTTTATTCCTTTTATGGTTTGAGTCTTTCATGCCAAGTATCCATGGACTACTTTCACAATGAACTGGTCCATTTTAAAAAAATTTCGTTTTGATAAATAGAATTTACCAATTCTCCTTGGGGAGAGAGAGATTTGTATCAGCTCTTATTTCATATCACTCATCAATTTCATTAGCAATCCTAATTAGGCTGTTGATTTTATAGTCACAAGACAATTACTGACCTCTTTCCTTTGCAGCAGATGTTACTTCTGCGTCACAATGCACTTCATATGACACCGTATGTATGTATGTATATATGTATGTATGTATGTATGTATGTATGTATGTTTGTATGTATAGATGGATGGATGAGGAGACTTCCTCCCAAAAAGAATTACCTATATATATAAAGTGAAATTGTAAGGTACTGCACAAGTACAAACATATATGAAAGAAAGTTTGAAAATTGCAATTTTAAAAGATGTTTATTCACTTGACTGGTTTCACTTTTTTAGAAAAAGATTGTTAAAAGTAAAAAGTAAAGCTTTGTAAAAGCTTTGTTGTGTTAAGTACTGGTTGTCACAAAATATTACAAAATAATACAAAGCTTATATAAAGCTTTACATTTTACTTTTGACAATCTTTTTCTAAAAAAGTGAAAACAGTCAAGTGAAGAAACATTTTCAAACCTTCTTTCATATATATATACATCACACGCTGATGACGGGTCAATAACCAGAAACCCGGGTCCGTGTGTATCATGTCAAGTTGAAGATGGGAAGGATGACTTCCCTTTGAAAATACTGAGAGGGCACAGAAAGTGTGTCAATAGCCAGCTGAAGGAGATGTCCTCCTGGGGCTTCAGGCTACTGTAGCATGCACCCTTAAGGGTTAGCCACATTTAAGTGGAAAATATACTTCACAATACACACACATATATATATATAATTACAAATTGAGATAGGGGTTGTGAGTGCAACCCACCATGGGATAACATGTATCCAATATACTGCTAGTAAAGCACCCAACAAAGTTAATACATAAATGTTAAGAATTGCGATGCAATTAATTCATTCACTGTATTATATGGGCAAAGGTAAAATGTTTTACCACAAATTAATAATACAAAATAAGGAAATGGAGAAATACATCTTAATCAATAATCAACTACCAGATAATACCCAATCACATAATTTATTAAACCACTACATATGAACATTAAGGTCAAACATAATAATATAGAACAAAACAATGTACATCATTGAGTAATAAGATACAATAAGTACAGTATGTATAAGTGAATATAAATAAATACAAATATAGATATAAACTACATCTTACTGCTGTTTCAGCCATGCAGATATGGGTGCCTCATTATGCTCATATTAGCCATGTGTGATAGGTTAATATGTAGTTATAAATGAGACACTTACAAAAATATCCCAAGGCCTCTTCAGAGATTATGAAGAACAAACTAAATTAAACATGAGAATCAGAGGAGGTACACCCATATAAGAGTGGGCACATACCCATAATATATAATATACATATACATATGAGTGCATATACCCATACTCCTATATATATATATATATATATATACATATACATAATAATAATAATATACAGCAATATACATACATATGTTCTATATTCAAGGTTACAGTTGGTCAAAACAATATATTAGAATATTACAATATAGAAACATATTTTTTCATGTACATTGTTTTGTTCTATATTATTATGTTTGACCTTAATATTCATATGTAGTGGTTTAATAAATTATGTGATTGGGTATTATCTGGTAGTTGATTATTGATTAAGATGCATTTCTCCATTTCTTTATTTTGTATATATATATATATATATATATCCTCTTAATTTTGTATGTAACTAAATTTCTAAATCTCTCGTAGAGACATGTACGGTGGTGGGGCGATAGAATGGTTGTATACTGTCAATCTAACACGAACGTGACAGTAGAGGGGTACACCACCGCTGTATAGCCCTAGGAAGCATCGACGCCTCCTGATGGCTTTGACACATTTTTCCCTGTGTCCTTATATACATTTACGAAGGGGAGACAAACACCCCCGGCCGCCAGAGCTGCATCTAGGGACACGTGTTTCAGGATCATTGTCCTTCATCGGCCTAGAGTAGCAGACACCGGTCAGCCGGCGATATCTGTCTCGACTTCGTATTGTATATATCTATAATTCAGTGAAGTCTATTCACTGATTATCAAAATAAGAAATACTAAATTTCTAAATCTCTCGTAGAGGCGTCGATGCTTCCTAGGGCTATACAGCGGTGGTGTACCCCCCCTACTGTCACATTCGTGTTAGATTGACAGTAAACAACCATTCTATATATATATATATATATACATATCAAAGGTAAAAGACACAATAAATGGAAATCGTCGAAACATAACAAGCAGAAAAAGGACAATAGCACAACAACGGCAAACAGGACAGAACAAGATACACGGATCATTCGTAGCCAATTGCTTTTCAGTCGGAGTCTGGAATGTCCACGTAGTTTTGCCCAATACTCTCTAATACTACTCGAAATCAGGCGTTTGAGTGGCTGTGTGGTAAGTAGCTTGCTTACCAATCACATGGTTCCGGGTTCAGCCCTACTGCGTGGCACCTTGGGCAAGTGTCTTCTACTATAGCCTCGGACTGATCAAAGCCTTGTGAGTGGATTTGGCAGGCGGAAACTGAAAGAAGCCCATTGTATATATATATATGTTTGTGTATATGTGTTTGTCCCCCACCATTGCTCGACAACCAATAGAATAAGTACAAGGCTTACAAATGTCTGAAATAAATAAAAGTATATAAGAATATATATATATATATATATAATACGGAGTGGTTGGCGTTAGGAAGGGCATCAGCTGTAGAAACACTGCCAGATCAGACTGGGCCTGGTGCAGCCTTCTGGCTTCCCAGACCCCAGCTGAACCATCCAACCCATGCCAGCATGGAAAGCGGACCTTAATTGATGAGGATGATATATATTAGCTTGCGCCAGCCACATGATTCCGGGTTCAGTCCTACTGTGTGGGACCATTAGAAAGTGTCTTCTGCTTTAGCCTCGGGCCGACCAAAATCTTGTGAGTGGATGTGGTAGACGGAAACTGAAAGAAGCCTGATGTATATATGTGTGTGTGTGCGTGTGTGTGTGCATGTCCGTGTGTGTGTGTGTGTTTCTGTGTCTGTGTTTGTCCCCCCAACATTGTTTGACAACCGATGCTGGTGTGTTTGCGTCTCCGTAACTTAGCGTTTTGGTAAAAGAGTAACCGATAGAATAAGTACTAGGCTTACAAAGAATAAGTCCCGGGGTCGATTTGTTCAACTAAAAGGCAGTGCTTTAGCATGGCCGCAGTTAAAATAAAAGAATATATTAGCCAATTTTAGGATTAATGAATTATGGTTTAGGAAGTAGGCGTTAAATGCAGTATCCAAATTGTGTTACAGGATAAGCCCCAAGTAGTGTGCCTGCAGAGCACGTTCACCACTTATGACTAACAGGTGTCATCAGCATATATATACGGCTGTGGTAAGTGGCTTGCTTACCAACCACATGGTTCTGGGTTCATTCCCACAGGCAAGTGCCATCTACTATAGCCTAGGGCTGACCAAAGCCTTATATATATATATATATATATGGTATGTGGTGAAGCAAATTTTTTGCTGAACCCTAATTATAATTATACTCATAATTATAAAATTTTATGTATAAGTTTACCGATAATGGTTCTTTTAACATATCGAACTACTTGGTAAAATTATTAATTAATTAATTAATTTTACCCTTTATCATATATATATATAGCTGAAATTGCGAGGATGATCCGGTTCTTGACTGAAGATTGAAGGTTTGAATGTCCCGTCCGAGTTTTTTGTATCGTCTTCTAAATGTTTTGCGTTCTTGTCCCAGTTTGTATTTTTAAATATATATATAATCAAAATAAGCAACAAGGATACCCAGAGATAATGCTTATTACTCTGGATATCCTTGTTGCTTATTTTGATTGTAATCACCCCTTTTTTTAATTATGTGGATCATACTAAATTCTGGTGCCTTTAACTTAAGTACCATATTCAACTGAATCTAAATTTTACTGAATTCATATATATATATACATACATATATATATATATATATATATATATATATATTGTCACACGCCGATGACGGGTCAATACTCTGAAACTTGAGTCCGTGTGTATCATAAGTTGAAGACGGGAAGGATGGCTTCCCTTTGCAAATACTGATAGGGCACAGAAAGTGTGTCTATAGCCAGCTGGAGGAGGTGTCCTCCTGGGGCTACAAACTACAGTAGCATCCACCCTTAGGGGTTAGCCATATTCAAATGGCAAATATACGTCACTATATATCTATATATATAAAACTGTAGTTGTGTGAGTGTCTGTCCCCCTTCGATTTAGATTCCTAACTACTCCCACATTTTGCGGTGCAGTTTAACCAAATTCGGGTATCTTATAGTCGTGATTCATATCGAGCCTGTCTGAGGTGGCGTCCACGCTCAAACACCTGCACCTGTGTTTGCTTCTCCCCCTTCCCTCCCTCATGAAGCTGTGGGGAAGGGAGTGTAAGGAAATCAACGTCGTAAAGCGTTGTCAAGGAGACCAGCGTTCTTTTAGAACAACGACTTCATGGCTTGAAGACACCAAAACAGAAATGGCTAAGAAAGCCCGAATTGGCATCTATAAGGGAAGCAACTCTCTAAAAATGCTTATATAGTTATTTCCCTTACAAACCCGAGCAACGCCGAGCGATACTGTTAGTATATATATATAATGCTGCAAGTGTGTAAACGTACTGGCGTGCCTCAATAGCCATCAGAGAGGTTTTCCAGCGCCCCCAGCTTTTCAACCCAAGGGAGTGAATTTTTTTTAGGAGGAAGGGGGTTAAAACTTTTTTTTAGTTATGTACTCTGTTTCGTCTAATTTTCTTATCTAATTACGTAAAACTGTAAACACTGTGAAGGCAATACAAAATATACAGTCTACGTTTAATAAACATGCTGTTACTTGGTGTAAAGTTAGGACAGCATTGATGGAATAGAATACGGAACACAAGTGCGCTCACTATACGTATATGCGTGTGTGCCCATACATATATATATATATGTGCGCGCGCATGTGTCTGTGTGTGTGTGCGTATACATCATACACAGTTGTCAGTTCTTTCCACGTTTGCTCTCAGCAAACAGGAAATCTTGAAATCTTTAAAAGTTGGCAAATATAAACAGAGAAGTTGGTTCACTTGGTTGCGATTGGTTAGAGAGACACACGCAGAGACACATACACATATAACACGTATGCGTAATGATACACAGTCACTGATAGATAGATACATACATACAGATAGATAGACAGACAGATAGATAGATAGACAAATAGATAGATAGGTAGAGAGAGAGAGAGAGAGAGATAGACAGACAGATAGATAGACAGGCAGATAGATAGATAGACAAATAGATAGATAGTCATTTAGACAGATAGATAGGTAGAGAGAGAGAGAGAGAGAGAGAGAGAGACAGATAGATAGATATAGACAGATAGATAGACAAATAGATAGATAGACAGATAGATAGGTAGAGCGAGAGATAGACAGACAGACAGATAGATAGATAGGTAGAGAGAGAGATAGACAGACAGACAGATAGATAGATAGATAGATAGATACGTAGGTAGAGAGATAGATAGACAGATAGACTGATAGACAGACAGATAAATAGATAAACACAGAAGGGACAAAATACAAAGTAGAGCTTTGCTTTTTGGGAAAAAGAAAAAGAAAAAGGAAAAAAGTGGGGGGGGGGGCAAATTCCGATCAAAAGGATAGACAATCAATAGACAGACAGCTGGATAGACTGATAGATAGATTAACAGGTAGTTCTACACACTCGTTAGAGAACAGGCGGTGATCAAAAGACCGACAGACAATCAGACAAAAAAAAAAGGTTAAGAGTTGAAGGATAAACAGAGAAAGAGGAGGTAACGCAGGGAAGATGGGAGCAAGTGTCATACGATGAGACGTGGGAGGAGGAGGAGGAAGAAGGTCTGAAAGGGGAGACATATTAAGAGGAGGAGGCAGGCAGACCATATCTGAGATGTGCGTGTGTGTGTGTGCGTTTATGTGGTTGTATGCATGTATGTGGTTACATAAATGTGTGTGTATAGCTGTGTTTGGGTGTATGGATGTATGTATGTATGCGTGTAACTGTGTATGCATGCATGTGTGTACGTATGTGTATAAATAATGTATGGATGAATGTGTTGGGAGAAGTTTGCTTATTAACAATCCCTGTTAATTACATAATTAGTAAGGCGGCGATTTTACGGAATTGTTTAAACGTCGGACCGAATACCTTGCGGTATTTAACCTGGTTCTTTGTGGTCTCACGTTCAAATCCAGCTGTAGCCATCTTAGCCCGTTCATCTTTTTTGGGTCGATGAAATTAAGCATTCTAGACTAGGGCCGTGGATTAGGCGGAATTGCTACAGCATTGCCGCTGCAATCCTCGTGTTGGTTGTGTTATATGAAGCTTGTTTCCCACTACTACATGGTTCCGGGTTCAGTCCCACTGCGTGGCACTTTGGGCAAGTGACTTTTACTGTAAGCCTTGGGCCGACCAAAGCCATATGAGTGGATTTGGTAGATGGAAACTGAAAAGAAACCTATCCCCCCACCCCCACATACATGAGAGTCGGGGTTGATATTTCCGTCCGCGAAACAGCGATTCCGCAAAAGAAACCGATAGAATAAGCACCTGGCAAGTATAAAAAAAAAAAATGGTCGGGGGAGGGGGTCGATTCATTCGACGGTGCTACTTAAGAAGAGTGGTCCCGGTGCGCGCACTCGCGTACTCACGCATGCGCGCTAGCTAGTCGTGACTAGTCGATCCTACAACTACCTAGCAAAGTAAATAAAACAGAAAATAAATAATTTTTTTAAAACAAAATAAATAAAACAAAAACAAAAAGTAAATAATTTTTTTAAGACAAAGTAAATAAAACACAAAAAGTAAGGATCGACTAGTCACGACTAGCAAGTGCGGATGCGCGAGTAGACGAGTGCGCGCACCGGGACCACTATTTTTAAGTAGTACCGTCGAATGAATCGACCCCCCCCACCGACCATTCTTCAAGGCGGTGCCCCAGCATGGCCACAGTGAAACGACTGAAACAAAGACAATGCTCCAGCATGGCCTAGTCAAATGACTGACACAAGTAGAAGAATACATATCATATTTTCCATTTGTTTTTTTTTTAATTCTGAAAAAAAAATGTATGTATGTGTGTGTATGTGTGCGTGTTAAATGACCGGTTTGTTCCGACCCTAAATTTCGGGTAACAAGAGAGTTGTAACCTAGCACCTACTAAAACGGATCCGACCCGAAGAATAGCACCTTGTATTTCTTATGAAAATCCCCCCATGCCCTTGTCAAGGTAGACCCCAAAAGAGTCATCAATCCACCTTGTAGCCGGAAGGAAGACATATCTATTACTATCTATCTACCTATCTGTCCGTCAATCCTCCCCTTCGTCGCTCTCCACCTAACACCACCTTTTCTTTCTCACCCTCTCATATAATTTCTCTACTCCTTAAAGCTCTACCTCTTCCTCTACCTCTTCTCTACCTCCCTCTCCTTCTCTCTCTCTCTTTCCCTCGTTTTCTCCTCTAATCTCTCTTTTTTCTTCTCCTCCCCTTCTTATAATCACTCACTCCTCTATTTCTTTACTTTTATCTACACCTCTCACTTCACCCCCTTCCCATCTCCAGTTTCTTTGTACTTCCTTCTACATTCTTTATCTTTCACTTCCTTCTTACCCCGCCCCCCTTATCACCCGGCCTTCCTCTCTCACTTATCTCTTATCTCCCTCTTCCTCCCACATTTTCCTCCAGTCTTATTTCTTCCCTCTTCCTATTACTCACTGCCAATTTCATTCATGTTTTTCCAGTTACTATTTCACTGTCTCCCCCTTCTCCCTCCAATTATTTTCTCAGTTCTTAATTTCCTCCCCTTCTCCCCTCACACAGTTTTACCCTTTCTCTCTACATCCCTCTTAGTCCACTTAATCTCTTCCTTCTTTTTTTTCTTCTTCTTTATATTTATCTTTCTATCTAGTTTCTTTCCTTCTTTCACTTCTTTACTTCATCTCCTCCTACATTCTTGGTTGGCTTCAAGCTCCTAATTCACTTCGTTTTACCTCCTCTTCCTCCTCCTTTGGTTATAGTTTTTACACTTTTTCTTCTCCCTCACTTCTTACCTTCGTTCACTCAATTTAAACCTCCTCCTCCCATCCAGTTGTTTTCGCCTTCCTTTCTCTCTTTTCACTTCCTCTCTTTACATTCCTTCTAATCCTCCTCCTCCTCCTCCTCCTCCTCTCTGTCTATATCCACTTTAAACAGTTTTCGCCGGTCGTTCTGTGATCACCCATGCTGTGAGTTCGCTCTCTCTACTCTTCTTACGCTCTTTCTTCTTGTTCTCTTTTCTTTTCTCTTTCCTTCCTTCCTTCCTTCCTTCCTTCCTTTCGCCTCTTTACTCATTGCTTTGTTTGTCTTATCATTTCTTTCTTTCCTTTTGACCAACTTTTATTCTCACGACCTTCTTTCGCTCGTTTGTAAAAGAACACGAAATCATCTTTCGTTGTCCATCACTTAAGAACAATAGACACACGCACGCACACACACACACACCTACAAACACACACACACACACCTACAAACACACACAAACACACACACGCACACATTAATGTGTTAATTTACATAAACATATTTTGACAATTACACACGCACACGCGCGCGCGCGCAGAGTTGTCATCTCGCCCTAGGTTGGTTGGTCCTGATCCAGACAGGCGTATGATCAAAAGCCACTCCAGTCTCTTTCTACCGGGACATCAAGGACTACAACATCCAACGTGTCCTCCCTTTTTTAAGACTGTGGAGCTTAATTTGAGGGTGAGTTAGCTGTTATTTCTAGTAAACCGTGCGATCAGATAGCGGTGCCCTCGTTGACTCATCTCCGAAGATGTAGTAAACTAACTCGAATATATACACATTGCACATAGACACACACACACGCACATACATACATACAAACACACATACATACATACATATAAACACACATACATACAAACACACATACATACATACATACATACATACATACATACATACATACAAACACACATACATAAACCACACATACATACATACATACAAACATACATACATACAAACATACATACATACAAACACACATGCATACATACATACATATAAACACACATACATACAAACACACATGCATACATACATACATACATACATACAAACACACACACACACATACATACATACATACATACATACACACATACATACATACACAATTACATACATACATACATACATACATACATACATACATACATACATACATACATACATACACACATACATACATACATACATACATACATACATACATACATACATACATACATACATACATACATACATACACACACATACATACAAACACACATACCTACATACATACAAACACACACACATACAAACACACATACACACGCACATACATACATACAAACACATACATACCACATGTGTTGGTAATTTAATTTGAATTATGAATGTAGTAAATGTTCTTTTAATGTCAACATCTACACGCATGTGCTGGTTCTTACTATACACTTGCTCCAATATATAGACTGTATACAATATATACAGATAAGTGCTTTGCCCGTGGCTAAGAGTTGATTCGACTCCTATTTCTAGCAATGCTTGGTGCTCACTAACATCCTTAGTCACTTGTGCCCTTCGCTTTTTAAACTGCGAATAGCCACCTTAATTATATATATATATATATTATATATATTATGTGTGTGTGTATGTATATATATGTATGTATGTATACTGTTGACTATTGGTTTTTTGTTTATCTTTAGGTTTTTCAAAATTTTTGGGACGTGCTGACCAAACAATGCCTCGCCATACCAAATGTAAGTAGAACTACACAGATTTCACATGTTCAATGGTTAAATCTTTCGTATTTAGTGTTGCTGGTGTTGTTTAACCCCAGGTCAGACCTGATCTGAGGCTTGCTACAGCTGTGATTATCAAGTATTTTTGTGTACAGTCGTGTAGGACTACATTATCCGAAGTGTCATTCCATTTTCTTTCTTTCTGACTGCAGGTCGCCGTTTTGGCTGTTGTTTCTAGCAATCGTGCAACTACTACGTAGACGCACCTCCTTGGTCTGTTGTACTCAGATTGTATTCCTTTAGTTGTCTCAGTTATTGGACTGCGGTCATACTGGGGCACCGCCTTCATTTTGCATGTGGAAAAATATTAGCAGCTCACAGTACATGCGTGCGCGCGCGCACGTGTGTGTGTATGTATCTTCCATATTATTTTATAAACTTGGGATTCGATGAAAGATTTCGATAAAACTCTTGAAAGAGGTGCCCCAGACTGGTCGCAAATGCAGCGTTTGAGAGGAAAATGCGAATGCAT
>NC_043011.1:43698711-43706211 GCF_006345805.1 Octopus sinensis
GATATAGATACATGTATATATATGTGTGTGTGTATACTTATATCTGTGTATGCCTATATGTATACATAATTATGCCATGGTTAAGTTATTTTGTTTTGGCTTTCCCTTCTCCTCCCCGCACCTCATTACACTAATTATAGAAATAATTATTTCTCTCTTTAGCTAATTAATATCCTGTCCTGACCATATGTTTTATCACTTAACTATTTATTATTCAGGCATTTTTTCTCTGTCTGATGGCCATGGCAAAAGTGGTTGTATGGTAGACGGCCAAGCCCTCATTGTCTTTTTAGAATTCCATTTCAAAATTAAGATAGGGTTCAAGAGGGATGTGCTGTCCTAGATCCCCCAGTAAATTTGTTGAAATTTGAATGAATGTGGCAAGGAAGGCCCAAGTGTGTTGACCTACTCTAAGCCTTGTGTTCTATAAAGAAATAATAATAATAATTATTATTATTATTATCATTATTATTATTATTATTCTTGAGTGAGAGAGTAGTGCATGCCATTAAACTGACACTGGGGTAAAATATACGAAGCCCAGTATACCCATCACAACTACTCATCTGATAAGGGTACACTAGACACATGCATCACAACCATATGTGTGCGACATGGTGATCTCATATCAAGATAAACAGTGCGTGACCATGCAGGTGGGGCCCAGTTAGAATTTTCTTCTGGTTGAGTAACCCATCCCACTCAAAAGGTTCCTGAATAAGGGTTGTTTAAGGATGTTGAACGAACCACCCATGTTTCCAGAGGTGAATCATTCAGACCCAAAAGAATCTCTCTCAACACCTGGCTATGATGCCCCCCACTACTTCTGCTCGTGATCAGAGATGCACATATCATCAGCCATTAAGGGACATGTTCAACTGGTTATGGTCAAACAACTGACAAGCAAATTTGTAGTATTGAGCAGAATATTTGCTGTAGCCCATCTTTTATACCAAGACAAAACAATGTACATGATAACACTTCTAATCAGTTAAGATTAGAAGCCATGAGAGCCACTGTTTGGTACTGCATCAGAGCATTTATTATTATTATTATTATTATTATTGCTGTTGTTGTTATTACTCTCGGAGTGGTTGGCGTTATGAAGGGCATCCAGCTGTAGAAACTCTGCCAGATCCGATTGGAGCCTGGTGCAGCCATCTGGTTCGCCAGTCCTCAGTCAAATCGTCCAACCTATGCTAGCATAGAAAGCGGATGTTAAACGATGATGATGATGATGATGACGATGTTATTATTATTATTATTGTTGTTAAGACAACAAGACAGCTGGATCATTAGGACACAGGACAAAATACCTGTTGGCATTTTATCTTTCTTTTCATTCTGAGCTTAAATGGTGCAGGGGTTGACTGTGCCATTCTATTTTCAGGATAGATAAAATAAGTACCAGTTGAGTACTGGGGTCGATGTAACCGACTCAAAATTTCAGGCCTTGTGCCTATTGTAGAAGGAATTATTATTGAGACCTTTTCTTTTTTTGAAGCGTCTCCTCTATTGGGAGTTTTTGTAAATTGTTGAATTTTTGTTGTTGTTATAAAGCTTGTTTACACGGACTTTTTTCTTTCGAAAAATGGACAAAACCTTTTGTAACCTTTCGTCCTGTTTTGTCCCTTTATGTTTTCCAATCATATTTGTCAGCCCTTGTGACCAATAAAAGAATTTATTATTATCATCATCATCATCATCATCCACCACCACCACCATCACCATCATCATCATCATCATCATCATTATTATTATTATTATTATTATTAAAGCAGAGAACAGACAAAATCTGTCTTCTAATTCTATTTTTAACAGGTTGAACCTTCTTTTTCTGTTGTTGTTCTTGTTGTTGCAATCATCCACCCACCCCACCACCACCACCACCACCACCACCACCCCACCAAAGTGAAACCACAGCCTGGTTTTAACAATGTTGATGTGTATACAATGTTTTAGTAAACCTAATGTTAAAGGTCACCCTTTTTCTTTCAAAGGTCAACAGAGTAATCTGAATGCTAAATGGTTAAACCAGCCATATCCAACCCACCACACATTCTACCTGTTCTATGTTCAAACTGCTAGGATCTGGCCTCTCACACATACCCTATAGTATCATTCTAAAAATAGACAATCACATCATCAACATCTGAAAGCTGTGAGACAATACATGATTAATTCAAAACAATGTGAATAAATAAGCATTACATTTGACAGAGTGAAAAGGTAAAGACCCCCTTCGGTCATGAATGACCATGGGATTGCACCTAGAAAGTACCCCCTCCGAGGCACAAGTCTAGGTAAGCTTATTTATGGAAGGCCAGCAGTCGCTCATGCATGCCAGCCTCTCCTCTCCACGCCACTGATGTTATCCAAGGGAAAAGCAAAAGGGGCCGATACAGCTGGGCACCAGTGATGTCGCAACTCATTTCTACAGCTGAGTAAACTGGAACAATGTGAAATAAAGTGTCTTGCTCAAGAACACAACACACTGTCTGGGCCAGGAATCGATCTTACTACCTCATGACTGTGAGCCCGGTACTCTAACCACTAAGCCATGCACCTTCACATTTGACAGGGTAATCTGAATGTTTACAAGGGTAACTGTAGTATATTGTTTCATCCCCTGCGGAGTGCTTCTCCCATATTTAGCATGGTGGTGCTGTTATGCACACTGACATCATATCAACAGAAGGGCCACTCAACTGAGTGGCACTCCAGCATGTGGTTTCTCCTCTCTATTCCATTGCTACAATAATGTCCTCCACTCCTCAGAGCTAGCTGGATTCATTATTCCACCCCTCAGGGCATCCCTGACCATTCCTCCTCTACATTCTTCCATTACTAACCACTGTGCCCAATCCTTAATCCCCTGTACATCATCCCTTTGGAATCAATTTCCCACTATTGACCTCCAGCATTTTCTACAGAATGTTAGCAAAATCAGTCTTGGCCTTCCTGGAATACCTACAAGAGTCATGGGCTATGTCCCTTCATTCAAACTCAGCAAGGAGAAAAAAATATGTGTTCAAGCCTTGTTGACATCTACTTTGCCTTTCATTCCTCTGGGGGTTGATAAAATAAAAATGCTTATCCAGAACAGGAGTCAGTGGTGTTAACAAATTGCTTCCCTCAAAACTGAAGGCCTTTTACCTAAATTAAAAGCCATTATTATCATATTATTAAGTCTTAAATAAGCTTTGTATATACTGTATGTGTGTGTATGTGTATATGTATATATATATATATGTGTGTGTGTGTGTGTATGTGTGTATATATATATATAATGGTGGTGCCCCAGCATGGCCGCAGCTTTCGAGCTGAAACATTTTTAAGGATATATATATGCAGACACACATACAGACATACATGTATATACATACATATATTTATATATTCAATTACACACACATATCTTTCTCTCTGTCTGTCTGTCTATCTCTCTCTATATAGATATGTATGTATGTACATGTGGACACACATAAATACACACACACTCACACACATAAAAACAAAAAAAGTATAGACAACAAGTAGATAGATAGACAAAAACAGATAACTGACAGACAGGAAGAACCAAAGGTGGAGAGATAGAGAGAGAGAGAGAGAGAGAGAGAGAGAGAGAGAGAGAGAGAGAGAGAGAGAGAGAGGGGGGGGGGTGGGGTGGGGGGGGGTGGGGATGGAGACTGACAGAGATCAGTGAGAAACATGGAGAAGGGGACAGTCAGACAGATAGATATAGACTACAGAGAGACAAATAGAGTGTTAGACTGAAGCAGACAGAAAGACAGATAAATTAATAGGATATAGACAGACAGACAGACTAACTGACTGACTAGATAGATAGCTCGATCAATAGATAGATAGATAGATAGAGAGAGAGAGAGAGAGAGAGAGAGAGAGAGAGAGAGAATAAACGGACAGATAGAAAGATCCAAGGATGGGTTAACAAAGAGCTACAAAAAGTGAATCAGTCATTTAAAGGGAAAATAGGAGAGGAGGGGGAAGATGTAGGGGAGAGAGAGAGAGTAGTGTTGTTAGTAAGTGAAGCTGACATTTTATCAGCAGTGGTGAGTCATCAGAAATGGTTCTGGCAGTACTTGGCAGCACACACTGCCGGATTTCCATCTCATACTGGCTTTGTTACACAACAAAACCCAATGAACCAATCAAAAACGTCCGAGTGAGTCACGTGGACTATTTACTATATCTGCTTGACAAAAGTCCCCACTGTTTTTATGCTGGGATCGAAATCAGCTGTTTATACAATATAATATCAGCCGCTGTCCCTTTTCTGAAACTCCCTGCAGTTTTAAGCTGGGCTCCATATCAGCTGTTAAACAAATATAATTGCAGTTCTGTCCCTTTACACGAACACCTTACTGTTTTTTTTAAAGCTAGGGTTGAAATCAACTGTGATGTAAATATAACTGCTGCTCTGACCCCTTTCTTAAACTCCCTACGATTTTAACCTAGGGTCAAAATCAGCTGTAATACATATATAACTATAGCTCTATCCCCTTTTTTCTAACTTTCTCTCTATTGTCAGAGGCCATTTAGTCTGTATAAAATAGCGACTGCACGTCTCTGATCTTGTCAAACTCCCTACTGTCATTAAAATAGGGTCCACATGAACCAGTCAGGGAAATTCTATCTTGTCAGTTGACCTTATTTAATATAGTAGTCCCTTATATCTGACCTTTATCAAACGCCTGCCTTTAAAACGGCAGATGAACTTTCAACAATAATGATGACAATGGCAACAGCTTCATCGACACTGCAGCCAATACCAACATGACCATCACCACTAAAACTGCTGTGACATCAACACTAACAACAATTCTGCCACCTCGAAGACACTACCACCGACACAACCACAACTACCACTGTCGTCACTACCACCAACACTGTCATTGTCATCAACACTTCATTACCACTACCACCTCCAGCAGTTCTTCCACGACCACCACAACCATGCCAACAATGCCATCAACTTCAGGGTTACCATCACCACCACCACCACCACCATCATCAATATCATCACCGCCAACACCATCACCCCCCCACCACCAACAATTCCAGCATCACCACCGCCACCACTACCACCACTACCACCACTGACATCACCACCACCTCCAAAACCATCACCGCCACCGACAGCAACTGTCCTATCATGGAATCTTCCACACCACCATCACCCCCACCCCAGCTACAATAACAACACCAACAACATAAAGATCTGTCATTGCACAGAAATATCCTCAAGTGTTGTGCATGTCAGTTCTTATTTCAATAGAATTTATCAGAAAAGGTTGGGATTTCATGTATATATATATATATATATATATACATATGTGTGTGTATGCATGTGTGTACATACATATGCACACACACATACGTGTGTATATATTAAACTGTTATAGGTATGCAAAACAAGACAGGATGGACACATCAGTATATATATGTATGCATGTAAGTATGTGTATGATGTGTGAGAGAGGTAGTCAATTCATATATATATGTGTGTATATATATATATATATATATATATGCACATTCTCATACATATGTATATATATATGTGTATGTATTTATGAATATGTATGTATATCTATATCTATCTATCTATCTGATTCTCTCCCTCTCTCTGTATATATATATATATACCGGAGTAAATACATAAATGTGAAACAAGGTGGAAAAAAGAGTACTCAAATTTAAAGCAGCAGAAAATTCGACAAAACCTGTTACTCTGAGTTTCCTGTTGCCGTTCATCGGAGAGTTTTTGCTAGAATGGAACTGATATGTCAATTCTATCCAGACTATACAAAATGGGACAAGAACGCAAAACATCCAAATAGACGATACACAAAACACGGATGGGTCATTCGATGCCTTTAATCTTCAGTCAAGAACCGATCATCTTTGCAATTTCGGCTGATTAATCTTGAGATTGCTCCAATCTGGCCAGCCCCAAGGAAAAACTAAGCTAAGAGCATTAGATTCCTTGGAAAAAGGATCGAATGTATACGAAACAAGGACAGAAAAATGGACGATGTTACATGAATATAAATACAAAAAAAAAACCAAACAAACAAAAATACGAATATAAATACAAAAAACAATAATAAAAAACACTATATATATATATATATATATATATATATACACACACACACACATATATATATTCTTTTCTTTTACTTGTTTCAGTCATTTGACTGTGGCCATACTGTAGTACTGCCTTTAGTTGAACATTTCTTTGTAAGCCTTCTCTTTTGCCGAGCCACTAATTAATGGGGACGTAAATACACTAATAGTGGTTGTCAAGCAATGACAGGGTGACAAACACAGACACACAAATACACACACACACACATATGCGACGGGCTTCTTTCAGTTTCTGTCTACCAAATCCACTCTCAAGGCTTGGGTCGGCCCAAGGCTATAGTAGAAGACACACTTGACCAAGGTGTCATGCAGTGGAACTGAACCTGGAGCTATGTGGTTGGGAAGCAAGCTTCTTACCACACAGCCATGCCCGTGCCTATATATATATATATATATCCTCCCCCTCATCATCATCATCCTCATCATCATCATCGTTTAATGTCCGCTTTGTATGCTGGTATGGGGTGGACGATTTGACTGAGGTCTGGCAAACCAGGTGGCTGCACCAAGCTCCAGTCTGATCTGGCAGAGATTCTAAAGATGGATGCCCCTCCTAATGCCAAGCACTCCAAGACTGTAGTGGGTGCTTTTACGTGTCACCGGCATGAGGGCCAGTCAGGCGGTACTGGCAACGGCCACGCTCAAATGGTGTTTTTTATGTGCCACCTGCACAGGAGCCAGTTCAGCGGCACTGGCAACGACCTTGCTCCAATAATTTTTTCATGTGCTAGTAAGGTGACGCCGGTAGTGATCACGCTCGAATGGTGCTTTTTATGTCAGCTGCTCTGGCAATGATCTTGCTTGAATGGTGCATTTAACGCTCCACTAACACGGATGCCAGTCATGAGGTGCTGTCACTGAACTTGATTTATATATAATATATATATATATATATATATACAAATGATAAATCTCAGAGCGAGTATTTGTGAAGGGATCTGACTTCTCATCGACAACCATGATTGTCACACGCTGATGAAAGGTAAACACCTTGAAACTCGGTACGTGTGTATCATGGTTTGAAGACGGGGAGGATGATCCCTTCACAATACTGACAGGACACAGATAGTGGTGTCTATGCCAGCTGGAGGCTTTCTTCCTGGGGCTACAAACTATAGTAGCTTCCACCCTTATGGGTTAGCCATATTCAAATGGCATATGTGCATATATATATATTATATATATATATATACACATTTATATACATATATATTTATATGCATATATAAAAAAAAATGGCACTCTGTCAGTTACAACAATGAAGGTTCCAGTGCATTCAGTCAATGGAACAGCCTGGTAGTGAAATTAATATGCAAGTGGCTGAGC
>NC_043011.1:43711211-43721211 GCF_006345805.1 Octopus sinensis
TCCCCATCTACCTTTATTATAATTAAATATTATTGGGAACTGTATTAAAAAAAACTGTTATAATATTGTACAAGTGTAACCAATTTATTCCATGTAAATTTTAACAACAAAAGCTGGTATGGCCCCTGGTTGACAATCAATGGTTAAATGTAATGATCTTGGCTACTAACACACGTGTTTGTGTGCGTGCATGAATGAGTGTGTGTGTGTGGATGTGTGTGTGTGTGTGTGTGTGTGTGTGTGTGTGATAGTGTGTATGTGTGTGCACTGTGGTTGTGTGTGTGGGTGTGTCTGTGACTGTGGGTGTGTGCAAACGAGCATGCTTGTGGATGTGTGAGTGTGTGTGTGTTGTGTGCATGCATGTGTGTGAGTGAGTATGTGTCTGCGTGTATGTGTATGTATGTGCATCTGTGTGTGTGATATGAGTGTATGTGTGCATATGTGCATGTCTGTGTGTGAGTGTGTGCATGTGCGTGTACATGCATGTATTCATGTGTGTGTGTGTGTGATAGTGTGTATGTGTGTACACTGTGGTTGTGTGTGTGGGTGGGTGTCTGTGACTGGGTGTGTGCAAACGAACATGTTTGTGGATGTATGTGTGTGTGTGATGTGAGTGTGTGTGTGCATGCATATGTGTGTGAGTGTATGGGTCTCTGTGTATGTGTATGTATGTGCGTGTGTGTGTGATGTGAGTGCGTATGTATGTATGTATGTGTGCATATGTATATGTGTGTGTGTGTGATGCTTGTGTCTGTGTGAGTGTGTGCGTGTACATGCATGTATTCATGTTGTGTGTGTGTGTGTGCATGTTTGTGTGATAGTGTGTATGTGTGTACATTGGTTGTGTGCGTGGGTGTGTCTGTGACTGTGGGTGTGTGCAAACGAACATGTTTGTGGATGAATGTGTGTGTGTGTGTGCATGCTTATGTGTGTGAGTGTATGGGTCTGTGTGTATGTATGTGTATGTACATGTGTGTGTGATGTGAGTGTGTATATGTGCACGTGCATGTACATGTGTGTATTTGTGTGTGTGTGTGAGTGTGTGAATGTGTGTGTGCATGTACATGTGTATGTGTGTGTGTGTAATATTTAGGATTGGAAATAAGTGTGTGTGTGTGTGCATGTTTGTGTGATAGTGTGTATGTGTGTACACTGGTTGTGTGCGTGGGTGTGTCTGTGACTGTGGGTGTGTGCAAACGAACATGTTTGTGGATGTGTGTGTGTGTAAGTGTGTGTTCATGCATATGTGTGTGAGTGTATGGGTCTGTTTGTATGTGTATGTATGTGTGTGTGTGGGTGTGATGTGAGTGCGTATGTGTGTGTGCGTATGTGCATGTGTGTGCATGATGCTTGTGTCTGTATGTGAGTGTGTGCATGTACATGTACATGTGTGTATTTATGTGTGTGTGTGTGTGTGAGTATGTGAATGTGTGTGTGCATGTGCAAGTGTATATGTGTGTGTGTGTGTGTGTGTGTAATATTTAGGATTGGAAATATGAAACAGGTTTGAATTTTTACTGTAGATGTGACACAAATGAAGATAATTAACTAGAAACACAAACATACACACACATACATACATACATACATACATACATACATACACACACACATACATACATACACACACACATACATACATACATACACACGCACATACATACATACATACATACATACATACATACATACACACACACATACATACATACATACATACATACACACACACACACATACATACATACATACATACATGTATATATATATTTATCTGTGTATTTACTTTTATAAGTACATCTCCATGTATTTGTCTACACACACACACACACACACACACACACACATACACACATAATGTATGTATTTATCAACCACACTTTCACACACTCACACACACACGCTTACATAGACATACACCTACATACACACATTAAAACTCACACAGTACTGGTAATTATGCTGAGTGACGACAAGACAGGGTTTGTTGTTGTTGCTGTTGTTGTTGTTGTTGGCTTTAGTACTTACTTTTTTTTTTGTATCAATTGCTTGTGAAGTTAGTTATCTTTGGTATACAAGCAGTCGAGTTTAGTACTTGAGAGAGCGAGAATGGGAAGTGAGAGGAAGAGAGAGAGAGAGAAAGTTAGAATGAGAGATAGAAAGAGAGAGAGATAGAAATATAGAAGAATTAAGAGAGAGAGAGAGTTAGAAAGAGACGGGGAAAGAGAAAGAGAGAGGCTAAGCTGGTATTTTTACTGTGGGATTAGATTGAAAAGGTAAGCAACTTTCTCTCTCTCTCTCTTTCTCTTTCTCTCTGCCCCCTTGGGGAAATATTTTG
Source organism: Octopus sinensis (assembly GCF_006345805.1). Classification (NCBI taxonomy): domain Eukaryota; kingdom Metazoa; phylum Mollusca; class Cephalopoda; order Octopoda; family Octopodidae; genus Octopus; species Octopus sinensis. The sequence goes on from NC_043011.1 coordinate 43,713,550, forward strand.
TCCCTTTCTGTAGAAATCCTCCATAATTTAAAATTTATAAACAGGATCCTGTCCTCAGAAGCATTCCCATTCTGTTTCAAATATTTCTCTTTTATCTTCTCCTCTACTCAATAACTAAGTCTTGTGCAATTCTTTACTCCTTCCTTGCTTGTTGGAGCCCACCGCCACCGTCACCACCACCACTCTTTGACAAGTATTTCTCTTCTAGTTTTGATTTGTATAACTTCAACAACAACAACAACAGAATCCCCTAAAATATAAACCTTTATTTTCATGAACTCCTTATCCCAAAGTTGTTGTTGTTGTTGTTCTCATGGCACTTCCAGTTAGAAAATGTGACCCAAGAAAGCTATTTTTGGTGTATTTCTTAACGATAAGAATCTCTCAGCTGTAAAACGATACTTCGTTTTTGTGTGTGTAAACATGTGTGATCGCACAAACTGTCTGAACTTCTGCATTTTAGCTTTCTTGGAAATCTCTGCCTGCCTGCCTGCATATCTGTCAGTCTGTCTGTCAGCCTGTCTGTTTGCCTTGCCTGTGTGTCTGTCAGTCTGTCTGTCTGCCTGTCTGCTTGCCTTGACTGCGTGTCTGTCAGTCTGTCTGTCTGTCTGTCTGTCTGTTGTAGTTTTTACCATTCTTAGTTTGGATATAAATGTATCCTTAGTTAAAATGTATTCAGGATTCTAACGGTTGTTGTTATTGTTGCTGCTGCTGATGCTGTTATTGTTGTTGTTGATGTTTAGCTTTCATTTCAACACTGACTGAGCAAACTATAACCAAAGACATTCCAGCTATGATAACCATCCAATCCTTCTTTCAGGAATTGTGTATCTAGAACTATATTATCCAATGTGTCCCTTGTTGATATGGTCAGAATATTCTTTGAGGGTTATTTGACTTCTCCCTCTAGCAGGTGGTGCTACCACATACATATATAGCTATTCCCACATTGGTAATCATCTGATCTGAGGTAGTTATCTTCATGTCATGAATTCTTGTGGTATTCTTCAATTAGGGTCACTGCCTGCTGCCGACATACTTTTCCAGTTCCAATATGTGTCATTGTAACACCTAAACAATCTTTAGTTTTTATGAATGTCTTATTGCTATAACTACTTCCAGTTGCATCAATGTGTCTCTGGGGAATGTCCCCTATATTTTGTATTTCATACAAAGGGCCCAGCATGTTATAACAATGCCTCCTCCACTTCAGATATTTGTGTTTTCAACAGGGATGTATTTTTTGGTATCCTTTTAGAAGTTAAAGGAAATCTGGTCTCTTGGAACTACACCTAGTTTATATACTTGGAATTCGCATCATCAGTTTGGAATCCCTATCTTGCTCAGAACATTGACCTCCTGGAATCTGTCCAGAGACGTGCAACCAAACGCATACCCTCCATCAGACACCTACCATATTCTGAGCGCCTTGTTTCCCTGGGCATGGATTCACTGAAGCTCCGGCGTCTAGCGACGGACTTGGTAAATACCCACAAGGTTATCAACCACCTCACCAACAACAACACTGAACACCTTTTTGATCTCCATGTGTCTAACACACGTGGACATGCCTACAAAGTCAGAAAACAGCACAGCTCCCATGACTTTCGGAAACATTTTTTCACGCTCAGGGTTGCTGAAGCGTGGAATAAACTGCCTGCATCAGTTGTTGACTGCCATGACACTGCATCCTTTAAGGCCCTCATGCTTCCCGAAATCTGTCGAAACTACACCTGATTATATATACACTTTAGATGAGTTGTAGTGCACCTGAGCACTGTACACAATTATTATTATTATTATACATCTGAATTCTTAGAAAAAATATATATATATATATTAGAAGAAATGAGGTAATCAGAAGATCGGATGGTTCATATTTACAGATATTTATTTATACATTACATTTTTTACATATATATCATATCATTCAGATCATTAGCTGTTAATATATAAATAAATATCTGTAAATATGAACCATCCGATCTTCTGATTACCTCATTTCTTCTAATATATAATACCTGTACATCATCTCCAAACCTTCCAATTATATATATATATATATATATATATATACATACATATATCTATCTATCTATCTATATATATATCGTCTTCTAAATGTTTTGCATTCTTGTCCCAGTTTGTGTTTTTTTACATTTACCTATATATATATATATATATATATATATATATATATATATATATATATACATACACACTCACACATATTTCTATGTAAGTATATATGGTGATGTGAAATACCCAGACTGAGAAAAGCTGCAAGACCATGGTGGTGCTCCAGCATGACCACAGCCGCATGGCTGAAATGAGTAAAAGAGTAATATTTATATACATACACAAATATGTATATGCATATGTATACACACACATACATATCTATATATACGACGGGCTTCTTTCATTTTCCCTTTACCAAATCCACTCACAAGGCTTTGGTCGGCCCATGGCTAAAGTAGAAGACACTTGCCCAAGATGCTACACAGCAAGACTGAACCCAGAACCATGTGGTTGGGAAGCAAGCTTTTTCCCACACAGCCACACCAGTGTATCTAGTGTATATAATACAAAGTATGTCATATTTTTAATATAGCATGCATAAAACTTCCTCAATGGTTCTGCTCCAGCCATCCCTCCTACACGTTTAAGCAGTCACAATTAAAAAAAAAACAAAAACGGAAGAATACATTGGATGATGTATTCCCAGCCACACTGTGTCTGATGACGAAATGGTCATATCTTTATGACATCTAATGGGTCTCTTTGGTCTCGGGTTGATAGATAACCAAACCATGTCAGTACCACTGTTACTGCATTATTAATTTTAAGAAGTTCACCTAATAACTGGGTGTTATTTGGTTCCATTCTACTGCACACCATTTCTGGCATGTGTTTTCTATAATAGTCTAAGTGAAGTTCCATACAAAGATATTAAGGAAAACCTATATATGGTGGTTGTCTTCTCCCTCTACAGAGTTTAACTACCTCTTGTACACCTTAGATTATCATGGTGTCTGATATGGCTTTTTAAACCAGATAATATTTTGAAAGGACATCCACGTCGGTGACACGTAAAAGCACCAGCCGATTGTGACCGTTTGCCAGCCTGCTCTGGCCCCTGTGCCTGGTGGCATGTAAAAAAACACCCACTACACTCACGGAGTGGTTGGCATTAGGAAAGGCATCCAGCTGTAGAAACACTGCCAAATCAGACTAGAGCCTGGTGCAGCCTCCATGACTTACCAGACCCCGGTCAAACCGTCCAACCCATGCTAGGATGGAAAATGGACATTAAATGATGATGATGTTGATGATCCACATAAATTACATATCTGCTTCAGACCATCAAGAACTGCAGTAAAATTCTGATCTTTGTGCATCTTGAAATATCTTTTGGGGCCTCCATTTGATTTGCAAACCTTATGGCATACACGGCATTAACAAGAGTCCCCAGATATATAAGTAGAGTAGTAGGTGGAGGTTCGTTTTTCATGGGTCTGCAAATGAGATTTGAGTCCAGCAAAAGAAAGGCATGGTCTGTCACAATTTCTGCACACAAAAAGCTTGTTGGGATTCATTTTCTCATTGATAATAACATTTTTCTTTAAATTTCTTTTGCGTTTTACAAGGGTCATCCTGGTTTCTTCAAAAACTTTCACTCCACTCCGCTTTTGTTTGCTGTCCAGCTTGACCCCAAAGCTTTTGGATCCACTTTGTATTAGTCCTTATGCAGTCCGTCCTTAAACCTCTTTTTAGGTTTACACTGATCACGTTTCCCTTTTGCAAGTTCGTCATGATACAACTGTTTGAGTGTGCGTTCATCTGCCATTTGGATAATGTGGCCAAACCATCGCATTTTTCTGAATGGAGTTCATTGAAGATAGTCATACCTTGAAAGAGATGTATGACTCATCCTTGACATCTGTAGACTGAATAGCAAAAATAAGTTCTCCATCACCACACACACCACCATCCCCATGTAACTACCGTTCATTCCTCTCTTTACATCACGTTCCCCTCGTCCCCACCAAATACCCATATAACTCAATTAACCTTTGTACTGATCAAAAGGGGTAAACATCCCCCTGTTAAGCATTCATTAATGGTATATTGCCTGAAGAAATGAATTCATGAAGATAATCAACCTGATGCCCACGGATACTACAGACTACACCAGAAATATGGTCTATGATCTTAAGAGTCATGTAATTTGTTGAAACGCACGTAGCGATGCATCAAGATATCTATAAATTCCATCCGAGGATTATTGTTACTATATATATATATATATATATACATTCAATAATGAGGGTGAATAAAATTATAGATATTAATTCAATAATACCCTTATTTTAACACCGAGCGACCTAGCGCAATAAACCGGGGATAAATTCATATTTATCCGTAAATATGAGAGAGCCAACTTTGAATATGTAAACTCTAGTGCTAGAAATAGCTCCACCGGTGGAAGCACTAGAGTTAACATATTCAAAGTTGGCTCTCTCATATTTACGGATATATATATATATATATATGTGTGTGTGTATATATACTTATAGACATGTATACACACACACACACATATATATATATATAGACATGTATACATACATACATACATACATATATATATATATATATATATATATATATATATATATATATATATATATATATATAGACATGTATACATAAACACACACACATACACATAGGAGTGGCTGTGAGGTAAGTAGCTTGATTACCAACCACATGGTTCCTGGTTCAGTCCCACTCCTATGCGCTGAACTCTGGGCTCAATGTATTTAACTTGCTCCCTCTCTCCTACCAGATTTCAAGCCTTGTGCCCACTAGAAAGGAGGACCCCATCACTATCATCCTTTATTTTCACCCCCCCCTTTTTTTTCTTTTCACTCTTGTATACTAAATATATACATATTTCCCTTCTCTGTACACCATGTATGCTTTCTCATGTGTTTGTTTTTCTTTTTCATTTCATTGTATATAAACCCCTTTATATTGTCTTTATGTTGTCCATCACACCCTTCACCCTGGTGGCAAACGAAGGGAATTAACTGCAAGGATCACTTGTTCTTGGTGTTCAGGGACATCTTTGACAGTGGGGTTCCTTGGTTATCCATAGAGGCCATCCCCTATCAGGAGAGCTACATTTCTGTCATCACCCCCATTTTTTTTCTAACTTTATATAGTACTAGCATTAAAGACCCGTCGTTGCCGGGTCATAGTGCTAGTGCATGTATATATGTGTATATATATGTTTACATATTACATGTACATCTATATATATATACATCTACACATAAAATTAAAAATACAAAGTTATATCTTGATATCACTAGTGATAACAATACTCAAAATATATAACAGACTGGAGTTGTTAGCTCTTCTTTTTTCTCTACCTTGTATACTTTATAGACAATAGTCTTTTCTTTAATTTAATTTTTTATTATCCATCTGGACTATTTCATTTCTGCACGCTAATTTTATTTTTAATTTAATTCCCATTCATGTGAAACCACTTATTCAAGTTCAAATCATTGATGCAATTTTATACCAATTGCTATTTTTACTTATATTATACTTTAGTTTGATTTTAATTATTACTTACTACATATAATTCAATTGTTATTATTATTTTTATTGTTAAAGTGAAAGCATCTGACATAAAATAGAGAAATATTTTTGTTTCACTTTTAACATGTAATACTGAGATAGTGGAGAAGATATGATATTGCTATGGGCTCGCTCTAGGCAAGAAGTTGAACATTTTTTTTTGCCCATGAAACTACATGGACCCTAAGTAAGGCATGTGTAAAATTTGAATGAAATTGGTTGTGTAGTTCTCAAGTTTTAGGGAATCGTAGTGGAGAAGATATGATATTGCTGTGGGCTTGCCCTAGGCAAAAAGTTAAAAGTTTTTTTTGCCGATGACACTCCCCGGACCCTAAGTAAGGCATATGTAAAATTTGAATGAAATTGGTTGTGTAGTTCTCAAGTTTTAGGGAAACACACACACAGACAGACAGACAGACACACATTCTCAGTTTTATATATATAAAGATGTTTATTTCCCTTCCCCTTCATTGTATACTATGTATACTTAGGGGCCCCTCCCCCCACTTTTTAAAAATTATTTTATCATTTCATTATATGTAAATCTCCTCACTTTGTGTCTGTCTTTGTATTGTCCCCCACCCCCACCCTTTGCCCTACTGGCAAACAAAAAAAAATCATTATTATTATTATTATTATTATTATTATTAATATTATTATTATTATTATTATTATTATTATTATTATTATTATTATCATCATTATTATTAACAATAAGAAGAGTGTGACTGTTACTGAATGAACAACATTGTGTCATTCACAAGTTCAACATAATCATTTCAATCTAATTCATTTTGGTAATATTTAAGGACTGATGTAACTCCTTTTATTATTATTATTATCATTACTACTACTACTACTACTACTACTACTACTACTACTACTACTACTACAACATTATTATTATTACTATTATTATTATTATTATTATTATTATTATTATTATCATTATCATTATTATTATTATTATTATTATTATTATTATTATTATTATTATTTAGGGAGCACAATCCGGGCAAAATGCTTAGCAGTATTTTGTCTGCAGTTATGATCGGAGTTCAAATTCTGCCGAGGTCGACTTTGCCTTTCATCTTTTCGGAGTCGATTAAATAAGCACCAGTTATGCACTGGGGTCGATTTAATCGACCTAATTCCTTTGTCTGTCCATGTTTGTCCCCCTCAATGTTTAGCCCTCTGTGGGCAATAAAGAAATAATAATAATTATTATTTTTTTACTTTTAATTTGCATATTTGTTACAGTCACTTGCTGAGACACACCCAGTATTCAGGGGGGGGGGTCGAGTGAAGGATAAGAGATTATTATTCTCTTTACTTTTTTACTCTTTTACTTGTTTCAGTCATGTGACTGTGGCCATGCTGCAGCACCACCTTTAGTCAAGCAAATCGACCCCAGGACTTATTCTTTGTAAGCCTAGTACTTATTCTATCGGTCTGTTTTGCTGAACCACTAAGTTACGGGTATGTAAACACACCAGCATCGGTTGTCAAGCGATATTGGGAGGACAAACACAGACACACAAACATATACACATACATACATACATATATATATATATTACGGAGATGTACTTGCATAGCAAGTGACCTGATCTGAGATCGTGTGCTGGAAGAAAAACAATTACAGCATGGAAGTTGTTTATAAGCCATTTAAGAAACACACAAAAACCGTTAGATTCACTTCAACATTTAAATTTAATTTGACAAAATATTTTCGTCGCTTTGAGACCGTGACCTGTTCACTGACAAAACGGCGTGAGATGCAGCACAGTTTTGTTAGTGAATAGGTCGCAGTCTCAAAGCGATGAAAATATTTTGATAAATTAAATTTAAATGTTGAAGTGAATCTAACGGTTTTTGTGTGTTTCTTAAATGGCTTATAAACACCTACCACGCTGCAATTGTTTTATATATATACATATATATATACACACATATATACGATGGGCTTCTTTCAGTTTCTGTCTACCAAATCTTCTCACAAGGCTT
>NC_043011.1:43723711-43738711 GCF_006345805.1 Octopus sinensis
TACCATTGGAGCAAAACAATCCTTTGAATTTCTCTATACATTTTAAGAAACTTTGTTATTATCAGTGAATATTTTTTAATTAATTTACACAATTTTTAACTGAAAAATCAAAATTTTTTTAACATTTTAATTTTTTTCTCTTTATTTTTTTGCTTCAGTAGTTGTAATGGTTCAGATTCATCTCAGCCACGACCCGTGTGCCTCTCCTTTGGACATTCAGTTGAAGGGGTGTTACAAAAGGGACCCCAGTAAGTATTTTCTAGAGAATGACTTTTATTCTTTATTCATAAACCTTTAGATTCCATGTCTTGTAATACTCAATACGCTCAACTAACTAACCAAGTAATTATTCATGTGGTCAGTTGGTCAGTCTCAGTCTTGTGTCCAGTTTGTGGTCAGTCATATGACCCATGTTGATCTACTGGTCAGTAACAAATTGTTTGGTTTGTGGTCAGTCACGTAACCGATGTTAATTCTAATGGTCAGTGATAAATTACCTGGCTATCAAGTGGTCAGTGACATAATCTTTGCCAACTGTCCAGTTCTCAGTCCATTACATTGTTACTGGGAAAAGAGGTTTACCTCTTTCAAAGTCTCTGATGCAACTTTCTAAAGTAACCATCCATCTTTCTGTCTGTCTGTCTGTTTCTCATGCAATCTTGCCTACATACACACACACACACACACACACACACACACACACACACACACACATATATATATACTCATACATGTGCACATGTACATACATGTATACATATACACATGTGGATGTGAAAGCACATGGCTCAGTGGTTAGAGTACCGAGTTCCCAATCATGAAGAAGTGAGTTCGATTCCTGGACCAGGCTGCATGTTGTGTTCTTGAGCAAGACTCTTTATTTCACATTGTTCCAGTTCACTCAGTTGTAGAAATGAGTTGCAGCATCACTGGTACCAAGCTGTATCGGCCCCTTTGCCTTTCTCCTGGATAACATCGGTGGTGTGGAGAGGGGAGGCTGGTGTGCATGGGCAGCTGTTGGTCTTTCAGAAACAACCGTGCTTGGACTTGTGCCTTGTAGGGAAACTTTCTAGGTGCAATCCTATAGTCATTTATGATCAAAGGGGCTTGTTACTCTTTACCCTTCACCATGCACACACACACACACAAACATGCACATAAACATAAACACACACATACACTCACACATACACATGCACATACACACACACACAAACACACACACATATACACACACATACACGCACACATACAAACACTCACATATACACACGCACAAACACACACATACACATACACATGCACACACACAAACACACACATACAAACACACATATACACACACAAACGTACACAGACACATACACACACGCACACACACATACAAACACACACATACACACACAAACACACACACATATATACATGCACACACAAACATGCACATACACACATACACAAACATGCACATACACACATACACACTCGCACGCACACACACACATACACACACACACGCACACACACATACCTAGATTCATATCCACACATCAGTAGCAATGCATTGATATATCAACAACAAATCAAAAAAACTCAGCATTTCTTGGACCTTCCTATAAACAAAAGAGAATATTTTCAGGTGTGGCTTTGCGGCCCTCTACATGGGTGCACGTCTTTGGAAGATGGACAGTTTTTCACTTGATCGACTGGTCAACATTGGTCAGCAGAAAGGATACACCATTCAAGGAGAACTGTTTTCAGGTCAGTATATCTATGTATCTATCTATCTATCTATAATTATATATTATATATATTATATATATATATATATATATATATATATATATATTATATATATTATATATATATATATATATATATATATATATATATATATATGTATATAATATATATATATGTATATATATATATATGTATAATGTATATATAATCCCCCCTCTTTCTCTATCTATAATATATATATATATATATCCCCCTTTCTCTCTCTCTCTCTCTCTTTCTCTCTGTCTATTTATCTATCTAGAATGTATCTGGTGGACGCATCTGAAAGGATTGGAGACAAACACTTTCCTCTCTGATCAATCTCTCATCAACTTCTTCAAGTATCACTTGAAAAGGAAAGTGAGAGTAGAGAGGCAAGTTTTGTCTAGCGAACGTTTCAAAAAAAGATGGGTGAATGTAGTAAGGATGGCACATATGAATGACAAAGCCACGTTGAGCATAATCCTATGAACCCGGAAAAATTTAAAACAGAGGGTTACTTACTTGCAAACAAACGTGTAAACATGTGACATTATTGACCGAGGTTACCGTGGTCTTTTCCGTAGGCTTTTCTTCCCATGAATAAACCTTATCTGCTTTCCCCTTTAAACTTTACATCATGACATTTCTGGGATACACGATTCTTATTGATCATTTTTTTTTTCTTTTATGATCCCTTTTGATCGAAAACCTACCCCAGTTTTTTTTTCTCCCCAAAAAGAAAAGCTCTACTTTGTAATCTGTTCCTTCTGTGTGCAGCCCTGTGTGGCTAATAAAGAAACATATCTATCTATCTATCAATTTATCTACACCAAAATCCGTGCAGAAGAAACAGCATTGTTTATATTTTATTATTATTTTTATAATTTGTATATATTTATTTTATTATAAATGCTAAACAACACCATAGAGGAATCGACATAAGCTTAAATACTAAACCACAATAGGTGAACCATGATAGGTGAACTGCGATATGGCGAGGGTTGGAGATATACTTTGCTTGAGAAGACCCAGCAAGCCAAGTGAGACTGTAGTTGTGGCCTATACCAGTGTTGTATAGCAGGCCCATTTAAGAGTATTTGTCAGTCACTGGGAAAAATGCTGTGCTTGAGAAGACATGTTGAGTCAAGTGAAATCATTGTCATGACTGATGTCAGTACCTATTTATTTACTACTCACAAGGGGCTAAACATAGAGGGGACAAACAAGGACAGACAAACGGATTAAGTCAATTACATTGACTCCAGTGCGTAAATGGTACTTATTTAATCGACCCCGAAAGGATGAAAGGCAAAGTCGACCTCGGCAGAATTTGAACTCAGAATGTAACAACAGACGAAATACCGCTAAGCATTTCGCCCGGCGTGCTAACGTTTCTGCCAGCTCGCCGCCTGCACCGTCTGACTGGCACCTGTGCTGGTGGCACGTAAAAAGCACCATTTGAGTGTGGTCATTGCCAGTGCTGTCTCACGGGCTCCTGTGCTGGTGGCACATAAAACGTGCCATTGGAATGTGATCCATACCAGTGCTACCTGACTGGCTCCTGTACCAGTTTCATGTAAAAAGCACTCACTACACTCTTGGAGTGATTAGTGTAAGGAAGGGCATCCAGCTGTAGAAACCTGGCCAGATCAGATTGGAGCCTGGTGCAGCCTCCTGGCTCGATGGTCCTCAGTCAAACCATCCAACCCATGCCAGCATGGAAAGCGGACGTTAAACGATGATGATGATGATGTGGCTGTGTGGTAAGCAGCTTGCTTACCAACCACATAGTTCCAATTTCATTCCCACTGCGTGGCACCTTGGGCAAGTGTCTTCTACTATAGCCTCAGGCCGACCAAAGCCTTGTGAGTGGATTTGGTAGACGGAAACTGAAAGAAGCCCGTCGTATATATGTGTATATATATATATATATATATAATATATATATATATATATGTATATGTATGTGTCTGTATATGTTTGTGTGTCTGTTTGTCTCCCAACATTGCTTGACAACCGATGCTGGTGTGTTTACGTCCCCGTAACTTAGCGATTCGGCAAAAAAGACCGATAGAATAAGTACTAGGCTTACAAAGAATAAATCCTGGGGTCGATTTGCTCGACTGAAGGCGGTGCTCCAGCATGGCCGCAGTCAAATGACTGAAACAAGTAAAATAGAAAAAAAAAATAAAAAGAGAATATATTTATATCATTGAAGAAGCACAAGATTTAGAAGTCAGCTGCTTTAAGTTTCATGCTTTGGTAGCAGTAGTACAGTAATCAGACGAGCTTGTATAGTGAGTGTGCCATTGGCCTATCCTGCCCTGCAATTATTCAGCTACAAAATTAACACTGCTGTTCTCTGAAAAAAAGTGAGAAACAATGAGAAAAAACACGAGCAAGAGACCAGCTGTGTTTATGTTAAGGTTGAAAAATTACAGATAGTATATGGCATGCTATACAACCTCGTATGCTTACTGTTCTATCCAAGCATGAAATTTATAACAGCTTACATTTAAATATTTTTTTATATTAAATGATATTTATTTTTCACAGGCTGGGGTAAATTTTTTTTTGTTGATCCTGGTGCGGGTCACACTCTTGCCAGCTCTTGTGAGGTCATCCAAACCAGATATTAACTAATGATGATGATGATTATAATGATACACATACACACATTCACACACACACACACACACACACACACACACACATATATATATATACTATAATTATATGTATTTCTATACACACACACACAGACACACATACATGTCACCTGCACACAGAAATATATATATATATATATATATATATATATAAGTGTATATATATGTATATATGTATATACATCTATGATATCTACGTATGTGTCTGTGTTTGTTCCCCAACATCGCTTGACAACTGATGTTGGTGTGTTTATGTCCCCATAACTTAGTGGTTCGGCAAAAGTGACCGACAGAATAAGTACTAAGCTTACAAAGAACAAATCCCGGGGGTCGATTTGCTCGACTAAAGGCAGTGCTCCAGCATGGCCACAGTCAAATGACTGAAACAAGTAAAACAAGTCATGCTATCTAATATTTCTTTGTTTCTTTCCTTCTTGTTTTCCTTCAAACAGCTTACTTTATGGAAGACCTCGCTCGAGAATTCTGCTACTCCCAAGTGGTTGACACGGCTAAACTTTGTCTCAACGTCATCTGGGAATGTCTCCTGCAGGGATATCTCATACTTGTGCCGTATCCTTTACCTCATACTATTGTTGTTGTTGTTGTTGTTGTTGTTGTTGTTTAACCACAGGCTTTGATGCAGCTGTGACCATCAGACATAATAAGTATCTAAGACTACAGTATCCAATGTGTCCTTCCTATTTTCTCTTTAAGAAGGCACGAAGAAATGAATGAACAGAGATTTGTTTCTAGCCAGGCTGAATGACCACAAAAAGTTACTTCAAAATACTACTACTACTACTGTTGCTGGCACTACTGCCACTGCTACTACTACTACTACTACTACTACTACTACTACTACTACTACTGGCACCACTGCCACCACTGCCGCTACTACTACTACTACTACTACTACTACTACTACTACTACTACTACTACTACTACTGTATATATTTATGTCTGCACATTTATTCCTTAACTAATGTCATCAGTTATGATTCTGACAAAAACTACCAACCGTGTCTGAAGAGGGGACATAAGGCCCACTGGTCACTTCTCACAGGTAAGTTCTCTCCCTCTCTCTCTCTTTCTGTCTTTGTTTTTATCTTTGTCTTTGTATATTCTATTGATGGTGGTGCCAGGGCCAGCTCAAGGTATTGACAACTTAGGCAATCACCTGGGGTATGATGTACTAAAGACAAGGAAATTTCCATGACTGTCGGCTTGTACACACTGAAGTTCAGCTTGCTCGGGGTGCTAGCAACCCTAGGGCTGGCCCTGGGTAATGCTGCCATAGCAGTCATCATCATCATCATCTTCATTGATTATCATCATAACCATCACCAACATTACACACCAACATCAACTGATTGCAATTAGTACCCGACTGATGTGGTTCAGTCTCAGGCCATAGACCACTGTCCACCAATCAGTCCACCTGGCTGTCGTTAACAGGTACCTGATTAACTCTTTAGCATTCAGATTACTCTGTCAAATGTAAAGCTAATCTCTCTCTTACTTGTTTCAGTCATGTGACTGTGGCCATGCTGGAGCACCGCCTTTAGCTGAGCAAATTTACCCCAGGACTTATTCTTTGTAAGCCTGGTACTTATTCTATCGGTCTCTTTTGCCGAACCGCTAAGTTACAGAGATGTAAACACACCAGCATCAGTTGTCAAGTGATGTTGGGAAGACAAACACAGACACACAAACACATATGTATATATACATATACATATATACGATAGGCGTCTTTCAGTTTCCGTTTACCAAATCCACTCACAACGCTTTGGTCAGCCCGAGGCTATAGTAGAAGACACTTGCCCAAGGTGCCATGCAGTGGGACTGAACCCAGAGCCATGTGGTTAGAAAGCAAGCTACTTACCACACAGCCACTCCTGCGCCTAATCTATTCGCCTTGTTTTGAATTAATCTCGTAGCTTCAAGATTCCATTAATGGGATTGTTATTTCTAGAATAAAAGTAAAGTTACCTTTTGGAGTCATGCTGACTCATAAGGGCTGACTCTCGGTTTCCATGGCATGTATATTCTCCATCTGGATAGGATGCTGGTTGGTCACAGGATTATTAAGGTGACGAGCTGGCAGAATCGTTAGCATGCCGGGCGAAATGCATAACGGTATTTTGTCTGCCACTATGTCCTGAGTTCAAATTCCACCGAGGTCGACTTTGCTTTTCATCCTTTCAGGGTCGATTACATAAGTACCAGTTACACACTGTTGTCGATATAATCGACTTAATCCGTGTGTCTGTCCTTGTTTGTCCTCTCTGTGTTTAGCCCGTTGTGGGTAGTAAATAAATAGGTATTTCGTCTGCTGCTACTTTCTGAGTTCAAATTCCGCTGAGATTGACTTTGCCTTTCATCCTTTCGGGGTCGATAAAATAAGCACCAGTTACACACTGGGGTCGATATAATCGGCTTAATCTGTTTGTCTGTCCTTGTTTGTCCCCTCTGTGTGTAGTCCCTTGTGGGCAGTAAAGAAATAAGGATGCTGGTTGGTCACAGGATTATTAATTTTTGCCAGTTGAATGGACTGGAGCTATGTGAAATGAAGTGTCTTGCTCAAGGACACAATGCATAATCGGGACCAGTTATACATGATCTTCACAATGGTGCACCCTTTCACTGACCCTTCAAATATAAGCCATAGGACAACAAATTCCCTGATGATCAGAAAATGTGCTGTTCTTGAGACTAGAGACCGGCCAGGTACCAATGCCATGTTGACCATTACCGCGGTTATTGCCTGCTTGTTTGTTCCTTCTCAAGCAACGCCTGGCTCATAAGGGCCAGTTTCCTGGTTTCATTGGCGTATAGGTTCCCCACCTAGATGGGATGCCGGTCCATCGCAGGTGAGCTGCTTGATGCAGGAGGAAAGAGTGAGAGAAAGTTGTGGCGAAAGACTCAGCAAAAGTTTGCCATTACCTTCTGCTGGAGCTGCGTGGAGCTTAGCTGTTTTGCTCATAAACACACACATCGCCCGGTCTGAGATTCGAACCCACGATCCCTCAACCGCGAGTCCGCTGCTCTAACCACTAGGCCATGTGCCTCCACTGCTTCCCTAATACATTCCAAATATCTGGCAATGTTAACATCCCTCAGATGCCAAGACAAAAGCACAGACCTCTAACGTCAGTTTGCAACGCACGTTTAAACTCCTTTATTTTGCGCATGCACCAGCTTTCCCTGTGGTTTCTTTCCCCTTCGACTTGTGTCCAGTACTAACTGCACGCACTGCCTCTATAACGGTTGTATCTTTTATCATGAATTGAAATTACAATCTTATGATCATGAGTCCAACACCCCTAACCACTAAGCCATGTGCCTCTACAAAAGTCATGCCGGCTCATAAGGGCATGTTTCCCAGTTTCCATGATGTATATATTTCCCACCTGGAGAGGACGCCAGTCCATCGCAGGGTTACTCATTGGTGCCAGCTCAAGAACACGACATGTCACCCAGTCTAATGATCATGAGTCAAATACCCTAACCACTAAGCCATGTGCCCCCACTTATTTCTAGAATGACATTGTAGGACTGGTGTGAGAGGCTGAATCTGGCCAGTTTGAATATAAAACAGATAGAATATTTGGGCTGGATACGGCTGGTTTAAACGCTAAAGAGCAGTTTCAAACCACAGTTAATGAATCACTGTAATTGGTCGTTAGTTATAAGGTCCCAGGTGAAGGTTCTTGTCTCAGAGCACAAGTTGGCTCACCAGAAATAGGCCTTTGTTTGTCTCAGAGCACAAGTTGGTTCACCAGAAATAGGCCTTTCCTGTCTCAGAGCACAAGTTGGTTCACCAGAAATAGGCCTTTCCTGTCGCAGAGCACAAGTTGGTTCACCAGAAATAGGCCTTTCTTGTCTCAGAGCACAAGTTGGTTCACCAGAAATAGGCCTTTCTTGTCTCAGAGCACAAGTTGGTTCACCAGAAATAGGCCTTTCCTGTCTCAGAGCACAAGTTGGTTCACCAGAAATAGGCCTTTCTTGTCTCAGAGCACAAGTTGGTTCACCAGAAATAGGCCTTTCCTGTCTCAGAGCACAAGTTGGTTCACCAGAAATAGGCCTTTCCTGTCTCAGAGCACAAGTTGGTTCACCAGAAATAGGCCTTTCTTACTCTCCAAAACAAATCCCACCAAAAATTTTGATATTTGTTTATTTATTCAATTTCTAATTTTTTCTTCCTTTCTTTTTTTTTTTTTTTAAATATTTTTCTAGGTTGTTTCATAGTTTTGAAACATTCCTGCAAGCCGTTTCTGCAGAATTGTTTCGAGCAAGATTTAGATGAGCCGTCGTTGTTTCACACAGACATCGACGAAGATCATATCGATCCAGAAGTACGGAAGAATCTAGTTAATAACATTGAAGAAATATTTGTTTATACAATGCAGGGTAAGAGTCGAAGGCCTGGAATATGGTCCCTTAGGGATCTTTTTGCCAGCAACCAGAACCTCATACAAGTAAGTCCAGTACGAAATAATGAAACATATGTGATACCGCCCAATGGCATCGAGAATGAACTTTGTGGTAAAATTGTACTGTTGAGGCCAAAATAAGCCTGATACCAAAATTTGGCAATATTTGCCTGGTCCCCACCCCGGTTCGTTCGTCCCCGCTCACGCACATATAAGGCCGATTACTTATCTTCATCCTTCCACCCTCACCTTCCTCCCACACCTGTCTATTATTTTTTTTTAACATTTCTTGCCACCTCTTCCTTTATATCTAACTGCCATACATTTCTCATCTATTCTAGTCTTCCTAACTATAATGCACACACATATGTATATACATACATACATATATGTACACACACATACACATACATATATATATATAGATATATATGTATATATATATCATCATATATATATATATATTAGGAAGGGCATCCAGCTGTAGAAACTCTGCCAGATCAGATTGGAGCCTGGTGCAGCCATCTGGTTCGCCAGACCTCAGTCAAATCGTCCAACCCATGCTAGCATGGAAAGCAGATGTTAAACGATGATGATGATGATACATTAAATATATAGGGTGGCGAATATTTTTAGAAATTTCACTACCAGTGGCCAAGCATGTATAAAAAGTCAATAGACAACATAGTCTCAATATAAAATAGTGTACATTTAGACACAAGAGAAAACGACCAAAACCACATTTAAGAGCAATTTTCGAAGGGAATGAAAAATAAAAACTTTTACTGTGTGTGTTATTTTTCATTCCCTTCAAAAATTGCTCTTAAATGTGGTTTTGGTCATTTTGACTGCTTCTTCTAGCATGTAAAAATTACCTGTTAACCCTTAGCATTCAGATTATTCTGTCAAATGTAAAGCTTATGTGTTCACACCATGTAAAATTAATCTTGCATCATTTCATGGCTTTGAGATTTCAATGATGTTATTGTTTATTTTCAAATGACACAATAAGGTAGCTATGAATGACCATATGACTAGTTTGAACATAAAATAGGTAGAATATTTTGGCCGGATATGGCCGGTTTAAACACTAAAGGGTAAAGGAGTTTTCCCTTGTGTTTAAATGTACACTATTTTATATATATATGTATATATATATATATATATTCATATGCATATATTATAGCATATAGATTTATATATATATATATATATATATATATATGCATATGATATATATATGTATGTTCACGTATTGCTAATACCAAAGTTGTTAAACATGTAAGAGAACACGAAATAAATCTTTCAAAACTAGAGCTCAAAGCGTACAAAGCTATAAACAATAACATATAAATATTGGAGTGAAACACTCTCTTGGATAGAAAACGTTGTGTGTGTGTGTGTGCATGCATCTATATATATATATATATATATATATAAATAACCCATGCTAGATGGAAAGTGGACGTTAAACGATGATGGTGATGATGATATATTTATATATATATATAAATATTTATATATATATATAAATATATATATACACACACACATGCACAAACATGTAGTGACCACCCCTCCTGATAACATACACCAATACTCACACCAATCAGCTGTTTAAAACCAATGAGTTACAAAGTTACAAATCTGGAAGTTGTCAGAAAGACAAATTCTTTTAATTTTAAAATATTTGATAAGTTATAAAACTACCCCATGAATATGTTAAACCACAGAAGGCATGAAGGCCACTACACAACAATTACTGCATAACAAATGCACCCCATTTTTTATTAAAATTTTTTTAGTGTTTTTGTATTTAAATATTTTTAAAATAATCATCACAAAAGTTTATTAATTTATCAAAATAAGTCACATAGGCCTATTCATCAACCAACATAAGTCACAAAGATTTATTCGATTTACGAAAATATCTCACAAAGATCAAGAACTGCTGTTTTACAGTTATTTATTTTTTTTTGTATTATTTTCATGTAATTTTACATATATTATTTTTAGTATTGTGAACACTATTATTGGTTGAATGTTTCCGCTTCGCTGCCTTTTCCGTGGCGTGACAAGAGATTATATGTGTTATTCTGGAAGAATAAATATCACCAGTTATTTTTATTCAATGCACCAGTTTAGAGATAATTGCCTCACAAACAAACAAACACTACACACTCACATACACACACACACACACCCACACACACTCACAGGCACATTGTACTTGGTTTTCATACCTCAGGTTTCTCACATTTATATTGTCTTTCGCATGTATTTGGATATTAAGAGTAAGCTCTGGTACCATTTCTTGGAATATTGTACACTCTGTCACTCTACATTTGTCAATATTTGTGTCAAGAATCCGCCTGCTCTCTCCTGACAGTTATTTCCTTAATACTTTATGTATTTGTATGTATGTGTATATATATATATATATGTGTGTGTGTGTGTGTATGTTTATATCTATATGTATCTCTATGTATGTATGTATGTATGTATCTATCTATCTATATGTGTGTGTGTGTGTCTATTTATCTATCTGTCTATCCACTTGTCAGTCTATCTGTCCATCTATCTATCTGTCTGTTTGGCTGTCTCCTTCTATCTATCTATCTATTGATCGATCAATCGATCTATCTATTGTATATCCAAACATGAAACTTACAATAGCTCATGTATAAGTTTTACATTCACTAGCTGATATGTATGTGTGTGTGTGTGTAAAAGTGAGTCTGGAGGGATATATTATCCTCGCAGATACCTTATTGGCTATCAGTTAAGTTCCAGTTAACAGCTAGCCACTTTGATCAGTATTTAATGTCTGTGATTACTATATGTTGCTAGTTTCTCTGTGAATTCTTCTGATGGGTAATTCTTTCGCTCTCTTCCTCTCTCTCTCTCTCTTTCTATATATATATATATATATATATATATATATAGATATAGATATATATATATATGCTTCATAACAATTTGACTCAGCTTCATATGGCTTTAAGTTTCATGGGCATGCAGGACAGACCCATCTCATCAGATATCAGGAAAAGAGTAAAGGATTTGAAATGGGTTTCAGCATAGTTTCCATCTACCAAATTTTACTGACAAGGTGTTAGTCAGTGCATGGCTATGCTAAAAGGCGTTTCTACTGCTGCCGAGCAGGAATAATATTAGATCTACATGCTGACAAAGTGAACCCCTTACCTGCACAGCCATGCATGCACGCCTCTCATGATAACTCTGTAAACATACTAATGGACTGTATACCAACCCAATGGCCTTGTCCCCTGTGTAAAACTCCTTATTTTGGTCTCAAACATCACAAATGACAAACCAATCAAAATCAAGAATCATTATTTTATTGTATATTTGGGTATATTTATATATATATATATATTTTTTAATTTCACAACCGAAAATTTTTGTTATATTTTACATGTGTTGTGATTTTGTGGG
The DNA here is from genome assembly GCF_006345805.1 of Octopus sinensis. NCBI lineage: Eukaryota > Metazoa > Mollusca > Cephalopoda > Octopoda > Octopodidae > Octopus > Octopus sinensis. The sequence continues at coordinate 43,736,041 of NC_043011.1, forward strand.
TGTTTCTTTCTTTTTTTTTTTTTGAGAATTATATTTTACAAATCATTTTATAAAGTTTCTTCTTAGCATATATATATATATAAATATATAAATATATTTATATAAATATATGGTACATACATATATGTATGTGTGTATCTATCTATCTATCTATCTATCTATCTATCTACATACATACATATACATATACATATATATATATATAATTATATATATATATATAATATATATATATATAATATATATATATATATATATATATATATGTAAATTTAATTAATAAGGGTAAAAATTGATATTAATTAGATTAATATCAATTTAAACCAGTGACCTAGCATATTGGAAAAAATCTGAAGATTCAGAAAATTATATTACATACAAATAAGAGGAATGACTACTAGGTGGACTCCTAATATGCTAAATGTAGACCCCATATGGTCTGACCACTAAGAAATTCTGCAAGAAATTCTGCAAATGCCAGAACATAAAGACAAATGAAAAGATACAAAATATAATGATATATATGTATGTATATATATCAGGCACGTGCCATCAGTAACTACTCAGGGTAGGCAGTTGGTGACCTTTATGTGGTAAAATACACAAAAAATAATGAAATACCAGCATGCAACTGAGTTGAAAGCTGATTTACTTCTGCCTTTATAGCTTGTAAAGAAAACGGTGTTGTAGGAGTGTACACAGCTGGTGTACTACAGCTTTACTATGCATAGCTTTAATACAGAGATTGAAAAGCAGGGGTGAATTATGCATACCTAATCTACAAAAGAATAAAATATTTTGTATTTTATGCATAGTAGTCAGAGTAACATTCATAATTTTATTGAATTAGATGCATGTTTTGCCATAAAAGGTAAATGTTGCTATCAGTGTATTTTATTCAAGGTAGGCACTGCCTACCTACCTAGGTGGCACATGCCTGATATATTTATATATATATATATATATATATATATATATCAAATGTAAAGACTAACTGAAAGAGAAAAAGTGAGGGAGAGAGTGAGAGAGAGAAAGAAAGGAATGTCCTTTTTGTTGGGGTGGGGTTTGTGTATGTTTGAATAAATATACAAAACTGCCACTTCATATTTAAAAACGTTTTTGTAAAAAATGATTCGAATATTTTTTTTTTGTATTCCTTTTTGCCTTTTTTTCTTGCTTGAATGCTCAGTTTTATATCTATGTGCAGCTCATGTTAAACGTGTGTGTATGATCAAATATATATATTGTAATGCTCAACTGTATATCTATGTGCATATGTATGTGTGTGTGTTTATATATATATATATATATATTATATATATATATATATATACATATGTATATTTATATATATATATATTATATATATATATATATATATATATATATATATATATATATATATGAGTATATATGTACATAAATTCATCTACAAAACCAAAATCTTGCCATGCTATTTTTCTTCTTTTTACTATATATATATAGACACATATATATATATACATATATTTATATATATGTATACATTCATGTCTGTATAATATATATGTATATATACATATGTATATTTATAGATATGTATATATATATTTATCTGTAGATATGTAAATGTATGTGTGTGAATATATATATATATATATATGGTCTGACCCATGCCAGCATGGAGAACGGACATTAAATGAGGATGCTATATTCTTAGAGATTTTATTTCAAGTTCTTTGTTCATATTATATTCTACCCTGTTGAATGTTTTGTAAATATTGGAAAATATTTCCACGCAAACGTCTCTGAGTTATTTATATCTCCATAAAAATCAAAAATAAAGATCTCATTACATTTTATGTCTTTGGAAACGGATATCTAGAATCATTGGTGCAAATCTTCTCTGTTACCTTTGAGGTAATATTTACGGTGTTTTTTTTTTTTCCTCCATTGTAATAAATACTGACAGGAAATAGGCTACAAGGCCTGAAATTTTAGGGGAGGTGGGGAGCTAGTTGATTACATTGACCACTATGCTGGACTTGTGATTATTTTGTTGACCCTGAAAGGATGAGAAGCAAAGATAACCTCAGTGGAATTTGAACTCAGAATTTAAAGCGTGAAGAAATGTCGCAAAGCGTTTTGTGTGATGTACTGGCTATTCTGCAAGTTTCAATGCCATATCAACAACAACAACAACAACAACAATAATAATTATTATTATAATTTATTCTTTTATTGGCCACAAGGGATCACATAAAATTACATTAAAAGACATACAACAACATAAAAGACAAACACAGGATGATACAATGGGTTTTACAATGTGTAAACAATATAAATAACAATTAAAAATTAAACAATTTATATAGGCATAGGAGGGGCTGTGTGGTAAGTAGCTTACTTACCTACCACATGGTTCCGGGTTCAGTCCTACTGTGTGGCATCTTGGGCAAGTATCTTCTCCAAAGCCTTGTGAGTGGATTTGGTAGACGGAAACTGAAAGAAGCCTGTCATATATGTGTATGTATATATCACCATGATCACCATGACTGACCAGGCTATCAGATGTTGCTACACACATCACTGGTCACAATGCGCTTCGCATTGTTTTAGCCTTCAAATGATGCCCCCCCGCTGGCTAAGCGAGCAGGCCAGTGTATGTATATATGTATGTGTGTATGTGTAT
>NC_043011.1:43743711-43771211 GCF_006345805.1 Octopus sinensis
GTGGAGAATTATCTTCCATGTTACCTCCAGCTTCTGCTCTTGGGAGGAAAATCTTCTACGTTACCTCCAGCTTCTGCTCTGTGGAAGCATATCTTCCATGTCACCTCCAGCCTCTGTTCTATGGAGGAATATCTTCTATGTCTTCTCCAGCTTCAGTGCTGAAGGATTATCTTTCATGTTACTTCCAGCTTTTATTCTGTGGAGGCATATCTTCCACTGATGTTCCATCTGCTGCCTTCTGGAAGAATATTTCTCCATTTCTTCCCCATTATTGCCTTCTGGAGATTATAACTTCCATATTTCTTGTTCTCTTCCATATTCCGTATTGAGCAAAACTTAACTTTTCTTCTCTCTCTCTCTTTCTCTTCTGTCTGTCTCTCTCTCATTGTTTCACTCTTTCTGTCACTTTGTATACCTCTGACTTGCACCCTCCTCTCTTCTCTCTCTCTCTCTCTGTCTTTATCTGTCTCTTTCTCTATCTCTATCTCAGCCCCTTTCCATTTCTCTCTCTTTGCCTACATCTCCCCCTCTCCCCCTCTTTTTCTCGATTCCTTTGATCCTTAATCCTTCTTTTAATCCACTTAATCTCCACCACACTACCATTTCTGCTGTTGCTGTTGTTATATATTTAGTTAATCCTTTGGCATTGAGGTTCCTCCATGAAAACTAATCAAATTGCTTAGTTAATCAAATTGTTTTGAATTAATTATGTATTATCTCGTAGCTTCAAGATTTCAATGACGTGATGTTTATTTTTGGAATGAAAAATTGTAGGGTAGGTGTGAGAGGCTGGATCTGGCCTTTTTGAATATAAAACAGGTAGATTCTTTTGGCTTGATACAGCTGCTTAAATGCTAAAGGATTAACAGGAACAACATCAGCAACAATAACCATAATGGTTCAATACCATTCGATCAATTAATGTCTCAGTTCAAGGAAGGGGAGGGGGTGGTTTGTATTTACAAAAAAACAAAAAATATATATATATATTGCTAAAGTGAAAAACTAAAAAATTTTATAAAAGATATTGAAAACAAAAATATTAAATAAAATAAATTATATAAAAATAATAAAACGAAATGAATTCTACAAAAAGTGTGTTGTGTTTTATTTATCTATTTATTTATGAATTTATTTATTTGTTTGTTTGTGTGTGGAGGTGCGTGGCTTAGTGGTTAGGGTGTCAGCATCATGATCGTAAGATTGTGGTTTCGATTCCTGGACCGGGCAACACGTTGTGTCCTTGAGCAAAACACTTCATTTCATGTTGCTCCAGTCCACTCAGCTGGCAAAAAGGAGTAGTGCTGCGATGGACTGGCGTCCCATCCAGCTGAGGAACACATACGCCATTGAAACTGGGAAACAGGGCCCATAACCCTGACTAGGCTTTAAAAGGGCGCATTTGACCCGAGAAATAATGTGAGTTCATGGCTGCTTCCTGCACCAGTTTCGCATAGCCCCAGCCCATCCAAAGTACCTTGGATTGCAGAACGACCTGCTGTGCTTACCTTGGATCATAGGGTGACCTGCTGTGCTTGAGGAGACCTATTGAGTCAAGTACACCAACATCAAAATAAATATCAAATGGAAATTGTAGTTGTGATACCTGTGCCGATGTCACATAAAAAGCACCATCCAAACATAGCTGATGCCAGCCCTACCTTGACTGGCTTCTGTGCTGGTGGCATGTAAAAAGCACCAACCGATTGTAGCCGCTGCCAGCCGCCCCTACCACCTGTGCCGGTGGCACGTAAAAAGCACCCACTACACTCACAGAGTGGTTGGCGTTAGGAAGGGCATCCAGCTGTAGAAACACTGCCAGATCAGTCTGGAGCCTTGTGCATCCTCTTGGCTTCCCAGACCCCAGTCGAACTGTCCAACCCATGCTAGCACGGAAAATGGATGTTAAACGATGATGATGATGATGATGATGATTGTGTATATTTTATGGCTGATGGATATTTATGCGTGTATATATCACAAGTATTGTTTAATACCTGTTTTCCATGCCAGCATATATATGATGGATGCAAACACGGGTTCGAGTGTTGCCATCGCCCGATCGAAAGTCCCACACGTGTGAAGGCTACGACCAGCCATTTTTTGTGATAGGTCTTACCTTTCTTTTCAAGCAATGCCTGTGCATGATGATTTTTTTACAGGGCTTAGAAAAACTGAAGGACCACTGCAATAATATGTGTGTGAATCTGAGAGGGTTGAAGAAAATCATAATTAGCTGACCCTCCTGTATTTTCTTTTACCCAAAACCAGGAACCTTTCAGCATGCCCATCACACTCACACACACACACACACACACAACAGACGTCTGCTGATGCGTTGAGAAGCGATAAATTACTGTACATTACACAGGGTGTTCGAAAAGTCTCTCCGCAGTGAATCAATGAGCTAAAAGACGCAATCATACTGAGTGCCAGACCCTCCAAGATGCATTTCAAAACACGAGTAGAAGAGTCAACTTATGTCTTGGAAATGAAGGACGACACTTTCAATCCATCTTATAAAGTTTTTTGGAGACTTCCACCCACCCCCAATATCTCCGAAATTTTTTTTTTTTTTTTTTTTGCCAACAACCCACGTTTTCGGCTGCGGAGATTCCAGAAAAATGCCAAAAAGCAGAATTTTAAAATTCCCCCCACCCCACCCCTAACTTCTTCATTTTTGATTTTTTTTTCAGAATTTTTTTTTTTAAATATGCAGAAAAATACGGAGATTATGATTCTGAAAAAAATTTCCGAAATTTTTGCAAAATTTCAACTAAAAACTAAAAAAAAAATACCCCTCTCCCTCCCCTCGCAGTCTACGGCATAAACACGAAGTTTTGAAACCCTTTTCACCAGTGCGCATGCGTTGACTGCAATGCTAAAAGTGAAATTTTGGATGTAGTGTGGTGATGGGTGGGCGACATGGGGAAAAAGGTTTTCGGAAAATTTCTTTTTAAATTTTCGGTTTTAAAATGCGGACGGCCCGAATCTGTCGTTTTTTAAAATTTAATTAAATTTTCTTTTTACAGAAATCCCCGTTTTCGGGTATGGAGATTACGAGTCTGAAAAGAAAAATTGGCAAAACTCGGGATTTCAAAATTTCAATTTCCCTCCCCCACTCCAATTTCGCCACCACTCCTGTCGGAGCTTTTAGGTATGTTCGCTCAATAAACACATGCAACGCCCGGTCTGGGAATCGAAACCGCGATCCACCGACCGCGAGTCTGTTGCCCTAACCACTAAGCCTCCACGCTTTATTTTATAAACCTTGCTTAATATAGCTCTTCAAGATGGGCAACGCATTTGTTTCGGAAGCAGCCTGATTTCCTGGCGATAAGAAATAGACGAATTTTCATCATGTAATCTAAGAGAAAGCTTGTACAGATTCACGCCATGCTTTTTCCTTCGTTTTAGTGATGCTGGCGAATCAGTCGATGCGGAGGGCTGCTCACAATCAGACGACATCTTCAAGCGAACTAAGTACGCACCTTTCTACAAGTAAGTTTTCTGTAACGGCAATTCCAGTATTCTGTGTTAAATGCCTAAACCTACTGTGTACAAATGTCAGTTCCCTGCTAGTCTCTTCACTGGCCAATCTGTTCCAAAGAACATTCGGGCCGGGGCCTATGGGCAATTACCAAAAGTCCCTGGTCTGACAATGTTACAGAGGAGCTTTACCGGTTCGAGATAAGCCCTTTAGACATGGGTGTGCGCCTTCGCCGGTTTGTGCAAGATGCGAGCGGGACAGTGAAACTGTCCTGCATGCGACTGTGCAATTCCCCAAGGTGACTGAGCTCTGGGCTTATGTCGAACACCTGCTGTCGCATTCGAGAAGAGTACAACTGTCGAGCGAATCTGTAATTAAGATAGTTCCGCCGACCTCCCTGAATAGGGAGGAGCGAGCCTATTTTCTCTCGGTAGTTGCTATGGCGAAAGAAGTTGTATGGAAGACGAGAGTGGAAGGAATTGCAACAGGCATGTTCATTTCCAATCTCGAGCTAATCGACTTTTTCGATTTCCACATGAAACAGAAAATAAGGCTGGAAAAGAAATGCCTGTCGCAAAGTGTGTTTCGTAAAAGATGGAAATCTGGAGCAAGTATGTTGCGAGTGAAACAACCTGTCTAAACGAGAACAAAAAACAGAAAGGAGAAAGCAAAGTCTTCAGTGTGAGTATGTGGTTTGTGGGGTCGACCGCGTCCACTGCTTCATTTTTTGTAAATCGCTCATTCTCATTTAATCGTATATATTTTAATTGTTTGTTTATTCATACGTTTTGTCTCATTCGATACCCTGACCCCAATGTTTGTTTTGTCTGTCCTCGTATCGTCTCCTCTTTTTCTCAACCTTTTGATTAATAAACAGATTCTCTCTCTCTCTCTCTCTCGCTCTCTCTGTTCTGCGACTGCTAAATATCTGATTCTATGTTGGCTGATTGGCCAAAGTGTTAGACTTATATGATGGTCATCAGGAGTAATTTAGGTCAACTGGGGAACTTTGTGTGAAACAGCTAGTGTCAAAGTCGAAATGAAAATCCATGTATTATCTTTTGACTGGACAACGAAATTTCTCTGGCGCCTCCTCCTTCACCAATGGTGGATCAGATGAGCGAGAATCCTGAGATTCGAAACCGAATCTCAGATCGGAAAAAGGAAGCGTTAGTTTTTACATAACGATTGCCATGATGATGACTATAGCATGGAAACAATAGGAAGCTGATAATCTCCGTGTTTTTCCGCATATTTTGAGGAAAATTTTTTTGAAAAAGTAGCCGTACACTGTGAGGGAAGAGGTAATTTTTTTTCTTTTTGAATTAAAATTTTACAAAAATTTTTGGGAATTTTTTTCAGAATCATCTTATAAATATTTATTTTGCGATAAAATACCATGGAGAGACTTTTTGAATAAAGTGTATGTAAATAGGCGTAGGAGTGACTGTGTAGTAAGTAGCTTCCAACCACATGGTTCCGGGTTCAGTCCCCTGCGTGGCACCTTGGGCAGTGTCTTCTACTATAGCCCGGCCGACCAAGCTTGTGAGTGGATTTGGCAGACGGAAACTGAAAGAAGCCCGTCGTATATATATTTATATTATATATATATATATATATAGCATATGTGTATGTGTGTGTTGTGTGTATGTTTGTGTGTCTGTGTTTGTCCCCCCAACATCGCTTGACAACCGATGCTGGTGTGTTTACGTCCTCGTAACTTAACAGTCCGGCAAAAGTGACCGATAGAATAAATACTAAGCTTACAAAGAATAAGTTCTGGGATCGATCTGCTCGACTAGAGGCGGTGCTCCAGCATGACCACAGTCAAATGACTGAAACAAGTAAAAGAGTAAATGTATTCTTTAACACGTTATAACTGAAAGGCTCCGTAATTTAAGCACGCGTAGTTACACGTTTCCCATTATTCAACCGGTAATCCGGACATGCTCTTTATTGGCTAATCTTTATATATTTTAAAAATATTATACAAAAGTTATAAAGTAAACACTTATCTTATGTTTTTTTAAATTCTTTTTATTTAAACATCCTGCTAGTAACACGCCCAAAACAGATTCTTTCAATCTGACATTTTTGTCATTTTCGTGTTGGTACACGAGGAAATACTCGAGACGACTTTTACAATATACGAGTGAGATCACTAACAATAAGCTTCCAAGAAATTGCAGCATTGTTTAATATTTTAAATATTTTATAAGCAATACATGTTATTTCATAAGCGTGTGTGGATGGGTGTGTTGTATGTGTATGTATTCTTTTTTAATAAGCCAACTTCGAAACAAATACTTTTTCTCCCCGAAGCAGGACGAAATTCAAGAAGGCTGGTATTTACTCAAAATTTACTTAACTCCAAGCATACTGGGTGCTAATAACTTTATTCCTTTATCTTTTATCTTTTACTTGCTTCGGTCATTTGACTGCGGCCATGCTGGAGCACTGCCTTTAGTCGAGCAGATCGACCGCAGCACTTATTCTTTGTAAGCCTAGTACTTATTCTATCGGTATTTTTTGCCGAACCGCTAAGTTACGGGGACGTAAACACACCAGCGTCGGTTGTCAAGCGATGTTGGGGGGGGGGGGCAAACACAGACGCACACACACACACACACATACACACGCACACACACAAACACACATACATATATACGACGGGCTTCTTTCAGTTTTCATCTACCAAATCCATTCACAAGGCTTTGGTCGGCCCGAAGCTATAGTAGAAGACACTTGCCCAAGGTACCACGCAGTGGGACTGAACCCGGAACCATGTGGTTGGTAAGCAAGCTACTTACCACACAGCCACTGTTGCGCCTATGATCATTAAAAAAAAAATTTTAATGTTTAAAAGTTCTTACGATCGTTTCATAAATATACTTCCTCTCAAAATGAAATCTAAAGTTGATAAGCATTGTTGGGAAGTATATCCACTCATCAGAGAAAAGGATGAATTTCAGTGGAAGAAATCGGACGAGGGGAAATGCTATTTAAAATCGAATGAGGAAGATGCTGTTTAAAAAATTATTGGTATAAATCTGTTGATATAAATTTTTTACTCTCTAACATACACATACATGCATGGATGCATGTGTGCATTATATGTGTGTATATTTGAACAATTTAATCAATTTCACGCTCAGGCAATTCTCAGACAACATGCTATAGATCTCTTACATGCCGAGGCAACGGGGATTACAGGGGAACGAAGGAGGGAATTACAAACCTGCAGGAAAATGGTTCGGAACAGTGGCCGCTTGTTTTCAAAACAATGACCACTGAGAAATCTGGTTGCATCTCGGGTGATTGAGCAGCCCTTTTCCAAGAGTAACACTGATCAACTATCAACCAGGAAGGGACCCAGAAAAATGGTTCCATCATGGATTACCAGGATTACCAAATTCTGGGACTGGCCATATAGCCATGTGGCTGGCGAATGTCTTCTTTTGATGGATTTCCATGGTAACATTTAAGAAATGTCTAACTGTTCAAGAAGTGGTCGTACTCAGACACCAGTTGATTCCTACCTCACACACACACACACACGTATGAACGTCAGATGTACATTTATAACATCTTTTCGTTCTCAGTGACATACCAAGCTAAATATGGGCAACAGGTCACGTGATTTAACAAGAGCAGTGACGTCATCAATGGGCGATTATTTCAGAATGGGCTATTCTTCTATCATGTCTGTCTTTATTGATCTTAAAATTCTTCACTGATATTTTGACATGAAATACAGAAACCTTTAATATTTCAGATAACCTATTCAAAAATAACAATGCCACACATTTTGATATTTTTCCTGACTATCTCCGTAGCAAAATCAGCCATAACTACAGGTGATTTATTATTATTATTATCATTATTATTATTATTATTATTATTATTATTATTTTTTTTTTTTTTCTTCTTCTTTCAAATTTGCTTCCATTTCTTGCCGAGTGTCTTCCCGACTCCTAAGGCAAAGAAACTCATAGTATACATTGGCAGGCCATTAAACTAACTCAATAGTTCGTTCATTTTTTTTTTAAGTTAAATTAAAATACATGGTAGTAATAGTTCTCACATCGACAATGCTCTTCTCAATACGTGTGATGTACCAGTTAAGACAATCTTTTGCACTTCTTGCAGGGATGGTAAGCCAGGGATCATTCTCATATAATTTTAGGTTCCCTTCTTGATCATTCCTAGTGCTCCATTATTATTATTATTATATTATTATTATTATTATTATTATTATTATTATTATTATTATTATCAATAATAATAATAAAAGTCAAAATTAAAAGAAGGGTGCCATTGTTATCTAGTGAACGATATTTCGACATCTCGTGTGTCTTCAACATGTTAAAAAAATAATTTTGCCAATCTACTTCATTTTGGTTAATATATAAAAGTTTGAGGTAACTCCTCCAGAAGATATAGAGTCAAAATTAAAAGAAGAGTGCTATTGTTATCTATCCTTTATAGATGGTTGACAAAATTATTTTTTGAACCAGTTGAAGACACACGGGATGTCGAAAAAATCGTTCACTAGATAACAATGGCACTCTTCTTTTAATTTTTGACTCTATTATCTTCTGGAGCAGTTAACTTAATCCTTTATATTATTATTATTATTACTTTTTTTCTTCTTTCAAATTTGCTTCCATTTCTTGCCGAGTGTCTTCCCGACTCCTAGGGCAAAGAAACTCATAGTATACATTGGTAGGCCATTAAACCAAACTCAATAGTTCGTTCATTTTTTTTTTAAGTTAAATTAAAATACATGAGCAGCAACAGTTCTCACATCGACAATGCTCTTCTCATTATTATTATTATTATTATTATTATTATTATTATTATTATTATTATTATTATTATTATTATTATTATTATTATATTATTATTATTATTATTATTATTATTATTATTATTTATAAGGCGACGAGCTGGCAGAATCGTTAGCGCACGGGGCGAAATGCTTAGTGGTATTTCGTCTGCCACTACGTTCTGAGTTCGAATACCACCGAGGTCGACTTTGCCTTTCATCCTTTCGGGGTCGATGAATTAAGTACCAGTGAAACACTGAGGTAGATGAAATCGACTTACCCCCTCCCCGCAAATTTCAGGTCTTGTGCCTATGGCAGAAAAGATTATTATTATTATTGTTGTTATTCTGAAAGACTCTCGGATAGTTCTTAATTACCGTTTGTTCTTTACTCAAAAGCAGGCAATAACAAATCACCAAAGGTTTCAAGTAGTGCTTTCTCGTGTGACTCAAAAGAGACAATACTCTCCTTAGAATGCGAGCTGCACCCAACAATGCTGTCTTCTGGATCACCTCGAGCCTAACAGCAGTTCCAATATTCTTAATATGTTTTTCAAAGCCCTTGGAAACTGCTCCTAATGCTCCAGTTACCACCGGTATCACCATTACTTTCATCATGCCCCATAACTTTCCTATCTCGTCCTGCAGTGGCTAGTATTTCTAAATCATATTTTTGTTTCCTTATATTTCACCCTCAAATGCCTGATATTGCAACATCTATAATCTTTACTTCTTTTTCATCTTCATGGATGAGCATGATATCTGGTCGTCTCGCCTCTATGACTTGGTCTCACTGCAGGTTAAAACCTCACAGTATTTTGTGATGTTCGTTTTCCATTACTCCTTCTAGCTTGTGTTCATACCATCGTTCGACTCTCTCGAGGTTTGCTTTACCACACAACAACCAGCGGACATATCTGACCACATTGTCGTGTCTCCTTTTGTATTCGCGTTGTGCGAGCTTACAGCACTCACTAACAATATAGCTTATACTTTCTCTTTTCTCAGAGCACATCCTACACTGTGGCAAGTCAGTGCTTTTATCAATGTGATATTTGAAGTAGTTTGTTCTGAGAGCTTGTTCTTGAGTGCGGCACACTAATGCCTCAGTAGGCCCTTTGAAGTCTCCTTTCTGCTGCCAGTGTCAGGTTCTATTCCAATCATGTACTTGGTGTACGGTGGGTGAGCTTTTCCATTTCTACATTCCTGATTCCTAGAGCGCCAATAACAATTGGTATTATTAGTTCAGTCTTCATACTCCATATCCTGTTGATTTCGATCGCCCGTTGTCTTTATAGTTGGTCAACTTTCTCTTAAACGGTATAGTAATATTCTTTTCTACTCTAGGCACAAGATCCGAAATTTTTGGGAGGGGGCCAGCCGATTAGATCGATCCCAGTATGCAACTGGTACTTAATTCATCGACCCCGAAAGAATGAAAGGCAAAGTCAACCTCAGCGAAATTTCAACTCAGAACGTAAAGACGGACGAAATACCTATTTCTTTACTAACCACAGGGAGGACAAACAAGGACAGACAAACAGATTAAATCGATTATATCGACCCCAGTGCGTAACTGGTACTTATTTAATCGACACCGAAAGGATGAAAGGCAAAGTCGACCTCAGAACGTAAAGACTTACGAAATACCGCTAAGCATGATAACGTTTCTGCCAGCTCGCCGCCTTAGAGAGATATAGTAATATTATTTTCTACTCTAGACACAAGGCCCGAAATTTTTCTGGAGGGGCTAGTCGATTAGATCGACCCCAGTACGCAACTAGTATTTAATTTATCGAATCCCGAAAGCATGAAAGGTAAAGCTGACCGCGGTGGAATTTGAACGCAGAAGGTAAAGACAGAAGAAATACAGCTAATGATTTCGGCCGGCGTGCAAACGTTTCTTATTTCTTTACTGCCCACAAGGGGCTACACACAGAGGGGACAAACAAGGACAGACAAACGGATTAATTCGATTATATCGACCCCAGTGCGTAACTGGTACTTATTTAATCGACCCAGAGGGGATGAAAGGCAAAGTCGACCTCGGCGGAATTTGAACTCAGAACGTAAAGACGGACGAAATATCTATTTCTTTACTACCCACAAGGGGCTACACACAGAGGGGACAAACAAGGACAGACAAACGGATTAAGTCGATTATATCGACCCCAGTGCGTACTGGTACTTATTTAATCGACCCAGAGGGGATGAAAGGCAAAGTCGACCTCGGCGGAATTTGAACTCAGAACGTAAAGACGGACGAAATATCTATTTCTTTACTACCCACAAGGGGCTACACACAGAGGGGAAAAACAAGGACAGACAAACGGATTAAGTCGATTATATCGACCCCAGTGCGTAACTGGTACTTAATTTATCGACCCCGAAAGGATGAAAGGCAAAGTCGACCTCGGCGGAATTTGAACTCAGAACGTAACGGCAGACGAAATACCGCTGCGCATTTCGCCCGGCATGCTAACGATTCTGCCAGCTCACCACCTTAGAAAGGCATAGCAATATTGTTAAACAAACACTTCATATTATTCCTACCCTTCTTAATATTATCAGGCTTTTTGTTCATTTCTTCAGCGCAACAGTGTTGGGCATACCTCTACGTGATGACATCTTTACTGTCAATGGCGGTGTTTCTTCCTCGTCTCGATCTTGTAAATCTTGTTCATTTTTTTTTTAGTGGAGTATTGTCAGTTTATGTCACTTTGACACAATTACTCCATGAATAATGAATATAGTGTTTGGTTTCATGCAACACTCACAATTGCTTTTAATATTACTATTGCTGTCTTTGAAACTTGTTTGAGTATTTGAACTATTTCCACTTTCATTTATTAAACTTTCACTAAATTATTCGTTTTCTTCCTCAATTATTATTATTATTATTATATTATTATATTATTATATTATTATTATTATTATATTATTATTATTATCTTATATATATATTTGTATGATCATTTGTGTGTTTTTTGTCCGTCTTTTATTTGCTATTGGAGTGTTCAGTCACGTGGCATATTCACGTTTGGCAAGTATTTTCAATAAGATTTTTTAAAGTTTGTAAACTAAGTCATTATTATTGACGAACCTCTCCACCCACGAGTATTGAGATTAGGCGTTTCTTAAGAAGTTTATTGTCCATTTCTAAGAGTTCGCCAAAGAAAATTTCATTTGCTAATACTTTAAAATATCGCGTCTCGAGGAAAGAAGAAAACTGAAAATGGCTGTTTTCACTCAACAAAAGTCAAAGAAGAAGAAGAAGAAGATGATGATGATGATGACGATGACGATGATGATGATGATGATGATGATGATGATGATGATGCAGCAGCAGCAGCAGCAGCACCACCACCACCACCACCACCACCAGGCAGTGGCTCTCATGGCTTCTGATCTTAACTGATTGGAAGTGTTGTCATGGACATTGTTTTGTCTTGGTATAAAAGATGGGCTACAGCAAATATTCTGCTCAATACCACAGATTTGCTTGTCAGTTATTTGACCTTAACCACTTGAGCATGTCCCTTAGTGGCTGACGATATGTGCATCTCTGATCACGAGCAGAAGTAGTGGGGGACCATCATAACCATGTGTTGAAAGGAATTCTTGAAGGTTTGGATAATTCACCTTTGGAAACATGGGTGGTTTGTTCAACACCCTTAGACAATCCTTATTCAGGAACCTTTTGAGCGGGATGGGTTGCTCGACCAGAAGAAAATTCTAACTGTGCCCCACCTGCATGGTCACGCGCTGTTTATCTTGATATGAGATCACCATGTCGCGCACATATGGTTGTGATGCCTGTGCATGGTATACCCTTATCAGACAAGTAGTCATGATGGGTATACTGGGACTGCTGGTGGGAGTTTATTTCATTGCTGTATAGTTTGTTTCTTGTGTTTGTGGGTTGTTCTTTTTAGGTTGTATTGTTTTTTTTACCTTTATGCCTCACATCTTGAATACTTCAATTTTGGGCAACCCGAGGTGATGTGGTCGTCTGTCTCACTGTGCTGATTGCACTTTCTGCATTTGGTGCGGCGGCCTGTCTTCATTATTTTGCTTTTATAATTGTTTGTAGTCAGGCATTGGTCTTTCTGTTTCAGCTTTTGTGCCATCGTTAGCTTTTACTTAGTCTCACTTCCTCTCTGTCAAGCCTTGCGGGGCATTGGCCTTGAAGGGATTTTTCTCTCCATTATTACTATCATTATTATTACAATTATTATTATTGTTATTATTATTATTATTATTATTATTATTATTAATTCGTTTGTCTGTCCTTGTTTGTCCCCTCTGTGTGTAGCCCCTTGTGGGTAATAAAGAGACATTATTATTATTATTATTATTATTATTATTATTATTATTATTATTATTATTATTAGTAGTAGTAGTAGTAGTAGTAGGTTGTCAAGAAAGTTCTGCGGTTTTTAACCTTTAAATTCAGATGCACATATCTCGGTTCAATGAAAACTTTATTAATCGAAATAAACACCACCAGAATCAACACACCTTTGCCAACGCGAAACAAGTTTATTTATGCGTTTTGGTTGTGATGAAGTTGTTGAAGGCGTGTTTGGCATCGTCTTGGTTTTTATAAGCATTTCTGACGCAGGAAGTTGTCTAGATGCTTGAAAAGGTGGTAGTCGATAGGCGAGAGGTCTGGTGAGTATGGTGGATAAGGCAGAGTTTCGTAGCCCAATTCGTTCAACTTCTGCAGGGTCAGTTGTGCGACGTGCGGCCGAGTGTTGGAGTGTTGGAGAAGAATTGGTCCTTTTCTATTGACCAATGTTGGCTGTTGTTGTCGGAGTTTCTTATGCATTTCGTCCATTTGCTGACAGTACTTTTCTGCCGTAATGGTTTCGCCTGGATCCGAAAAGCTCTGATGGATGAGACCGGCCGCAGACCACCAAACAGTCACCATGACCTTCTTTTGGTGCAACTTTGGCTTCGGGAAGTGCTGTGAAGTTTCGTCGGCGTCCAGCCACTGAGCTGAGCGTCTCCAGTTGTCGTAAAGAATCCACTTTTCATCGCAAGTCACAATCCGGTCGAGAAACGGGTCGTTCTTGTTGCGTAAAAGAAGGGAAGATGACACTTCAAAACGGCGTTTTTTGTTTTTTTGGTTGTCGTTCAATTCGTGCGGCACCCATTTCTCAAGTATTTTTGTTTTTCCAATCTATTTCAAGAAGTTGGAAATTGTCGTATACGTTATGTCTAATTCAGAAGCAAGCTCTCCAACAGTTGTGCTTGAATTGGCTTCCACTAAGGCTCTTAGTTGATCGTTGTCAACATCAGATGGCCGACCACGACGCTTATCATCTTCAAGACTCTCGTCACCGCTACGATATTTCGTGAACCACCATTGTGCTGTACGTTCATTAGTGGTTCCTGGGCCAAACGCATCGTTGATATCGTGAGCTGTTTCAGCAGCTTTTCGGCCTAGCTTGGACTCGAATAAGAAAATTGTGCGAATTTGCTTTTTGTCCATGTTGTATTCAACGTTCCGGAAAAAAAATGGCCAAATTATTCAAAAAGAAAAAGAGTAACACGATTAGATAGAGCAAAAAACGGGCTTTAAAATGACATATAAAGTCAATGTAATTTAATGAAAAATTAATTTGAAAATACATCATTTAAAACCAAAATTAAAAATTCCGCAAGAACTTTCTTGACAACCTACTACTACTACTACTACTACTACTACTACTACTACTAAATGTTGTCTTGGTCACAGGGAAAAGCCACAACCGCAGTAAGAGACGCAACGTAGACATTGCGCCAATAGATCCTGATCTCGTCATTGTTAATACTGACCGGAGTCCGACAAATCCCGACCTGATCATTATTAATACTGAACCGAGTACAAAAAAAACTGAGCAGTCCACTACCACCCCATATTCTACCGAAGACGCTTACGATATACCCGAGAACGACGTAACGCAGGTGAGTCAAAAGAATAGCTTTTTATTACTTAAATTACTGATGTGAAGGCAGTGTCTTTTTTTTTTTTTTTCATACTAAACTTTACTATTGCATATACCCATTAGTAGAGAATTTCAGCCGTCACTGCATTTATGAATCAATTAAATTCATAAAAGCGATACGCTAGCAGAATCGTTGGTACACCGGGCGAAATGCTTAGCTGTATATCGTCTGCCGTTACGTTCTGAGTTCAAATTTCGTCAAGGTCGACTTTGCCTCTCATCCTTTCGGGGTCGATAAATTAAGTACCAGTTACACACTGGGATCGATGTAATCGACTTAATCCCTTTGTCTGTCCTTGTTTGTCCCCTCTATGTTTAGCCCCTTGTAGGCAATAAAGAAATAAAAAAAACATTAGCATGCTGGATGAAATGCTTAGCTGTATTTCGTCTGCCGTTACGTTCTGGGTTCAAATTCCGTCGAGGTCGATAAATTAAGTACCAGTTACGCACTGGGATCGATGTAATCGACTTAATCCCTTTGTCCTTGTTTGTCTCCTCTATGTTTAGACCCTGTGGGCAATAAAGAAATAAGAATCGTTAGCACGCTTGACAAAATACTTCTTCCGAATCTCTATGTTCTGAGTTCAAATGCACCGGAAGACGACTTTGTACTTCATCGATCTAGGGTAAAAGAAATAGGTACCTGTTGAATATTGGGGTCGACGAAATCGATTAACCTCCTCCCATCAAAAACTGTTGGTCGTGTGCCGCCAAACTTAGAAAGAATTTAATGAAGACGGCAAACTGGCGGAATCATTAGCACACCGGGCAAAATGCTTAGTGGTATGTCGTCTGTCTTTACGTTCTGAATTCAAATTCCGCCGAGGTCGACTTTACCTTTCACCAGTTGCATATTGGGGTCGATCGAATCGACTGGCCTCCTTCTCCAAAATTTCGGGCCTTGTGCCTTGAGTAGAAAAGAAATCATTAGCATTCCAGATAAAATGCTATGCGGTATTTCTTCCGGCTGCTGGCAGATGCGTTAGCACGCCGGGCGAAATGCCGTTACGTTCTGAGTTCAAATTCCGCCGAGGTCGACTTTGCCTTTCATCCTTTCGGGGTCGATAAATTAAGTACCAGTTACGCACTGGGGTCGATGTAATCGACTTAATACCTATGTCTGTCCTTGTTTGTCCCCTCTGTGTTTAGCCCCTTGTGGGTAATAAAGAAATAGGTATTTCTTCCGGCTTTATGATCTGAATTCAAATACCGCAGAGGTCAACTTTGCCTTTCATCCTTTGTGGGTTGATTAAGATAAGTTCTGTAATCCCTCGACTATCGCGGGTGTTACGATCCACCCCTTCGTATATATATATATATATATATATATATATATACGACGAGTTTCTTTCAGTTTCCGTCTACCAAATCCCGTCACAAGGCTTTGGTCGTCCCGAGGCTATAGCAGAAGACACTTGCCCAAGGTACTACGCTGTAGGACTGAACTCGAAGCAAGCATCCTACCACACAGTGAAGCCCGCGGCCATATCCACGTCTTACTCTCTTTTACTCATTTACTTGTTTCAGTCATTTGAGTGTAGCCATGCTGGAGCACCGCCTTTAGTCGAGCAAATCGACCCCAGGACTTATTCTTTGTAAGCCTAGTACTTATTCTATCGGTCTCTTTTGCTGAACCTTTAAGTTACGGGAACGTAAACACACCAGCATCGGTTGTCAAGCGATGTTGGGGGGACAAACACAGACGCACAAACATACACCTCCCACACACACGCGCATATATAAACTTAGATATGTTTCAACCAAAGATTGGTTCAGGCCATGTCTAACTTAATAGCACCACCTGATAAGATTATTTGAATCCTGTTTAAGTCAAGTTTTGTTTATGGTCCATTCAAGTAGTGAGTTTTTGTTGGGTGAGTTGTATCCAATTATGGGTGGCTTATCTGGTATTCCTTGAAGGAATCTATCCAGACTCCGTTTAAAGTTGATGGGATCCTTTTCCTCTTTGATATATATATATATATGATGATGAGATTCTTTCAGTTTCCGTCTACCAAATCCACTCACAGGATTTTGGTCGGCCCGAGGTTATAGTAGAAGACACTTGCCCAAGGTGCCAAGCAGTGGGACTGAACCCGGAACCATGTGGTTGGTAAGCAAGCTACTTACCACACAGCCACTCCTACGCCTATTTACTAGTCTTGTTCATTTAATTAAAGTTAATTTATTAGGTCCAATGGTAGAAAGCCTGTCAAGTTTACAGGAGATGTGGGTTCGTACCCCATGGGCAGCCTTTAATGTTTTTTTTTTATTTAAGTTGTTTTTAACTCAATTTTTACACGCTTCGCAATCCAATTACTAAGAAAGCCAATAAAATATAAATGAAAAAATGCAAGGGAGATAACTCTAACCATGGCTCTCGCAAATCAAATTATTTTTATATTTTAGTATATTTTAGTATTTTTATTGTTCTTTTTTTTTTGTGTGGTAGGTGTGAAGGCAAGTGGACTCTTGGTTAGAAGTCCTTTCGTCGCCATTCGTGACCTTTTTAATGACGTACCTTCTTTATATATTTCTTGGTGTTGTTGTTGTTGTCGACAGGAGGCGCAATGGCCCAGTGGTTAGGGCAGCGGACTCGCGGTCATAGGATCGCGGTTTCGATTCCCAGACCGGGCGTTGTGAGTGTTTTTTGAGCGAAAACACCTAAAGCTCCACGAGGCTCCGGCAGGGGATGGTGGTGATCCCTGCTGTACTCTTTCACCATAACTTTCTCTCACTCTTACTTCCTGTTTCTGTTGTACCTGTATTTCAAAGGGCCGGCCTTGTCACTCTCTGTGTCACGCTGAATATCCCCGAGAACTACGGTAAGGGTACACGTGTCTGTGGAGTGCTCAGCCACTTACACGTTAATTTCACGAGCAGGCTGTTCCGTTGATTCGGATCAACCGGAACCCTCGTCGTCGTAACCGACTGAGTGCTTCTATATATATGTTGTCGACACTAACCATCATTAATTCTCCGGCTGAGATTTACTTGTCTATGTTTGTTTGTTTTGGTAATGATTCTCAAGTCAGCTACATACACATGTAAATGGAGCTAATGCGGTTTCGCACCTCTCCTTGAAAAATGCAGGTTTAAAAAAAAATTTTTTTCTGGATTCCTACGTTTATGATGTCGAAGATTACGAATATGCCCCCCCCCAAAAAAATTCCCCCCTCATGCACACACCACCTCTTAAAATCATCACTCCCCTCTTAAAATTTTGAACTTTTTCGAAATTTTTCCCCCCTATGTTTTAGATGCGCAAGAATCCATTTTTTCAAAATTTTAAATTCAATAAGCATATAGGAGTGGCTGTGTGGTAAGTAGCTTGTTTACCAACCACATGGTTCCGGGTTCAGTCCCACTGCGTGGCACCTTGGGCAAGTGTCTTCTACTATAGCCTCGGGCCGACCAAAGCCTTGTGAGTGGATTTGGTAGACGGAAACTGAAAGAAGCCCGTCGTATATATGTATATATATATGTGCGTGTGTGTGTTTGTGTGTCTGTGTTTGTGCTCCTAGCATTGCTTGACAACCGATGCTGGTGTGTTTATGTCCCCGTTACTTAGCGGTTCGGCAAAACAGACTGATAGAATAAGTACTGGGCTTACAAAAGAATAAGTCCCGGGGTCGAGTTGCTCGATTAAAGGCGGTGCTCCAGCATGGCCGTAGTCAAATGACTGAAACAAGTAAATGAGTAATATGTGTGTATAAAGAGATTAGATAGATGTGTCTTCCCAGGGCTAAAAACAACAGTAACACTGTCTTCTCTAGAACCACCACATTTAGTTGACAAATATATTTTATGAATAAACGGACAGGGATAAATAGAAAGACAGACAAATAAATAAATGGATGAAAAAGTTCAAAATTTAAAATTGAGGGAGAGGTGAAATTTGAGCTCCTTATAACATTAAATTTGAGCCCCTTTATAACATTAAATTTTAAAAAAAATGTTTTGCATATTCGTAATCTCAGACATCTAAAACGTAGGAATCCGAAAATTTTTTTCAAAAAAATGCATTTTTCAAGGAGAGGGGCGGAACTGCATTATGCCCAAACATTTTTGATCAAATCTTTAATTTCTATTTTCAAGTCTTATGAAACGGAAGAAGTAGAAGTGGAACCGCGAAGCAAATGGAAAAGATATTCCGCTTACATCGCCATCAGTGGCAGTGTCCTATTATTGACTGTCGTCATCTACGGTCTTTGGAGAAACGTATTATGTAGTCTGTCCATCCTCTTATGTCCTTGCATTGCCATCGCCTTTCCTTGTTTGTACTTTTATTTCAAAAGGTAAGTATTATCGTCGTTAATAAACTAGTAATGTGCCCAGTTTCAACTCCTTACCTGTCCAAAGTCCTCCCCACTCTTTTTAAGTTTGTTTTTAACGTCCATGCTTGTTTTCAGACTGTTAGTTATTAGAGTTTAATTTGGTTTTAGCTGGGAGGTAATATGTTTTGGTATTACGGCGCCGAGCTTGGCAGAAACGTTAGCACGCCGGGCGAAATGTGTGGCCGTATTTCGTTTGCCATTACGTTCTGAGTTCAAATTCCGCCGAATTTGCCTTTCATCCTTTCGGGGTCAATAAATTAAGTACCAGTTACGCACTGGGATCGATATAATCGACTTAATCCGTTTGTCTGTCCTTGTTTGTCCCCTCCGTGTTTAGCCCCTTGTGAGTAGTAAAGAAATAGGTATTTCGTCTGTCTTTACGTTCTGAGTTCAAATTCCGCTGAGGTCGTCTTTGCCTCTCATCCTTTCGGGGTCGATAAATTAAGTACCAGTTACGCATTGGAGTCAATGTAATCGACTTAATCCATTTGTCTGGCCTTGTTTGTCCCATTTGTGTTTAGCCCCTTGTGGGCAATAAAGAAATAAGAAATGTTAGCTCGCCGGGCGAAATGCTTAGCGGTATTTCATCTGTCTTTATGTTCTGAGTTCGAATTCCGCTGAGGTCGACTTTGCCTTTCATCCTTTCGGGGTCGATAAGTTAAGTTCCAGCTGGGGGCTGGCATCGATCTAGTCGACTGGCCCCTCCCCCAAAATGACGGGCCTTATGCCTAGAGTAGAAAAGACTATTATCTCTGTAATAAATCGGCGAGCTGGCAGAAACGTTAGCACGCCGGGCGAAATGCTCAGTGGTATTTCGTCTGCCGCTACGTTCTGGGTTCAAATTCCGCCGAGGTCGACTTTGCCTTTCATCCTTTCGAGGTCGATAAATTAAGTACCATTTACGCATTGGGGTAGATGTAATCGACTTAATCCGTTTGTCTGTCCTTGTTTGTCCCTTCTGTGTTTAGCCCCTTGTGGGTAGTAAAGAAATAGGTATTACGTCCGTCTATACGTCATATTGCCATTCGTTCACTAATTCTCACTCTCTCCCTCCCTCCCCACTCTCTCTCCCTCTCTTTCTCTATGTATGTATGTATGTATGTATGTATGTATGTATGTATGTATTTGCGTGCGTGCGTACAGGGTGATTCAAAAGTTGCCATACATAGGAACAATTTCTCTTTTAAAAGAAAGTTTATGAGAAAAGTTTTCTTCTTCTTCTTCTTCTTCTTCTTATTGTTAGTGTTCAGGTCAACGATTGGAATCGAACTCGGAATCTTGGGGTTGTAGCCCGCGCTCTTAACCACTACGCCATATGCCCGTGGCGTAGTGGTTAAGAGCGCGGGCCACTAACCCCAAGATTCCGAGTTTCCTTTTTATTTAACAGGCTCTATATGGTTACCGTGGAGGCGCAATGGCCCAGTGGTTAGGGCAGCGGACTCGCGGTCATAGGATCGCGGTTTCGATTCCCAGACCGGCGTTGTGAGTGTTATTGAGCGAAAAACACCTCAAAGCTCCACGAGGCTCGGCAGGGGATGGTGGTGATCCCTGCTGTACTCTTTCACAACAACTTTCTCTCACGCTTACTTCCTGTTTCTGTTGTACCTGTATTTCAAGGGGCCGGCCTTGTCACTCTCTGTGTCACGCTGAATATCCCCGAGAAGTACGTTAAGGGTGCACGTGACTGTGGAGTGCTCAGCCACTTACACGTTAATTTCACGAGCAGGCTGTTCCGTTGATTCGGATCAACCGGAACCCTCGTCGTCGTAACCGACGGAGTGCTTCATATGGTTACCATTGTTTTGGATACACTTTGCAATACGTTTACCCCATACATTGTGAACTCTTAATGGCACATCTGGTGATACGGGTGCAAAGGAGTTGCTGATGCGCTCCTTCAAATGATTTGTGTCTTTTATCTTCCTGCGAATACCCACAAAGACAGAAATCAAGAGATCTTCATAAACTGTCTCGTATATAAAAAAAAAAAAAATTCCTATGTATGGAGACTTTTGAACCACCCTTTACTATATTATCACGGTACTATTTAAGAAGAGTAATCCCGGTGCGCGCACTCGCGTACTCGCGCATCTGGTCGTGATTAGTCGATCCTTACTTTGTGTTTTTGCGTTTTATTTACTTTGTTTAAAAAAATATTTACTTTGTTTAAAAAAATATTTACTTTGTGTAAAAAAAATGGATCTTTTCGGTTTGAACGGCAGTTTTTAGCATAATTTCTAGGTAACTAAAATATTTTAAACTTCGTATACTGGTAGAATGTGTTTATAACACATCTTTTTCTCTTGGCTTTATTGAGAAAATTCTATAGTTTGTAAGATATTTGTTGTTTTTTTTTCTTCAATTTCTGCAATTTCAACCAATCAATGTCGTCATAAGCGGGAAGTGTAACCTCTCGAAAGAGCTGTTCTTCACTCCTGCTCCGGAGCGTCGGCTGCGGGGTCATTCCGAAAAGCTCTACCTGCGACGATTTCATCTCAATCGAAGGAGAGGAGCTTTCTCCGTCCGGGTTGCGGATCCGTGGAACAAGCTGCCAGACGAGATGGTGAAGATGCCGACGACCGCTTTGTTCAAAGCCTCCCTGGACCTCAAGTGGCCTGAACTCTTTACATGAACACCACCCTGTACTTAACTCCATGTCCCCCTACATGGCCTTGCTATTTGCTTTTGAGCCAAATTAACTAACTAACTAACTAACTAACTAACTAACTAACGTCCATTGAGGTAAAAAAAACATTCTGTGCCGTATGAATATGTCCCTCGTTTAAGAAGCAGATTGGGTTTATTTACAATTGTGAAGAAAAAAAAGATACCCCCTCACCCTCACCCTAACCCTAAAACAGATTGAAATGCAATAGATCGATACTAGGGTCATAATTATGGGTGACAATTTCATGACACCGCTAGAAAAAAACTGCCGTTCAAACCGAAAAGATCCCCAAAAATTTATTTTGTGTTTTATTTATTTTGCTAGGTAGTCGTTGTAGGATCGACTAGTCACGACTAGCTAGCGCGGATGCGCGAGTACGCGAGTGCGCGCACCGGGACCACTCTTCTTAAATAGTACCTGTTATCACTTCAATGATGACTCTACAGAAAAAAAAAATACCCTATCGTTTCCATAGTAATTCTTTTCCCAGCTAGTATCTTTTCACTTTGACCGGCAGGTTTTTAAAATAATTTCCACGTAACTAAACACTTTTAAACTTCGTATCTGGACTGGTGATCTGTGGTAATGGTTGACGAATAAAGAACGACTGGGATAAGAGTGTTTTCTCTCTGAGAGAAATGTTTTCTTGAGAAATCCGTAGTTTGTAAGCTATTTGTGTTTTAATTTCTTGCATTTCGGCAATTTCAACCAATCAATAATAACGTCTATTTTGGGAAAACAAAAAAGCCTAATGGATTTCTCAAACTTTTTTTTTCGCAGTTTCGATCCGGTGAAGCTAATGAAATTGGACCCTAATAAATATATACCCGGACTAATCATTAGAGATGATTGCGTAAGGATACAATACAGTCCGACGCCGGAGGAGATGTACTGGTTGGCAGACGTGATCGACAAGATCGAAACAGCTTAGATCTCTCGCTTTCCTGTTGCTTTATTATTTGGCCGGGCTACGCTTAGGGTTTGAAGAAAGTATGCGCATCAAGTATCGCTTGTGAAAATATAGTTTGACTCAGTTTTATGCACAAGCGCACCGTCTTACATACATAGTCTCTCTCTCTTTCTCTCCCCCTCTGTCTGCTTGTCTGTCTGTCTTTGTGTCTGTCTGTCTGTCTGTCTCTCTCTCTCTGACACTCTCGTTCTCTAGGGCTTCTCTTTGTCTCCAGTTAATTTATAAATAAAACTAAGCATAAAACCACCCACGAGCTCTTCTTCTTCTTCTTCTTCTTCTTCTTCTTCTTCTTCTTCTCCTCCTTCTTCTCCTCCTTCTTCTTCTTCTTCTTCTTCTTCTTCTTCTTCTTCTCCTCCTCCTCCTCCTCCTCATCCTTCTTCTTCTTCTTCTTCTTCTTCTGCTTCTTCTTCTGCTTCTTCTTCTCCCCCTGTCATCACTGCCTCCTTTGTCACCGCCGCCGCCGCTGCCTTCTGGTAGTAGCGTCTTTCCTCGCACGGTACAAATCAATCTCTCCAAGCACTTGATAGTAAACCTCCTTTGGTTAAAACCATTCTTCAAAACTTTCTCTCTACGTACAAACTGGTGTCTCAAACTGAAGCGGTTACGAGTTGGCAGAACTGTTAGCACGCCCGGCGAAATGCGTAGCCGTATTTCGTCTGCCGTTACGTTCTGAGTTCAAATTCTGCCGAGGTCGACTTTGCCTTTCATCCTTTCGGGGGTCGATAAATTAAGTACCAGTTACCCTCTGGGGTCGATGTAATCGACTTTAATACCTTTGTCTGTCCTTGTTTGTCCCCTCTATGTTTAGCCCCTTGTGGGTAATAAAGAAATAGGTACCTTGGCTCTCGGGCATCTAAATCACTCAGAAGGGTCACGGTTAGAACTCTAACAGAAGCACAAAATGTGACAGTTGAGGGTAGAGAGGTGTCCAGGAGCCATGACCTACATGCAACTCTTGTTACTAAAATAATAAATTAGGCTATTACTACACACTCTTTTACTGGTTTCAGTCATTTTTGACTGCGGCCATGCTGGAGCACCGCTTTTAGTCGAACAAATCGACCCCAGGACTTGTTCTTTATAAGCCTAGTACTTATTCTGTCGGACGCTTTTGGCCGAACCGCTATGTTTCGGGGTCATAAACACACCAACATCGGTTGTCAAGCGATGGTAGTGGGGGACAAACACAGGCACACATATACATATACATACATATATATATGTATATATATTATATATATATATATATATATATATATATATATATATAACATATATATGATATGCGGGCTTCTTTCAGTTTCCGTCTACCAAATCCACTGACAAGGCTTTGGTAGGCCCGAGGCTATAGTAAATACTTGCCTAAGGTGCCACGCAGTGGGACTGAACCCGGACCATGTGGTTGGTAAACAAGCTACTTACCACACAGCCACATATATATCACATACGACGGGCTTCTTTCAGATTTCGTCTACCAAATCCATTCACAAGGCTTTGGTCGGCCCGAGGCTATGGTAGATGACGCTTGTCCAAGGGTTCACGCAGTGAGACTGAACCCGTTCGCTCCTCATCCTATTTTCTCTACAAGGCGGTGACCGCAAGGCCACAATCAAATGACATAACAATTAAAAAGAATGTAAAGGAAAATGTAAATAAGATATGTTAGTCTGTGTATGTGTGTGTGTGCGCGCGCGTTCGTTAGGGCGCGTGTATGTATGTATGTATTTATTTATTGTACGGTTTTAGAAGCACCAGTTTCACTTACACGCACGTACACATGCATACATATACACGCACACTCGCACACACACCAACAGATTACACACACACACACACACACACACACGCGCGCGCGCACACACATACAAACACTATACAAAAAACATTCAGTCCTGTTTTCGTGAAATTCCTCCCACGTCAGCGGTAATATACCCAAGCGCCTCCACCAGCGGTAATACACTTTATTCTATTTCTCCCTCCTCCTTCTTTGCCTTCTTTCCTTCTTTTTTATAAAGCAAGCAGTGAGTAAAAATGCTGATATGATGTGTGAATGTTGGTATAAGGACCTGGTGTCGCTAAAGTGCTGCTTATTTTCAACAGCGTGATATGTGTGTAGAAATGTAGGTTTGTCTCTGTGCGTCCGTACGTGCGGGTGTATGTGTGTCAGTTTTGGCGCGATTTCATAATATACGTAGCAGAAATCTGTGTGTTAATAAGATATTATAAATGTATGCATGTGTACGCATACACACACACAAACACATACACACAAACACACGCACACTCACACACACACACACACACACACACACACACACACACACACACACACACACGCGCGCACCTATATTTTCTCTTCAGCTCAGAACTTATTTGACCGGTTGTTCGGTTTCCATGGTGTATATGTGACCGAGATCACAACATACCCCTCCTCGGTACGGTGGTCCCATACAGATTTCAAGGCCTGGTTTTCGAGGAGAGAGGACAAGCTGATTACGTCGACCCCAGGACTATAAAAATCCTTTAAAAAACTTAATGTGTTTTTTTTTTTTTAAAAAAAACAGTCAGAGCCAACTTCTGACTGGTTGATTCGATTTCGTTTTGTCTGTGATACGTGTACGTGATATTGAGAAGCAGCAAGAACAGCGAAATACGTATCTTTTGCGCACGCGGTCACTTCCAGAGCGATTTCGTTTCGCTCGGCTCTGAGGCATATTGTTTTTTAACACGATATATCTATAAATGAATGAATATTCCCGTGGGAAACCGCAGTTTGTGGCTTTTAAAGTCTATACATATATTATTTTAAAAATCCACCACACATACATACACACACAAGCATATCCTTCTCTCTCTCTCTTGCTCTCTCTGTCACTCTCTCTCCATCTGTCTGTCTGTCTGTCTCTCTCTCTTTCTCTCTCTCTCTCTCTCTCTCTCTCTATATATATATATATATATATATATATTTATTTTATAGAAGGAGCTTCTACAGGACTAGAACTGTTTCATTCAGATGAAATCTTCAGGAAGCATTCTTCAGAAGCTCCTTCTATAAAATAAATTACTTTACTCTGCTATATATTGAGTACCTTATTTACTGTGGTTAACCCCGACTCAACCCGGGACCTACATATATATATATATATATATATATATTATATATATAATATATATATATAATATTAATTAGAGACAAAACCACTATTATGCAAATCAAACAAAGAAAGACTTAATCCAATACATAAAAAATTTTATATAAATTAAATAATTAAGATATCCACTACGATCGTTTCTTGTCACTTCTATGGACATTCATCAGGTGGTTTCAAGATCTTCTTTGCAAGTTTAAACTTCATAGTTTAAAACTTGCAAAGAAGGTCTTGAAACCACCTGATGAATGTCCATAGAAGTGACAAGAAACGATCGTAGTGGATATCTTAATTATATTTAATTTATATAAATTTTTTTATGTATTGGATTAAGTCTTTCTTTGTTTGATTTGCATAATAGTGGTTTTGTCTCTAATTAATATTATATTATATTTTACTATAAAATTGGATTCAATCCTAAATCTGATTTTTCCCTGTAAATTTGGATTTATTCCCTAATATTTATTATTATTATTATATATATATATATAAATATATATAGATATATATATATATAATATTATATATATATATATATACATATGTATATATATTCTTTAATCTTTTAATCATTAACTTGCCCAGTCATTTGACTGCAGCCATGCTGGATCACTGCCTTGAAGGGTTTTAATGAAACAAGTCGATCCCAGGACATAAACACACCAACACCGTTTGTCAAGCGGTGATGGAGGGATAAACAGATACGCAAGTCATACGCACGCACGCACACGCACACACACACACACACACACACACACACACACACACACACACAGACACACATATATATATATACAGTCAACTCTCGCTACTATGCCACTTGTAAACTGAAGCGCACGCAACTTTTCGAAATTTTGTACTCCTACATTTCGTACATTTCGTATTTGTAATCTTGTGGAAAAGTTCAGAAAGTAGCACACAATGTCAGCTCAGAAACCCTCGGTACTATGCCACTTTGGCTCAGTCCCGCAGGGTGGCATAGTAGCGAGAGTTGACTGTATATATTCCACGGGCTTCTTTCAGAGTTTACGCTGAAGGAAAAGAAGGAGATTATCGATGCTGCGAAAAACGTTATTGTCGAGCCCCTCGTATCATTAGTTATATCTGATACAAGTTACCGCCCCTTGTATTGTCCGACATGTTTCACTCTAGAAGAAATAGCAAAGGAGTAATGCTAACGAAGGGCTGGTGGAAAGTGAACACGAGGTAATTGTGGAAGAGGAATACGTTTCGTTTGCAGATGCCCAGAGAGCATGGAGCACTATCCGAAAGTTTATGCAGCAGCAGAGCAGCGAAAACCCAGCGTCATGCAGGCGTGTGATAGGCTAGACAACGAAATGAATGAAACCCGCCGAAAGAAGATGCGTCAGCCGACAATTTTTGAGAGCTTCGGGATTAACTAAAAGCAATCTGAACTTAATAAACTTGGATGTCTTCTTTTTACCATTGCATTGAACTTCTTATTGGCCTTACTTCTTACCCTATGAATTTTTATTCGTATGTTCAGTAAATTCGTATGTTCAGTAAAATGTAGTGTTTAGATAACAGACCCTCGGTACTATGCCACTCTCGGTACTATGCTACCTTGGCTCAGTCCCGCAGGGTGGCATAGTATGAGAGTTGACTGTATATATTCCACGGGCTTCTTTCAGTTTCCGCCTACCAAACCTGCTCACAAAGCTTTGGTCGACCCGAGGCTATAGTAGAAAAAGATGCCCAAGGAGCCATGCAGTGGGACTGAACCCGGAACCATGTGGTTGAAAAGCAATCTTCTTACAACACAGTCACGCCTGTGTATACACACATATATTTGTGTATAATTTCTTAATATGTTGTCTGCATATGCTACCTTCCTAGAAAATTTTCCTCTTAGCATCTCAGATTCTTTGTTGATAGGACGCTGGAGCGTTTAACAATATACGCTTTCAATAAAACAGTCAATCCCGCAAAGCAAACTAAATAAAATTTGAGATTTAGCGGAGGGTCAAAATTGGTAACACAAACAGGACAGTGAAAACAAACAGAAAGGGCTGGTAAGCCTAAACGAGGTTGTGGTGGCGAACGC
>NC_043011.1:43776211-43778711 GCF_006345805.1 Octopus sinensis
AAAGCATAAAATTACAAAAATGAAATTTAAAAAAACAACAAACAACAACAAAGGCGATTATAATTATTTTTGATCATAAATGTTTTTATTTACATCTGTATAAAGAGTGTATATAATATTTAGTCTTTATTTTCTTTCTGAATCCAGTGTGTATATTTACAACTATATAATAAAGAGTGTATATAATTTATTGTAGTTAAAATGTACAACAGGCTCCATTGATATTTTCTAAATTCTGTGATATGTGAACAGAACAGAACAGAAAAAAAAAATGAAATATAAAATAAAAATAAAAATAAAAATAACAAAAAACCCCAAAACAAAAAAAGGAAAACAAAAAAAAACCAGATTTTTAATGGACGTTTAACGAAGTGACAGGTTGATTAAGCTGATTAGATGAAAACATCTGATGATGATGATGATAAGGGTGATGGTGATGTTGATGATGGTGGTGGAAATGATGATGATGATGTTGATGGTGATGATGTTGATGATGATATTGGTAGTGGTGGTGATGGTGGTGGTGGTGGTCACAGTGATGATGATGATGATGATGATGGTGATGACATGGAGCAGGGAGGATAATTAATAGCAGCAGAAATAGAAAAACTGAACACCAAAAAAAAAAAAAGAAAGAAAAAAGAAAAAAAAGCATCTAAAGATAAAATTTAAAAAAATAAGTAAAGGTTAATCATATCAGTAGAAGGCCACAAATTTTGTAGATGGATGTGGGGGAGGGGGTGTCAAAGAGTAAAGGGTTGAATCGACCCCAGTATATGACAGATTGCAGGCATGGTTGAACGGCTAACAAGTTAGCTTTGCTATCACAAGATGTCCCAACTTTGTTCTAAATCAATATCATAGCTTCAAGACTTTGACAATGTGATTGTTTATTTTGAGAATGACATTGTAGGATAGGTGTAAGAGTTCTGATCTGGCCAATTTGAACATAAAACAAGTAGAATATTTGGGCTGGATATGGTTGGTTTAACCCCTTAGCATTCAGGGTATTCTGTCAAATATAATGCTTATTTCTTACCTATTTCTTTATTGCCCACAAGGGGCTAAACACAGAGGGGACAAACAAGGACAGACAAATGGATTAAGTCTATTACATCGACCCCAGTGTGTAACTGGTACTTTATTTATCGGCCCTGAAAGGATGAAAGGCAAAGTCGACCTCGGCGGAATTTGAACTCAGAACGTAACGGCAGATGAGATACCGCTAAGCATTTCACCCGGTGCACTACCGATTCTGCCAGCTTCCTCAGCTTTCTTATTTATTACCATTGTTATAAATTAATCATGGATTATCTCATAGCTTGGAGATTTCAATGATCTGATTGTTTATTTTTAGTATGACATTGTAGGGTAGGTGTGAGAGTTCGGATCTGGCCAGTTTCAACATTAAACAGGTAGAGTATTTGGACCGGATATGTCTGGACTACTCAGCCACTTGCCTTACAATTCAAGTGGTTAGAACAACAGAGCTGCTTTGGTTATCACCACCACTACCAACAGAGATTCATTTATGGTACACACCACTTGTACTTGTAACGGCGTTCACCCAGGGCGGGTTGAGCCGGCTTCTTCTCTGGTCCCGGCGGCATCACGAATCATGGTGGCCCACGCTCGACTGCCCTGTGCGAGGTCACTGGAGATAGTGAGCCATTCGCGGTTCCATCTGCGCAGACTGACCACCTGTGGACCTGAGAGTTCGGAGAGGTCCTCCTTTATCGTTGTTGCCCAGGTCTTCAGCTGCCCGCCCGTGTGTTTGCGTCAGTTGGGAAGTGGAGGTGGGAGGAGGACATCATGAATCAGCTCACCCTCCGGACGCCGGGCCAATGACCGAACCACCTTAAGCGCCATTGTAGAAGCACTGAAGGCTGAAGCACTTGAAGACTGAAAAGATCATGTTGATACCTTCAAGATTTGAACTCAAAACATAAAGAGATTATTTCATTCTTTGGCTGGTTTCAGTCAAAAGACAGTGGCCATGCTGGAGCACTGTGGTTCTTTATTGCCCCTCGAAGAATTAAAAACATCATGTGCACATCTTCAGGATTAGAACTCAAAACATAAAGTGGTTATTTCATTTTATGACCGGTTCAAGTCAAAGGACTGTGGCCATGCTAGGGCACCACTTTTAAAGGTTCCAATTTTTCATGTTGATCTCAGGAAACAACTGAGTGTAAAATGGACCTGAGCAGGAATTGAACTCACAAGGTAAAAGTTTGTAACAATATACCAGAAGCTACTTTCAATGATGTTTTACTTTTTCTATGATCTGTACACACAAGTCAATAGTGTGAGAATTGTACCATGTCATCAAGGTAACCAAATTCTACCACCACCCCTCAGATATAACCAAATACTGAAAAAAAAAAAAAATTTCAAAATTTGGCACAAGACCAGCAATTTTGAAGGAAAAGGGGAAGTCATTTACATAGACCCCTGTGCTCAACATGTACTTGTTTTTATCAACCCCTAAAGGATGAAA
>NC_043011.1:43781211-43791484 GCF_006345805.1 Octopus sinensis
ATAGCATCAGAACATTTGTAAATTAGTTATATAGGAGTGAGTATAAGCATAATTATAGATATATTCACTTCTTCGTAATTAATTTATAACTGCCTTGATACCTTAAACAATAGTCTGTCCATCTATGGTAGTCTACATTCACTAATTCGATTGCCACATTGCCAAGGGTCAACTTCTGTTTATCTGGATTCTGTTTCACATCATTTGACATTGGATCTCAGGCATTCAATCCCATGTAAGCATTGTCTGTAAATCTATTATTCATGTGACATATTCTTCCCCCCCATTAAATAATATAATATATATATATTATATATATATATATATATATCTATTTTTGTATATATATATATTGTATGCATGCATATATACATGAATGTATATGCATACATAAATATATGAATTTAAAACCCAAAAGAATGGGTAATCTTTATTAATAGCATCAGACATTGTAAATTAGTTATATAGGAGTTGAGTATAAGCATAATTATAGATATATCACTTCTTCGAATTATTTATACTGCCTTGATACCTTAAAACAATAGTCTGTCCATCTATGGTAGTCTAACATTCCTAATTCGATGCCACATTGCCATGGTCAACTTCTGTTTATCTGGATTCTGTTCACATCATTTTTTTGGACAATTGGATCTCCGGGCCATTCAATCCCATGTAAGCATTGTCTGTAAATCTATTATTCATGTGACATTTCTTCCCCATTAATTATATATATATATAATATATTAATATATATATATATATGTATGTATACATATATATATGTACTATACACAACACCTGATAATATACATATATACATGCATTTGTGTCTGTTGAAATAAGGCACCAAAACTAGACTATCTAATGCAGCAGTTGTAACAGTAACATAAACATTTTCATTAAAGCAGTCCCACTAATATAACCGGTAATTATTATTATGTCTAGACTGGAAACAACAATTCTGTATCTATAGTTAATATGTGCAATTAGCAGTTTTGTGTTAGCAAAAAAACAACTGTTTATGCATACAGACATATTTGTGTGTGTATATATATATATATATATGTATACATATATATACATATATTTTGATAAAAGTGGTAAGACAACAAAAGAATGAAAGAGACCTCGATATTATGTAAATAGAGGAATTTATCTGTAAATGTAATATGTGACAATTATTCGGTAGCCATGATAAAACTCCGACTTTCGGATGCCAAGGTGGAAATCCATGCCGCCATCTCTCCAGTTATCCAGCCACTGGAAAAAATGCTATGAAAAATTACTGTTATACAAAGGGAAATTACTGTGTGAGTGACCATTATTAAGACAAAAGAGCTATAAGAATGACCGCTAAGTGAGTAGGTATGAACATGCGCACTTACACGAATACTATGAACCTTTTTACCCCCTTACTTTTGCTCCCTCCCCTCACTTAGTGGTCATTCAAATAGCTCTTTTGTCTTAATAACGGTCAGTCACACAGTAATTTCCCTTTGTATAACGGTCATTTTTCATAGCATTTTTTCCGATGGCCAGATAACTGAAGAGATGGTGGTGTGGATTTCCACCTCAGCATCTGAAACTCAGAGTTTTATTATGGCTACCGAATAATTGTCACACACATATATATATATTTATAAAGAGTTTCAGATTAAACTGAAGGATTATTAAATGCTTTTTAGAAGAGTACATATATCTTTTCCCAAGAGTATATTTAAGACAAAGGTTGACTGTGGCTTCAAAGTTTCAGTTTCAAGGCAAGCAAGCCAAATCTTTGCAGTCGCTATCAACCCCTCTTCCTTGTGTGTGTGTGTTTATACATACACACATATATATTTGCATATATATATATATAATATGTGTATGTATATATGTCTGTAGTAATAAGAAATGCAGAAAAATGTAATCTGTATTTTTAAGGCTTATATGACATATACGTGTTTCCTTAAGCCAGATGTTGCTGCATAAGCTGACTGGTGCTGTTGTGCAAACCTCTTGGCACACTTTTTCAGTATTAGCAGCAATAATGCAATATGATATTTGTTTAATGCCCTTATACACCCCAGTCGTACATGTTATGGATAAGCAATTTTGGGTTTGCAGAAGGATGCCAAAAGGCTAGGTAAGAGAATAGTATTAAGAGACGTAAAAATGAGTAGGAAGGTAATGGACATATTCATTGTATTTTTTTATATATATATATGTATATATGTGCACTTATATGCATATGCATATATGCATCTATCTACCCAAACACATGAACCACCTGACATTATGGAAGACTTGCCATCTTGACAATATTCATGTAGCACAAGAGTTCCCTCACACAAACCTTATTTTCTCAAAGACGTCCATGTTTCATGGATGTACAAGGAAGCTGGATGACAGGTTGATGGAATTTCACATCAGGGCAAGATTTTCAGGAATGCAACTCTTCTATAACAGGTATCAGAGTGTATGTGACGAGAACTTCATTTTTTTGACCTCAGTAGTTAGTCCCAGCAGGATTTGAATTCATACTCATAATAACAATAATCCTTTCTACCACAAACACAAGGTTTGAAATTTTGTAGGGTGTGGGGTCAGTCAATTACATCGATCCCAGTGCTTGACTGATATGAACCCTGAAAAGATGAAAAGGCAAAGTTGACCTTGGTGGCATTCGAACTTAGAACGTAAGGCACGAGGCCTGAAAATTTAGAGAAGACATTTACATCGGTCCCAGTGATCAATTGGTGCTTATTTTATCGATACCCAAAAGATGAAAGGCAAAGTCAATCTCAGTAGAATTTGAACTCAAGAATGTAAAGCCAGAGGAAATGTTGCTGACCATTTTTCTTTGACATGCCAATGATTCTGCCAGTGTGTTGCCTTAACAATAATAACAACAACAACAATAATAATAATAATAATAGTAATAATAATAATAATAATGATGATGATGAAAATAATAATGATAGCAATTGGCACGCTTGGAAGTATCAGCACTCAACTACCAACATGGCTCAAAAAAAAAGATTGGTACAAATGTAAAGAGAGAACACCTACAAAAATCAGCATTGCTTGGAACTGTAAGAGTCCTCCTCTACAGTGTTCTTGAAGCATGACCAGTAGACAAGTGTCACCTTAATGTGCTGGCTGTGGACAGCTGACACTTTTCATCATAAGCTGTGAGTTTTCATCAAATAATAAACAATGATAACAACAAAACAAAGATAGTAATTAAAATAATTAAAACAACAACAATAATAATGATTATAATAATAATAATAATAATAATAATAATAATAATAATAATAATAATAGTAATTGTAATAACAATAATAATTCAGGGAATGGACAGGGTAGATAATATCAAAATGGTAATTTTTATTTTGAAATTATCAACCATGTCTATTTCCTATGAACATAATAATAATAATAATAATAATAATAATAATAATAATAATAATAATAATGGTTTTAAATTTTGCCACAAGGGCAGCAATTTTGGAGAAGGGGTTAAGTCGATTACATCGACCCCAGTGCATAACTGGTATTTATTTTATCAACCCCGAAAGGATGGAAGGGAAAGTTGACCTTGGCAGAATTCAAACCCAGAACGTAAAGAGCTTGACAAAATGCTGCCGAGCATTTTGTCGGGCGCTAATGGTTAACAATAATAATAATAATAATAATAATAATAATAATAATAATAATAATAATTCTTAAGGTGGTGGGCTGGCAGAATTTTTGGCATGCTGGGCAAAATGCTTAGTGGCATTTTATTTCTCTTTATGTTCTGAGTTCAAATTCCACTGAGGTCGACTTTGCATTTTATCATTTAAGGGTCAATAAAATAAGTACCAGTTGAGTACTGGGGGTCAATGTAAGCAACTAGACCCCTTCCCCGAAATTTTCAGGCCTTGTGCTTATAGCAGAAAGGAACAATAATGATTCTTTCTAAATGTGGTACGAGCCCAGAAATTTCGAGCAGAGGGGACAAGTTGATTACATCGGTCCCAATACTTGACTGGTACCTATTTTTTTGACTCCAAAAGGACAAAAGGCAAAGCTGACCTCTGCAGAAATTGAACTCAGAACCTAGCGAGTCAGAAAAGATGCTGCTAAGCATTTTGTCTGATGCAGTAACAATTAACAGTAATAATAATAATGGTTTAAGCTTTGGCACAAGGCCAGCAATTTTCAGGGAGGGATGGGGCAGGTCGATTATATTGACCTCCAGTTCTTGATTTGTACTTTCTTTTATCGATCCTGAAAGGATCAAAGGTAAAGTTGACCTTGGTGGTATTTGAACTCAGAATGTCATCCCAGAAGAAATGTCACAAAGCATCCTTCTGATGAGCTAACGGTTCTGTTAGCTCACCACCTTCAGTAGAATAATTATAACTGTAATAATTAATAATAATGATATTAAAATATTTGTATAACAGTAAATTCGTTGAGAAGTCTTTTTTTTTTTTTATAAAATGTTCTCAAAAGAAAAATAAGAAAATAAAAATATTTTTGCAATGTAAAAAAAAATATTTAGCAATTAAATTTCGTCTTTTTTCTGTCTTGTATTTTTTTTTTAAGTCTTTTTTCTGCAAGACATGTTGGAATACTTCTAGTGCAATTGTTTCATGATCGAAGTGAAACTAGCGATGGTTGTCAAGAGTAACAGCTGTCTCACAGCCTGAACTTGATGAAGCTTGTGATATACTTCGTGCATCCGGGATTTTGTAAGTAGTGAGTTCATAGTTCTCTCGATTTTCTGGTGTGAAGAAGTCCGATAATTTATAGATCTGTTGGGAAAACAAAAATGCAGAGTAAGACTATTTTTGACTATGTAGATCAATGCTCCGCTACCTTTTTTTCACTTGTGGTACACTTATATTCTTTTCAAAATTCGGTGGCACACCTGAACTAAAAATATAGGGAAAAAACTTATATTCAGGTTACACGGTGGAACACCTAGCATCGTCTCTTGGCACATCAATGTGCCGCGACATACCAGTTGTGGTACATTTATATTCTTTTTAAAATTCAGCAACACACCTGAACTAGAAATATAACTAAAAATATAGGGAAAAAACTATATTCAAGTTACACTGTGGCACACCTAGCATCGTCAGTTGGTCAGTGTCTGTCAAACCGTCCAACGCATGCCAGCATGTAACTGATGTTACATGATGAAGATGATGATGATGATGATGATGATGATTAGCTCCGTCTCTCCATCAAATCAACATTACCTGTACAGGTGCGTTGTGTGCAACTTATCAGATAGCGAAGTCATTGCAGAGCAACACAAAATGAAGTGTTTTGCTTATGAACACAATACACCATTCGTCCGGGGAATTGAACTCATGGTCTCGCAATTGTGAGTGCTACAGCTCAAACATGGGACCAGGTTGCCTTAAATTCTGTAATATCAACGAAGAAGTGTAACTTACCACAATTAAACAGACGATGATGCCGAGGGAGCCCCCAGCCAATACATCACTCCAATGGTGCTTATAGTCAGATATTCGGGTGAAGCAGGTGTAAATACCCAGGGATATGGCGATGAGCTCCAGAAGGGCTTTT
Source organism: Octopus sinensis (assembly GCF_006345805.1). NCBI lineage: Eukaryota > Metazoa > Mollusca > Cephalopoda > Octopoda > Octopodidae > Octopus > Octopus sinensis. The sequence goes on from NC_043011.1 coordinate 43,786,783, forward strand.
GGCATTGACCCCAGCTTAGAAGGTAACGTCACGTGGACATAAATCTGAAAGATACATGCATGTAGTTATGAGTATAAATATACCACACACACACACACATACATACATACATACATACATACATACATACATACATACATACATACACTTATATTCGTAGAAATATCTACTTATATATACATGCATGCACACACATCTACATACACAGTGATATCTACATGCTCGCACACACACACACGCATGCACGCAAACACACACACACAGACGTATACACACACACATATACATATATACAAACACATATACCTGCATACATACATACATACATACATACATACATACACCAACTTACGTTGCTACATATGCACAAACCTACACACACCTATGTACACACAGACACGCACACACATGCATACACAGAGGAATAGTAGTAGTAGAAGCAGCAGCAGCAGTAGTAGTAGTAGTAGTAGTAGTAGTATTAGTAGTAGTAGTAGTGATAGTAGCAGTAGTAGTAGTGATAGTAATAGGAGTAGTAGTAATAGTGATAGTAGTAGTGGTGGTGGTGGTGGTAGTAGTAGTAGTAGTAGTAGTAGTAGTAGTAGCGATAGTAGTAGTAGTAGCAGCGATAGTAGTAGTAGTAGTTGTAGTAGTAGTAGCGATAGTAGTAGTAGTATAGTAGTAGTAGTAGTAGTAGTAGTAGTTGTGGTGGTGTTGAATATTTACCGCCAGGAACAGCATGGAGAACGTGGCAAACGACGAGTGGCCAGATACGAAAGATAATCTGGAAAAGAAAACAAAAGGAGTGAAAAGGGACAAAAAAAACAAAAACAAACATCAGTGAAACAATACCTATTTCTTTATAAGGGGCTGAACACAGAGAGGACAAACAAGGACAGACAAACGGATTAAGTCGATTATATCGACTCCAGTGCGTAACTGGTATTTAATTTATCGACCCCCAAAAGGATGAAAGGCAAAGTCGACCTCGGCGGAATTTGAACTCAGAACGTAACGGCAGACGAAATACCTATTTCTTTACTACCCACAAGGGGCTAAACACAGAGAGGACAAACAAGGACAGACAGACGGATTAAGTCGATTGTATCGACCCCAGTGCGTAACTGGTATTTAATTTATCGACCCCAAAAGGATGAAAGGCAAATTCGGCGGAATTTGAACTCAGAACGTAACGGCAGACGAAATACCTATTTCTTTACTACCCACAAGGGGCTAAACACAGAGAGGACAAACAAGGACAGACCAACGGATTATATCGACCCCAGTGCGTAACTGGTACTTAATTTATCGTCACATAACCCTGCCGATAATAAGGCGGCGATCTGGCAGAAACGTTTGCACGCCGGGCGAAATGCGCAGCCGTATTTCATCTGCCGTTACGTTCTGAGTTCAAATTCCGCCGAGGTCGACTTTGCCTTTCATCCTTTCGGGGTCGATTAAATAAGTACCAGTTACGCACTGGGGTTGATGTAATCGACTTAATCCGTTTGTCTGTCCTTGTTTGTCCCTTCTGTGTTTAGCCCCTTGTGGGTAGTAAAGAAATAGGTACTTAATTTATCGACCCCGAAAGGATGAAAGGCAAAGTCGACCTCGGCGGTATTTGAACTCAGAACGTAACGGCAGACGAAATACGGCTACGCATTTCGCCCGGCGTGCTCACGTTTCTTCCGTACGGCGGAAGTGATAAGCAAAATAAATAAATAAAAAATTTTTTTAAAATAATCCAAAGACCAGTAAAAATGTTTCCTTACCTGCTTTGTTTAATTAAGAATGTGTCGGAATTCGTACATATGAATGACGTCACATAACCCTGTGAACAGTTATACGTTGATTTGTCGGGTCTGCATACATCAATAAAATGGGGCCGTAGCCTTCCCACTGAGTACTTTGCTACATCTGTCAATAGATAGGTGCTCATCGCGCCAAACATATATATTCCGATCTTGCTGTAGAGTCTTCCGATCAGAGCTGGTACTTTCTTCTTCTGCTTGCCCATCAAGCAATAATAGTGCCTATTCGTTTTCTGCGTCACGCATTCTCCGATGATCATCTGCGAATGGAACATAGGTATATGTTTTAAGTGATACGCAAAAAAGCCACAAAACAAAACCAAAGACAGAGACAGTTGAAGGAACAACAAACAGGTTGTACATTAAATCCTCGATTATCGCGGGTGTTACGTTCCAAAGCCCCCCCTCGCGATAAGTGAAAACCCGCGAAGTAAAAACAGTACAGTATATTTTTAAAATTGTTTTTATAATTTACTCTTTTTACTCTTTTACTCCTTTCAGTCATTTGACTGTGGCCATGCTGGAGTACCGCCTTTAGTCGGAGAAATCGACCCCAGGACTTATTCTTTGTAAGCCTAGTACTTATTCTATATTGGTCTCTTTTGCTGAACCGCTAAGTTACGGGGACGTAAACATACCAGCATCGGTTGTCAAGCGATGATGAGGGGGGGTGCGTAGACACACAAACACATACATACATACATACATATATATATACACGACTGGCTTCTTCCAGTTTCCATCTACCAAATCCACTCACAAGGCTTTGGTCGGCCCGAGGCTATAGTAGAAGACACTTTCCCACGTTGCCACGCAGTGGGACTGAACCCGGAACCATGTGGTTCGTAAGCAAGCTACTTAGCGCACACAGTCACTCCTGCGCCTGTTTGCGTATTTAACTCATTTGTTTTCGTATTTCATGTTGTTTACTGTTGGCGACGTCCTGTATCCATATACGCATATATATATATATATATATATATATTATACAAATTAAGAGGAATGTCCACTAAAGTGGACACTTAATATGCTAAACATAGACGTCAAATTTGATGTCTATGTTTAACATATTAAGTGTCCACTTTAGTGGTTATTCTTAATTTTGTATGTAAACACAATTTTAATCTTCGGATTTTTTAGATTTGCTAAGCACACTGGTTTTAAATATATCAATTTTACCCTTATTTAATTATATATATATATATATAATATATATTATTATATATATATAATATATATATATATATAATATATATATATATATATATATAATATATATTATATATAGATATATATATACCTCTATATATATATATATATACATACATATATATATATATACATATATATATATATACATATATATATATTATATATATATATATATATATATATATATATAATATATATATATATACACATATATACTATTTATATTATTTCATTTCATTTCATTTTATTTCATCTAGTTTCAGCTCACGAGCTGTGGCCATGCTGGGGCACCGCCATTTGGTGTTGCTACGTGATTTTACTTCACGAATGCTTTTTAGCAATTGACATTTGGTGCACGAGAGAGTTTGATGCAGATGCCCTCATCTGCACCTCCTGCTGTGAAGTTGGTTCATCTGGGACACCTGACAGGAAGAGGTCCAGCTTTATTTTGAAGACATCTGCATCCACTCCATGCAGGTCTCTCAGGCCCTTCGGGAGGATATTGAAGAGCTGTGCACCTCTGAAGCCCAGACTATTGCAGTATATTGTCCTACATCTTGATGGCAAATTTGGATTCCTTGGCACTATGCAGTAGCGCCCAGTTCTAGTATTTGTGTAACTCTCGATGCCAAAGTTTGGGACAAGTCCTTCCAGGATCTTCCAGATGTATATTATGGCATATCTTTCTCGCCTACGCTCTAAGGAATATAGTTTTAATCTCTTGAGTCTTTCCCAATAGCTTATATGCTGTATAGAGGCTATCTTCTTCGTGTAGCTTCGTTGGATTGCCTCAAGTTCTGAGATTAATTTGACACTGGTTGGTAACCATAGCTGAGAGCAATAGTCAAGGTGGCTCAGGACAAGTGTCCTCCAGAGGACCATCATGGTTTCCTGGTCTTTTGTTCTAAAAGCTCTAAGAATCCATTCGGTCAGCCGCCTATATTTCATTGCTAATTTAGCAACATGCACATGAAAGGTTGCATCATTACTCGTGTAAATACCAAGGTCTCGCACTGATTGTGCTCTGGGATTGCAATCCCTCCAGGTCCAGTGTATTAATTGGGTATTGCATTTAGTTTTGCATGCTGATAGCACAAAGCTTGAAACTTTTCAGCATTGAACTGCATGCTATTCTTTTCAGCCCACTTGTATATTTCGTCCAGCTCACATTTCAGGTGCATAGTGTCTTCAGGGTTCAGTATTACCTGCGAAACTTTTGTATCATCTGCATAACTTGTGATCGTGGCTCTCTGTGTGGCTGAGAGCATGTCTGAGAGGGCCATTATGAACAGCAGTGGTCCCAAAACAGTGCCTTGCGGAACACCGCTCACTATTTGCGTGTCACTGGAGGTGGCCCCATTGGCTACTACCACCTGACTTCTATCCTTCAGAAAGTCATAAAGCCATTCTCCGAATTTTCCAACTATGCCAAGATCACGTAGTTTGTGACATATCATTCCATGATGAACTTTATCAAAGGCCTTTGCAAAGTCGAGATTTCTCACTTCCACATTTGAGTAGTTGAGCAGTTATTTCAGCACCCAGTCATAGTGTTGTAAGAGCTGAGTTAGGCAAATTCTTCCTGGTCAGAAACCATGTTGGGTGTCAGGCAGCAAGTCATTTTCCTCAAGGAAGATGATTAGTTTCCTTCTGACTATTCGTTCCATGACTTGCTGATGTGT
>NC_043011.1:43791584-43794084 GCF_006345805.1 Octopus sinensis
GGTGGCGGTGGTGGTGGCGGTGGTGGTGGCGGTGGTGGTGGTGGTGGTGGTGTTAAGAGTAAAAATATATTGAAGAATACAGATTTAGGTCGACCTTTAACACGTGATATCTGATGGAACGTAAATATAATAGTCATATAATATAATATAAAATATAGTATATATTTGTATGTATATATATATGTGTGTGTGCGAGTGTATATATATATATATGTGTGTGTGTATATATATGTATATATGTGTATATATATATTATATGTGTGTATATAGATATGTATATATGTGTGTATATATATGTGAGTGAGTGTTGTATGTGTGTATGTTCGTATCTCTAAACAAATAAGAATGTTCAAACCATAATATGCATATATACACAATGTATACATATACGCACACATATAACATGCATATATACACGTGTGCACGCGCACGCATGCATGCAAGCACGCCCCCCCCCTCAGATACACACACACAATGACTAGCAACAGAATATATAGCACTAATGATGATGATGGTCATGATGATGATGATGAAGAAGAAGAAAGAGGAGGAGTAGGAGAAGATGAAGAAGAAGAGAAAGAAGACGAAAAAGAAGAAAAGAAGAAGAGGAATAGTCACAACTCCAGCAATAACAATATATTTATGTAACATAAAAAATATGAAACTTCTTCACCAGTTTAGTGGGTTCCATTTATTTCCTGTTTTTAGACTTTAACATAAAAAAAATATTTTCTAAGTTATTATTGTTGTATTTATCATCATCATCATCATCATCACCATCATCATCATCATCGTCGTCATCATCATCAACAATACTATTATTATACTGTGTATGCTTCCCTTGTTTATCTTAATTATATGCTGTCAGTTCAGTGTATGTGTGTGTATATATATATATATCTATATATATATATATATATGTATATATATATATATATGTATGTATATATGTATATATATATATATGTATATATATATATGTATATATATATGTATATATATATTATGTATGTATATATGTATATATATATAGTATATATATATGTATATATATATGTATATATATGTAATATATATATGTCTGTATATATGTATATATATATATGTATGTATATATGTATAATATATATTATGTATATATGGATATATATATATATATATGTATATATATATATATATATGATATATATATATATATGTTATATATATATATAATATTATGTATATTATATATATATATATAATATATATATATGTATATATATATAATATATATATATATATATATATATATTTATATAATATATATATATATATATATATAATATATATATATATATATATATATATATATATATATGTATATACATACACTCTGTGGTGGGGGTGCTATTTCATTCTATGTAAACGCCCCACATTTTATGATTGTCTTTATATTGTCCCCCTTATCCATCACCCTAGAGATATCCTTATCATCATCATTATCATTACCATAATTATTTTTATCGTATAAAACCATTCTATTAATTTTTATTGTTTGGCTTCTGTTTTTTAGAATTGTGGTTGGAACTTTGAAATCCACAAAGAAACCCTCTCAAAAAACCAGTAAAACAAACCACACCAAACCCAACAAAACAAATATCCTTTTCTATTCTGGGCACAAGGCACAACATTTTTGGGAGAGGGGGGGGGGCAGTCGATTAGGTCGACCCCAGTACACATCTGGTACTTAAATTATTGTTCCCGAAAAGATAAAAAGTAAAGTCGAGCTCGATGGAATTTGAACTCAGAACGTAAAGACATATGAAACACTGGTAAGCATTACGCCCGGCGTGCTAACGATGATGCCAGCTCGCCACCTTCAAAAGTTGAAGCCAGTAATATTCTTTTCTATTCTAGGTACAAGGTCCGAAATTTTGTGGGAGGGTGCCAGTCGATTAGATCGACTCCAGTACGCAACTGGTACTTAATTTATCGACCCCGAAAGGATGAAAGGCAAAGTCGACCTCGGCAGAATTTGAACTCAGAACATAAAGACAGACGAAATACCGGTAAACATTTCGCCCGGTGCGCTAACGTTTCTGCCAGGTCGTCGCCTTATTTGCATTAAATATTCTTTTTTGCTCAAAGCACAAGGTCCGAAATTTTTGGGGAGGGGGTCAGCCGATTAGATCGGCCTCAGTACGCAACTGGTACTTAATTTATCGAACCCGGAAGGATAAAAGTTAAAGTTGACCTCGGCGGAATTTGAACTCAGAACGTAAAGACAGACGAAAAACCGGTAAGCATTACGCCCGACGTGCTAACGGTTCTGCCAGCTCCCTCCGCCTTAAAACAAAATCAAACTGAAAAAAAAAAAAAAATTCTGGCAATATACCGCGCCCCTCACCACTCGAAATTAGAAAACTATCTCAGATTGTTTAAGGAATTCAGTGAAGGAATGATTCCATCAAGGTTTAACTGTCAAACAAGTAAGGTCAAAGTTCAATGAGAACAATCC
>NC_043011.1:43799084-43801584 GCF_006345805.1 Octopus sinensis
CCGGGTATAATATATTTGTGAGAGAAATTCGAGAAGGTTCGTTGCCTCAAAATATTTCAAACTTCCTGCTAATTTGGAAAGTGTATGAGAAAAAGTCATAATGCGTTCTCTACTCTCTCTTCCTCTCTCTCCTTCTTTCTCCCCTTCTCTCTCTGTGTACACACACACACACACACACACACACACACCACACACACACACACACATATATATACATACATACATACAGAGAGAGAGAGAGAAAGAGAGAGACTATGAAACTTCAAGTCTCAAGGGGTCGAATCAAACTGTCTTAAATAATAATAATAATAATAATAATAATAATAATAATAATAATAAAAATAATAATAATAATAATAATAATAATAATAATAATAATAATAATAATAATAATAATAATAATGATAATAATAAATGCCCTGATGCAGTACCAGGCAGTGGCTCTCATGGCTTCTGATCTTAACTGATTGGAAGTGTTGTCATGTACATTGTTTTGTCTTGGTATAAAAGATGGGCTACAGCAAATATTCTACTCAATACCACAGATTTGCTTGTCAGTTGTTTGACCTTAACCAGTTGAGCATGTCCCTTAGTGGCTGACGATATGTGCATCTCTGATCACGAGCAGAAGTAGTGGGGAAGCATCATAGCCATGTGTGGGGGGGGGGATTCTTTGGGGTTTGAATAATTCACCTCTGGAAACATGGGTGATTCTTTCAACATCCTTAAACAACCCTTATTCAGGGACCTTTTGAGCGGGATGGGCTACTCAACCTGAAGAAAATTCTAACTGGGCCCCACCTACAAGGTCATGTGCTGTTTATCTTGATATGAGATCACCATGTCGCGCACATATGGTTGTGATGCATGTGCCTGGTGTACCCTTATCAGACGGGTAGTCATGATGGGTATATTGGGCTTCGTATATTTTACCCCAGTGTCACTTTGATGGCATGAACTGCTCTCTCACTCAATAATAATAATAATAATAATAACAATAATAATAACAATAAATGGCCTGATGCAGTACCAGGCATTGGCTCTCATGGCTTCTGATCTTAACTGATTGGAAGTGGTATCATGTACATTGTTTTGTCTTGGTATAAAAGATGGGATACAGCAAATATTCTGCTCAATACCACAGATTTGCTTGTCAGTTGTTTGACCGTAACCAGTTAAGCATGTCCCTTAATGGCTGACGATATGTGCATCTCTGATCACTAGCAGAAGTAGTGGGGGAGCAACATAGCCATGTGTTGGGAGGGATTCTTTGGGGTTTGAATAATTCACCTCTGGAATCATGGGTGTTTTGTTCAACATCCTTAAACAACCCTTATTCAGGGACATTTTGAGCGGGATGGGCTACACGACCAGAAGAATATTCTAACTGGGCCCGAACCTGCAAGGTCATACGCTGATTTATCTTGATATGAGATCACCATGTCGCGCACACTTGGCTGTGATGCAGCACCGCTTGTCAATCGGTGTTGGTTTATTTACATCCCCGTATCATTGGAGGGAGGGAGAGAGAGAGAGACTATGAAACTTCAAGTCTGACGGGGTCGAATCAAACTGTCTTAAATAACAACAACAACAATCATATTGATAAGGATATGTGTGTGTGCATACATCTATCTATCTTTCTATCTATCTATCCATCCTAGTACTTATCCACTTAAGATTGAATAAGTACTAGCGTCGATTCGTTCGACTTAAAATTTTCAAAGCAGTGCCCCAGCGTGGCCACAATTTTAATGACTGAAACAATTAATAGATGCTAGTATTATCATACTTAACGCCTAAACACCATTTTTCTTCTCTATTGGAATAATAGTGGTGTTGGAATAAAATGCGTCAACGGCACATGAAACATGTTTGAAAATGTATACAATTCGATATAATAAGATATTAACCATTCGTAGCCAAAACTCATTTTTTTGTAAATCCTTGAATTTGGCATTTTCGTACAAATTAGTGAAACCAATATCAAGAACATTATGCTAGATAATCTCTTTTGTTCTTTGATAACTTAACAAAGACGAATTGTTTTGACGATTCCGTGGAGTCGTGCGATGGGGCTGACTTATACAAAATTATTAGAATTTTTGTACCTTGTATATTACAAATGAGTCCATACCTTGTATAGGAGTGCAAACGGAAGTGATAATGTAATACTTTCACATGATATAGAGAGGTGGTGATTTATATAGATTTAGATAAGATCTTATAGATATATGCAAAGAATTAGATTTAAGGATTACGTTAACACAAATTCTAACGCAGTTAATTTTTGGAATGTCACTTTAAATTTAAACTCTTGTTTTCTAAATCTCTAAATGTAACCCCCCCCCCAAGCAAATGAAATGTTATTTTATATAAATAGACATTCGAACCACCCTCCTTCAGTTTAAAAAAAAATCATAGTCAATATTGATAAATATATTTGCTCCTTATCTTCGGATAAGGTTGCTCTAAATATTGTTTCTTACAAGCGTAACGA
>NC_043011.1:43806584-43811584 GCF_006345805.1 Octopus sinensis
TAAAGAGTCAGAATCGATGTCGCTAACGGTTCTACTAGTTCGCCACCTTAATCAGTGATGAAACGGATCATTATCATTTTCTGGTTTACTTTCCTGCTGGTGTAGAAATGGGGTTGGTTGTATAAGAAATTGGAGTAAGGATGGAGGAGTGGGGCCACATTGTTTTGGGTTAGCCAAGTATGTTGAAATCCTATTGCCGGTCCTGCACTTGGCCTTAACGTAATGGGCCAAATCTCACCTCTTCAATCAAACGCTTCATTGTCTTTTCAATAAGGACTGCATTTGTAGCTTTTGAGATACTTCAACATCGAGTTAGCAGTGATATGGAAACTAGTCGCTGAATTAACTTGATTTCACTTTTACTCTGAAGGGTTTGGGCGAAAATTTAAGCTTTCAAGATTTATTGACATTGTTTGGGACTGGAAAATTTACGGACGTGCATGTTTATAACATCATCAGGTTTGTACCGTTATTGAACTTTAATCCACGAATTGTGCAGAGTGTGTACAAAATAAATTATAATTTCTTTTTACCTGAAAATATCCAATCTGTCAAGACGTGGAATATATATATACATATATGTATATACATAATATATATATATATATATATTATGTACTTCAGAGTATCGGCTATTCAAAAGAGGTACTTACCTACAATGAAAAGAAAACGAAAAATGTTTTACTGTAAAGAATTATTATTTAATAAATTACGTTATTTTTACGTTCTGGTTTCAAATCCCGCCTGGGTTAGCCTTATTTTGATATCCTCCGAGGTCCATTAATCAAATACATGTACATCTCATTTTTGCCTGCTGAGTGGACTGGAGCAATGTGAAATAAGTGCCTTGCTCAAGGACCACAGCGCACCGCAAGGTATTGAAGTCACGACAGTTTCATCCTTCCAGAGTCCACACACAACGTAAGTACTAGTTGAGTACTGGGGTCGATATAATCGACTTACCCTTCCCACGAAAATCATGGACTTGCACCAAAATTTGAAACCAAAATTATTTTTCCCACAATTTTTCACAAAATTCTGTTTTGGCTTCTAAAAATAAGCAAGCGTTGACCTTTAATCCACAAAAACGGACAATCTCGAGGGAAGAATCGAGAAAGAACGGAGTTCAATACCAACTCTAACCTCTTCGATTTTATCAATTTTATGAATTCTAAATAAAGAATTAAAATCAGATTTGGTCGTTCTTCTCGTTGGGGGTCGGAAAGGGGGTTTCAAACATTTATTGTTTTTATTGTTTTTTTTTCAGTCCTTTGTTTATTTAATTATGTTTTAATTTTAAATTCAGATTTGTCTGTGGTCAAGATGGGAGTGTTGTCGGGGCTGGCGTTGCGTTGGTGATGTGGGAATTAGGGGTCTGTCAGACTTAAGCCACAACGTTACTATCACTACCATCATCACCATCACCATCGCCACCACCATCGTCACTGCTGCTGTCGCTTCCTCCATCATAAACATACTTGTCGCCGTCATCGTCATCATCATCATCATCATCACCATCACCACCACCACCACCACCACCATCATCATCATCATCGCCGCCACCACCACCACCACCACCACCACCATATTATTATATGATTGAACACCACGCATCTATTTCTACACACACACACACACTCACATACACACACACACATATATATATATACATTTGTAAATACGCAGATTTATATACAAGCAATAAACACCAATACGTTCCAAACATATTTGAATTGATAAAATTTTTGTCTACTCACAACACTGGTTTCACGTTCTTACTACAATACATATACATACATACATATATGTATGTATGTATGTATGTATGTATGTATGTATGTATGTATGTATGTACACACGCAGACGCCAGACATATTAAAATAACACTGAAAACAACGAAACAAAACGGATAAAAACCCAACTCTACATTCCCAAAGGTATATACACTTCTGAAATGCGATGGGGTTATCTGGAGTTGAAGGTGGGACTGACATAATTCTGCTGAAACCATTATTATTATTATTACTATTATCATTTCGTCTGCCTTTATGCTCTGGGTTCAAATTCTGCTGTGGTCAGCTTCGCCTTTCATCTTTTCAGGGGTCGATGAAATGACTGGCATTAAGCAGTGGGGTCAATGTAATCGACTAGCCTATCCCCACAAATTTCAGGCCTTGTAGAAAATATTATTATTATTATTATTATTATTATTATTATTAGTTATCACTACTGTGAAGGCGCATGGCTCAGTGGTTAGAACGTCCAGCTTACGATCGTGAGGTTGTGAGTTCAAATCCCGGACCGGGCAAGACACTTTATTTCACGTTGCTCCAGTTCACTCAGCTGTAGAAATGAGTTGCGACGTCACAGGTGCCAAGCTGTATCGGCCCCTTTGCCTTTATCTTGGATAACATCGGTGGCATGGAGAGGGGAGGCTGGTATGCATGGGCGACTGCTGGTCTTCCATAAACAACCTTGCCCCCGGACTTGTGCCCGGGAGGGTAACTTTCTAGGTGCAATCCAATGGTCATTCATGACCGAAGGGGGTCTCAGTTATCACTACTACTACTACTACTACTACTACTACTACTACTACTCTGCTACTACTACTACTACTACTACTACTACTACTACTGTTTCTGCTACTACTACTACTACTACTAATAATAATAATAATTATGATAATAATAATAATAATTATGATAATAATAATGCTGTATATACTCGTGTGAAAGTCGAATTTTTTAGAGCATTTTTTAATGTCAAACTTATGGGGCCGACTGTTACACGGATACTACTGTTGAGGGGCTGAAATTGAAGCTAGAACCCGAAGTACCGCATCAACAGAAGAATCCCAGCTGATTTGTAAGCGAATAATAAACAAAAACACAATGAACTGCAGTAATGTTACCAATCCCATGCATCAAAACACATATCTATATATATAAAACTGTAGTTGTGTGAGTGTCTGTCCCCTTCGATTTAGATTCCTAACTATTCCCACATTTTGCGGTGCAGTTTAACCAAATTCGGGTATCTTATAGTCGTGATTCATAACGAGCCCGTCTGAGTATTAGCGTGCGTCTACGATGAGTCTACGATTTTAAAAATAATTTAACATCATTTTTTATTCCATTTTAATGCATAATTTTTCGTGTGTCGATGGCGGCGGAGTTGGCGTCCATGGTCACACCTGCACCTGTTTGCTTCTCCCCTTCTTCCCTCCCTCGTGAAGCTGTGGGGAAGGGAGTGTAAGGAAATCAACGTAGTAAAGCGTTGTCAAGGAGACCAGCGTTCTTTTAGAACAACGACTTCATGGCTTGAAGACACCAAAACAGAAATGGCTAAGAAAGCCCGAATTGGCATCTATAAGGGAAGTAACTCTCTAAAAATGCTTATATAGTTATTTCCCTTACAAACCCGAGCAACGCCGGGCGATACTGCTAGTAAAATATAAAAGTCGCACGGGAGCCGCTGATTTAGCGATTAATTGAATGTTTTTTTAGGCTTACCGAAGTCATGCCTTTGAACGAATTCAGACAGTGGCGTTTTCCAGTGTTCGCCATTAGTGCTGTCTGTGAAACACATTTCTCGCCATGTTAACAACGAGTGTATGACGCATTTGTTTATTTTGCTTGAAGGTGTATGCAGGCTTGCAGCATATCCTGTGCATACATTTTAGTAATGGTGATGTAACACCCATCAACAGATGTGTAGTGCTTGCTATTAAATGGTGTTTTACTATAAGCACCGAGCATTCCATTATAAGCACCAAACATTCCACCTATAGTGCAGGCTACAGTAAGGTAACCGCATAATTTTGTAACAGTGTTATTCCTACTTACAGGATAATACGGCATCTTGACCCACAAATGCTGTCCTGTTGTTCGTGAAATATTAGGGTCGACTATTATACAGGGTCTATGGAAAATGTCCTATTTTTTGGCTAAAAATAGGGGGTCGACTGGAAGCACTCCGTCGGTTACGACGACGAGGGTTCCGGTTGATTCGATCAACGGAACAGCCTGCTCGTGAAATTAACGTGTAAGTGGCTGAGCACTCCACAGACACGTGCACCCTTAACGTAGTTCTCGGGGATATTCAGCGTGACACAGAGAGTGACAAGGCCGGCCCTTTGAAATACAGGTACAACAGAAACAGGAAGTAAGAGTGAGAGAAAGTTGTGGTGAAAGAGTACAGCAGGGATCACCACCATCCCCTGCCGGAGCCTCATGGAGCTTTAGGTGTTTTCGCTCAATAAACACTCACAACGCCCGGTCTGGGAATCGAAACCGCGATCCTACGACCGCGAGTCCGCTGCCTTAACCATTGGGCCATTGCGCCTCCACCTAGGGGTCGACTATTACTCGAGCATATACGGTTATTATTATTATCGTTATACTTCTTTGGTGCTTTATCGATTCTGGGAGGTTGAAGAACAGAGCCAACTGCGATGAAATTTGATCTGAGAATGAGAAGGGTTGCGATTTATCCCTACGAAGTATTTTCTTCCGACGTTCTATCCTAGCGCCCTCGTGACTATAATCTACTATAATAATACTCTTGTGATTTTCTCCGTCACAACATATGAATGAGAAGGAAGGGGTGATAGATGAATAAAGAAGGAAGGAAGGGGTGATGGCAAACTTGGTAGTGGGATGGTGAACATTGAACTCTGAAAAGAAAAATCAAACAGCGTTTCATCTGTGTGTGTGTGTGTGTGTGTGTGTGTACAAGGGAAGTATGTGAATGTATGTGAACATTGACAAGTCTATTAATTTGATTTGCCATCCATATTTATGTATAGAATACTACTATTAGCCGTCATTTTTGAGGGCACGGGACCAGCTAGTTAATAATAATTTATTAGAAAAAACAGCGGTTACACGTTTTAAGGGAAGGGTTAGTCAATTATACAAATCCCAATATTTCTCACCTTTTTTTTTAACCGGGACCCTCCGCCGATGAAAATGTAAACGATGAAAAAAAAAAAAAAAAAG
>NC_043011.1:43819084-43834084 GCF_006345805.1 Octopus sinensis
CTTTTACACTGTAAACTATTTTCTCTCTATAAGATAGACTTCGTAAAATGCTTTATTCAGCATAATATATTTGCCTTAAGTTATGTTATGCAGACGATTTCAAAAAAGGATGAAATAGTGCTCTACATGGTTACCAATGACTAGAAGTTACCAAATCTTAATAAAGTGTAGGGAAAAGAAAAAATTTAGTTGTGTATATACTGTACACCTCCTCCTTTACTCTTTTGATTTACATTTCAAACTTCCAATTCCACCTAAAATTGATGTAGAAAGGATTGTCTTCCCTTCGATAGCTGACACCTCTCATCAGGGCACGTCACGTACATTATATTCTATATTGTTATATTTTTATCTCTTACTACTAGCAGCACTGAGCAACATGGACTACATTGGTACCTATATACAGCTAAGTGGACTGAGCTTCTTTTGGGCGAGTGTGACACTGCTGACGGTCTAAGGGTCGCTGAACGTTTGTGCTTATTGAAAAACATCCTACCACCCCAGAAATCGGCAGTGGATGAGGGTCCTTGATTTAACTGGTCTTTGGATTTGGAGGGATGATGAGGGGTGGTGGCGGAGTATAAGGTCCAGACTTTTACAGACTATAACTACTACTACAACTACTATCATCACCATTACCACCACTACTAGAACAACAGCTACTACTACTACTATAACCGCCATCACTTCCACCACTATCTCCACCAGCACCAGCAGCAGTACCACCACCACCACTACCCCCCACCACTACTACTACTACTACTACTACTACTACTACTACTACTACTACTACTACTACTACTACTACTACTACTGTGTTGCGTTGGCCGTGGTTATGTACTATGTTGCTATCTGTTATTCAGCTGTGAGCATACACAGAAGCCTGGCTCATGTATCACATTCCAGAGAGATTTGAACTTAAAAGCCGATGGCGACCGAGTCCCTCGCTGTGTGATAGTAGTATTAGCAGCAGCAGCAGCAGTAGTAGTAGTAGTAGTAGTAGTAGTAGTAGTAGTAGTAGTAGTAGTAAAAGTTATGAGATTCTTTCTATGTTAAATAATATTTGACAACATGTGTTACCTTCACATGCTGTTTTACACGTTTTTGAGTGTTTAGAAGTAAAGTGGTGTGTGTTGTGTGTGTGTATATATATATATGTGTGTGTGTGTGTGTTTGTGTGTGCACATAAAGGATGTTAAAAAGGCGGTTCGTAGTGACGTGTAGCTCCTTCTCTCCTTCAATCCATTTATTCCTAATAGCAGGAATTGGTGTCACTAAAGCGTATTCACTTGTATAAATACTCCATATTAACATGTCCACCAGGTTACTACACAGTAGGAGCGAACTAATGTTCTGTTAATAATAATAATAATAATAATAATAATAATAATAATAGTAGTGTTAGTAGTAGTAGTATAAGTAGTAGTAGTAGTAGTAATAATAATAATAGTAATAATAATGATAATAATCATAAAAATAATGATGATGTTTAAAATCTTTTTTTCCCATTATTATTACTATTAAAAAGAAATAAGTTCGTCCTAAATACACGATCGTTTGTACATATATTTGCCGTTAGAGGTCCTTGACCTCAACTACCAACATGGCTCAAAAAGATTGGTACAAATGTAAAGATAGAACACCTACAAAAATCATCATTGCTTGGAACTGCAAGAATTCTTCATCGGGTTCTTGAAGCATGATCAGGAAACAAGTATCACCTTAGTCTGCTGGCTGTGGACGGCTGACACTTTACATAATACCCAGCAGAATAAGCTGAGCGCTTTCATCAAATTATAATGGTCTTAAAATTTTGGCACAAGGCCAGCAATGTTGAGGGTGAGGGAAAGTCGATTATATCGCTCCCAGTGCTCAACTGGTACTTATTTTATCGACCCCGAAAAGGGTGAAAGGCAAAGTCGACCTCGACGGAATTTGAACTCAGAACGTAAAGACGGGCGAAAGTATTTTGTCTGGCGTGCTAACGATTCTACCAGCTCGCCACCTCTGGTCACGAGCATAAGTAGTGGGAGAGTATCATAGCCATGTGTTGAAAGGAATACTTGGAGGTTTGGATAATTCACTTTTGGAAACATGGGTGGTTCGTTCAACATCCTTAAACAATCCTTATTCAGGGATCTTTTGCGCGGGCTGGATTACTCGACCAGAAGAAAATTCTAACTGGGCCCCACCTGCAAGATCATGTGCTGTTTATCTTGATATGAAATCACCATGTCGCGCACATATGGTTGTGATGCATGTGCCTGGTGTACCCTTATCAGACGGATAGTCATGATGGGTATACTGGGCTTCGTATATTTTACCCCAGTGTCACTTTGATGGCATGCACTGCTCTCTCACTCAATAATAATAATAATCGACCAGACATAATTATTAAAGACAGGGGAGAAAATACTTGGAGACTAATAGATGTAAGTGTTCCCACTGATAAAAATATATCTGTAGAGAAATTTGACAAATTAAGTAAATATGAGGACCTAGAAATTGAAATACAAAATATGTGGCATCTTAAAGCAAGAACTGTTCCTGTTATTGTAGGTGCCACAGGTATGATAAAAAAGAGAGATGTCAGAAACATATTGACAATATCCCAAGAGAACTATGTCACAGAGAAATACAAAGGATTGTACTGACAAGTACTGTCCACATCCTTAGAAAAACCCTGTCTATTTAAATGTCTGTGTTGTATTACATGAAGATATTTAAATTCCCCCGAATTTAAACGCACCGAAACTACGCTGACTCTGGTTTTCATGGCTGATGAGAGGAGTTCTCAATTTATTTGTCCTTTGTCGTTTTCCCTTAATCGCTTCCATATTTCATCTCAATTTCACACACAAACACACACAAACACACACACACACACACACACATACACACACACACACACACACACAAACAAACACACACTTACTCATGGATACCCATAAATATATGCTTGTGCGTGTAGCAGAAACCAGCGTTGAGGAATATAAATAAATATGTCAAAATAAGAATAACAACTCTTTTCTAAGCCAATACACCCACGTTTGTAAAAAAAAAAAAACTGACTTGACATGCGAGTTTTTTCTGTAAAATATAGCACAAACAAAGGTTTTTAGCTGCACCAGAGTGAGTTTATCTCGCTGCAATTAAGAGTGATGAGCGAGGGGACATGGTTCGGTAGAGAGTGGAGGGAAAGAAAGAGAGTAACAGCGAGATTAAAAGGCTGATGAAATTGAGGACAGATAGAGAGCTGAATAGAATGATTGAGAGAGAGAGAGAGAGAGAGAGAGAGAGAGAGAGAGAGAGAGAAAGAGAGAGAGAGAGAGGGCAAAAGTGGGGGAAGCGATGAGCAATAGGTGAACGTGTTAACATATATATGGTAGATGTTTGCCAACTAGATTTAAAACTATGACAGATATGAAAGTGGGTGATCGTGGTGGTGGTGGTGGTGGTGGATCACTGCAAATGTTTCTTAAGT
The DNA here is from genome assembly GCF_006345805.1 of Octopus sinensis. NCBI lineage: Eukaryota > Metazoa > Mollusca > Cephalopoda > Octopoda > Octopodidae > Octopus > Octopus sinensis. The sequence continues at coordinate 43,822,569 of NC_043011.1, forward strand.
CACTGCAGGACTACCAAGTGCAGCAAAAACAAACACATACACATACAGACACACACACGTACATATATATATATACACATAAATATACTCTGCATATGTTTACAAGCTGCATATCCTTGATTGCACACAAAAAAACGCATACAGTATTTATTTTTGCTTTAAATATACAAATTTGCAAATTGTTTCATCCTTTGTCAGTGTTTGGTGATGTTGCGCGCGCGTGTATGTATGGATGTAAACATATATATGCACATGCATATATATGTGTATATATATATAGGTATGTCTATGCATATGTACACACACATACACCACACACACACACACAATTTTGCACAAGGAAAACTTTGACAGTGATGTCGAACTTTAGACTTTGTAGCCGTAGTCATGTGTCTGATGACTGCTAGTAATCCGAAACGTCGAAGTCAATGTCCAAACATTTTTCTTATAAAAATTAGTAAGATTTTATTCTACTAAAAAAATATTGAGTGCTCCTTTAATTTAATGCTTTTATAACTTAAGCTTCACATAAGATCAATGCACGCACACATATCTACACACACACACATATCTATGCATATAAACATACATATTTATACATACAAACACACAAATATATATACATTCACACACGCACATATATCTATACATACACACGCACACACACATATCTATACATTCACACACACATATATCTATACATACACACAAACATATCTATATATGCATACACATGCATATCTGTACATACACATACATATCTATACATACACACACATATCTACATATGTATATATATATGTATGTGTGTATGTATATATATGTATGTGTGTGTATTTGTTTGTGTGTCTGTGTTTGTCCACCCAACATCACTTGACAACAGATGCTGGTGTGTTTACGCCTCCCGTAACTTAGCAGTTTGGCAAACGGGATCGATAGAATAAGAACTAGGCTTACAGAGAATAAATCCTAGGGTCGATTTGCTCGACTAAAGGCGGTGCTTCAGCAAGGCCACAGTCAAATGACTGAAACAAGTAAAAGAGAGTAAGCGATAATATATGTATGTATGTATATATATATATATATATATATATATATATATATATATATATATATATATATATATAATATATATATATATATATATATACACACTTTATTTTAAGCAGCAGAAAATTCAACAAAATCTGTTACTCTGAGTTTCTCGTTGCCGTTCATCAGACAGTTTTTGCTAGAATGGAACCGATATATCCATTCAATCTAGACTCTTACAAACGCTACACCTTTAAAAAGAAATGGACTTGTTTGATTGGCCCTTAAGAAAAAACGGTCAATCTTCGAGCGATAAACAAAAAGATCAAAAATATATGTATATATATATAAAAAAACTTATAAAAATTATAAAATCCGAGGAAAAAACCTTACATTGAATAAAATACATATTGACGTTAATGAAGAAAGTGCAAATTAATGCATAGAAATTAAACCTGTTATAAATATTACACTGCAATACATATTTATATTAAAATCTACATATATATATCAACATACACAAAAGGATGCGCGTAAACGCCATACATATACAGACGTATGAATATAAATCTAAATAGACACATAAATGCATGTGTACATATATTCACGCAAACCATCTCGCACGCAAGCTAAAAATCATCTATGTAGCGATTCTCATATACTGAGTAATATATATCATTATATATAAAAACATTTATTCTTATATTATTGCGGCGTTACGTGCACCCCCCCCCGTTTGTTTGTCCAATTTTAAACCCTGCACGACTTCTATACACATTGTCTTTCCTACCCGCCATTGCTTCTTTACCAAACTATTTTGGCGCCCTCCGATTCTTCCCTCCTCTTCCTCCCATCCTCCTCCCATCCTCCTTAATCCCTTCTTTCTCCTTTTCTCTTGGTCACTGATTCTGTCCCCTGCCTTCCACCCTCTTTGATTCCCTCTCTCTCTGTCTCTCTCTCTCCTGCAACCTGCTGCTTCTTAACCATTCTGTTGGCGATCGTATCTCGACCAACATGTGTCCCCGCTACCGAAACGGTATTATTTCTACGCCAGCTGATATGTTGTTGTTTTTGTCTCATTTGGTCTAAGTCGTAAGACAACCATCGTTATATTTTGTTTATCCATTACTGTTTTCAATTTCGTTTTCGTCTCTTGTATTTACATCCGTCTTGTGCGTTCACATTCCTGTCTTCTACCAAGAAATCTAATGCTTACAGCTTAGTTTTTTTTCTTGGGGCTGGCCGAGTTGGAGCAAATATCAGAATTGAACAGCCGAAATTTGCTATGATGATTCGGTGTCTGACTGAAGATTGAGGCTTCGAATGATTTGTCTGTGTTCCGTGTTCGTCCCTTCCTGTATTTCACGTTCATATATATAAAAACATTTATTCTTATATATTATATATATATATATATATATATATATATATATATATATATATATATATATATATATGTATGTGTGTGTGGTATACAATATGCGCATATATATATTATTTATATATATAAGTATACATATATAAACATAAATTATATATATGTATATAAGTATATACGTATACATATAAGTATATATATATATAAATATATATATATACACGTACATACGCACAGTTATTATGTCATCTGGACGCCCTTGTCAATGTCCTCTTAGCTAAATAAACAAATATATATTACACAATAGCATCACGCATACCACCATCACCATCACCATCACTACCATAACCCCCTCCCCCCATTACCACTACCACCATCACTACAGCTAATAGCACCACCAGTACCAGTATCAGTATCACCACCACCACCACCACTACCACCATCATTGTCATCATTATCACCTCCACTGTCATCACCGTCACCTAAGTGATCGTCATCACAGCTAGAAACACCAACTCTACAACCACCGCTACCATGCTGCCATCACTACCACCACCAACACCACCACCACCACCGCAACCACCACCACCACAACCACCACCGCAACCACCACCACCACCCCAACCACCACCACCACCACCACCACCACCACAACCACCACCATCACCACCACCACCACCGCCACACCACCACCACCATACCACTATTTCAGGGTCGTTCTATAATATATTGACCAATTAACTCAGCTGACCTCATCACGTGATTAATGTCGTAGGAGAGAGAGATAGCAATAAGCGATTGTGCCACAACCACTACTGCTGCTGCTGCTGTTGCTGTTGCTGCAGGTACCACTACTACTACTACTACTACTACTACTACTATTACTACTACTACTGCTGCTGCTGCTGCTACTACTTACACTACTACTACTACTACTACTGCTGCTGCTGCTGCCTGCTACTACTACTACTACTACTACTACTACTACTACTACTACTGTTGCTGCTGCTGCTGCTGTTCTCATCATACTTTTTTCACTGTTAAAAACCCACTGTAATCGATTTTACCTCTTGTTATTCTAGAACCAATAAAACGAAATACCAGTGATACAATAGGGGAGTCTATCTAACGCTCGCTTCCCAACCAAATTTTTCTTCTTCAGAAAGATTAAAAAAAGCCCAAGTGTTTGTCCTAAATATTTGAGGAATTTGTTTTATCATTATTCAAGCTTCTGTCTATTTTACCTCCTGTTATATTCGCTTCAATTTTTGAGAGACAAGGTCAGTAAGTTCTGGACAAGTGGTCAACTGATGCTCAAAACGTAAAGACGGACGAAATGCAACGAAACGTTTTGTCCGGCGCGGTAACGATTCTGCAAGCACGTTGCCTTATAACAGCAATCAATTAATCGTTTCTACTGAAGGCACAAGGCCCGAAATGTAGTGTTGGAGGGTCCATTACACCGACACCGGTACGTAACTGGTACTTAATTTATCGACCCCGAAAGAATGAAAGGCAAAGTCAACCTCGGCGGAATTTGAACTCAGAATGTAAAGACGGGAGAAAGACCACTAAGCATTTCGTCCAGCGCGCTAACGATTCTGCCAGTTCGCCGCCATAATAATAATAATAATAATAATAATAATAATAATAATAATAATAAATAATCCCTTCTACTAAAGGACACAAAGCCTAAATTTTGTGGAAGCGTATAGTCGATTACATCGACCCTACTAAACAACTGGTACTTATTTTATCGACCCCGAAAAGATGAAAGGCAAAGTCAACCTCGGCGGAATTTGAACTCACGGACGAAACGCCGCTAAGCATTTTGCCCGGTGTGCTAACGATTCGGCCAGCACGCCACCTTATAGTAGCGATTCATAATGATTTTTAATAATGGCTTCAAATTTTTGCACAAGGCCAGCAATTTTGTGGGGAATGGGTAAGCCGCTTACATCGACCTCAGTGCTCAGCTGGCGTGTACTTTATCGATCCCGAAAGGATAGAGAGCAAAGTTTTCCTTGATTTAATCGATCTACATATAGTTTGACTGGAAACATGTTTTATCGACCCACGACCGCATAAAGCAGTAAAGTCGACCCCGCCCAGGACTGAAATCACAATTGCGAATCAATGAATCTCATTACTAACAGCCATTTTGTTCGACGCGCACCGGATCTGCCAACCATCGCTCTTATAATAAACCAAGATAACGAAGCGGGTGGATTGCTAGAAACAGCAGAACAGCAGAAATGTGGCGAATTGGCAGAAACGTTAGCACGCCGGGTGAAATGCTTAGCGGTATTTCGTCTGCGTTACGTTGTGAGTTCAAATTCCGCCGAGGTCCACTTTGCCTTTTATCCTTTCGGGGTCGATAAATTAAGTACCAGTTACGCACTGGGGTCGATGTAATCGACTTAATACCTATGTCTGTCCTTGTTTGTCCCCTCTGTGTTTAGCCCCTTGTGGGTAATAAAGAAATAGGTATTTCGTTTGCCGTTACGTTCTGAGTTCAAATTCCGCCGGGGTCGACTTTGCCTTTCATCCTTTCGGGGTCGATTACCAGTTACGCACTGGGGTCGATGTAATCGACTTAATCCGTTTGTCTGTCCTTGTTTGTCCCCTCTCTGTGTTTAGCCCCTTGTGGGTAGTAAGGAAATAGGTATTTCGTCTACCGTTACATTCTCAGCTCAAATTCCGCCGGTCGACTTTGCTTTCATCCTTTCGGGGTCGATAAATTAAGTACCAGTTACGCACTGCGGTCGATATAATCGACTTAATTCCTTTGTCTGTCCTTGTTTGTCCCCTCTATGTTTAGCCCCTTCTGGGCAATAAAGAAATAAGAAACAATAGAACTCTGGATGAAATGGAGGCTTTAGCTACGACTGCTAGAATCAGTAGGACCTTGGATCAATTGGAGTTTTAAGCTCAAATGGACTTCTAATCCCACTGAAAGCAGTTTTGCCTTCCCAATTTTTTCAGTGTGGGAATAACATAAAGAATGCATTTGGGACTGAAGGATTTGTTCTCACCAAGTGTTTTCCCTGCTTAAAATGATTACAAATGGGGAGAAAATATAAGAAACCAATCCTAGTTTATTGCACGGGTCAGTGACACAGTTACGATCTTAGCAACCTGAAAATCTCAAAAGCCCTCCACTCGGTCTTACCGCTCCTACCTAATCTCCCCCCCTCTCTCTCTCTCTCTCTCTTTTATCAATACAATCACAAGTCTCATTATCTCATAAAAACAGGAGCATGATTCGTTAAAGTAAATGTACAATAGGGTTTATACACACACACACACACACACACACACACACACACACACACACACACACACACACACACGCACGCACTCAAACGCACGTACACACATGCCCACACTTATGTATACACACGAACGTACACACACGTATTTATACACATAGAAACGCACACAGACGCACACACACCCACACACACTTATACACACACACACACAGAAACGCGTGGGCGAGAACACACACACACACACACTAATATATAATTATACGTACACGCGCGCACACGCACACATATTTTATGTGTGCGTGTGTGTGTGTGTGTAATGAGAAATATCAGCTTCGGCATTCACTGCGATGTGTGACGAAACGCAGAGAAGACAAAAGCAGACGTCTTGACAATGTCTCTGTGGACAAATAACAATTAGTTTGTCACCGTAAAGCAATCTTGTATATACGTATGCGTGGGTATTTGTTCACACACACACCACACACACATATATAATACATATAATACATATACATACACACATCAATATATATATATGCAAATATATAGACAAACCTATATATGTATATATATATATATATATATATAGAGAGAGAGAGATCTACACACACACACATATATATAATGCATATACATACACACATCAACATATATATGCACATATATATATACACACCTATATATATATATATATATATATATATATATTATAATGTATATATATATCTTTTATTCTTTTATTCGTTTCAGTCATTTTGATTGCGGCTATGCTGGAGCACCGCCCTTAGTCGAGCAAATCGACTTATTCTTTGTAAGCCTAGTGCTTATTCAATCGGTCTCTTATATCGAACCGCTAAGTTACGGGGACGTAAACACACCAGCATCGATGCCAAGCGATGTTGGGACAGAAACACACACAAACACACACACATGCGCCGGGCTTCCTTCAGTTTCCGTCTACCAAATCCACTCACAAGGCTTTGGTCGACTCGTGGCTATAGTAGAAGACACTTGCCCAAGGTGCCACGCAGTGGGACTGAATCCGGCGGAACCATGTGGTTGGTTAGCAAACTACACTTACCACACAGCTACCCTGCACCTATATATATATATATTATATATATATAATATATATATATATATATTATATATATATATATATATATTTATACATATGCATCTAGACACACACATGTATTACTTATATATGCTCGTATGTACGTGTGTGTGTGTGTACACACACATATATATATATATACATATATACATTTATACATGCATTCACGTATACGCATACACATAAACCCACGCACTCACGTAGACACACAACTTGCGCACACACACGTACACATACACAAGTACACACACACACACACGTACACACGCATGCTTCTGTTTTCTTTTCTCTTGTTCCTTTTATCAGATACAAGAGAAATCGGAAGAGGAGGAGGAAGAGAAAGTAGTGGTAGCGGTAGGAGGGGGTGGTTTCACTGCCCTACAAAACAGCCATTCGCTTGCTCGTTTTATCGCTTTGTCCATTTCTTTATTGCATAGTTTTATCATTACTGTTAATTAGTCTTAATTAGAGATATCATCAATCTTGTCATATCGTTCAGGTTTAGGCTGGTAGTGGTGGTGGTGGTGACTTGTAGGTCAAAATTTTTAATGATGATGATGATGATGATGATGACAATTTCGCGATGAGGTTTCACGCCATATCTCTCTCTCTTCTCTCTTTTACTTGTTTCAGTCATTTGACTGCGGCCATGCTGGAGCACCGCCTTTAGTCGGGCAAATCAACACCAGAGCTTATTCTTTAGTACTTATTCTATCGGTCTCTTTTTACCGAACCGCTAGGTTACGGGAACGTAAACACAACAGCATCGGTTGTCACGCGATGTTGGGAGGACAAAGACACACAAACATATACACACATACATATATATACATATGCGACGGGCTTCTTCCAGTTTTCGTCTATCAAATCCACTCACAAGGCTTTGGTCGGCCCGAGGTTATAGTAGATGACACTTTCCCAAGGTGCCACGTAGTGGGACTGAACCCTGAACCATGTGGTTGGTAAGCAAGCTACCTACCACACAACCACTCCTGCGCCTTTATATACATCAATAATCAGCAAGATGTTCGAAACCATCCTTAAGAAAAGTATGATGCTCCACCTCCTAAACACAGCCTCGATCACTGATTCCCAACACGGCTTCGTGCCGAAGAGATCATGCTTGACCAACTTACTAGTAATGGAAGAATTGGTGACGCGCATCCTCGATGATAGTGATGCTGTTGACATCGTTTTATTGGACTTTGCCAAAGCTTTTGACTCGGTAAACCACCCGCCTACTACTTGTCAAGCTTCAAGCATATAGTTTCCATCCGGATATTGTACGATGGGTTGGTGCCTTCCTCTCAGATCGCTCCTTCCAAGTTCAAGTTAATGGTTCGCGGTCCGACGTCTCCAGTGCGAGCAGTGGCGTGCCTCAAGGTTCAGTGCTTGGGCCCTTGTTTGTTCTTAGTCTTCATAAATGACTTGCCCGACGACCGCACGCAACACACCCTTCTATTTGCCGACGATATCAACTGGTCGCTCCTCGCGGTAGTATAGAGGATCTTCGTCGATGCCTCCACCAAATTTGGAAGTGGTCTAACGATTGGGACCTGTGTCTGAACGTGTCAAAGTGCTGTCATCTGCCTGTCGGCTCTACTCCTGCAACTCAACTTGATTTCGAGCCGGTCTCCGTCTGCTGCTGGAGAGGACCGATCAGGTAAAGGACCTGGGTATCTTGGTGGATTCCTCCTTTTCGCCTTCGGCCCAGTGCGTCCATGCTGCCAAAAAAGCGCGCGGAATTCTGTTTTTGATTCGACGGTCATTCGGAATGCTCACAGCAGCCATATTCCTGCCACTCTATGTCACGCTGGTGAGACCCATATTGGAGTATGGGATTCAAGCCTCTTCTCCTTATCTCCTCAAAGACATACAGCACCTCGAAAGAGTCCAGAGCTGGCTACCCGCATGGTTCATGGTCTCAAAAATTTGTCCTACGAAGAAAGGCTGAGGACGCTCGACCTTTGTTCTCTTGAAAACGCCGCCGCCGTGGTGATCTCATTCTCGCCCACAACATCATAAGCGGGAAGTTGTAACCTCTCGAAAGAGCTGTTCTTCACTCCTGCTCCGGAGCGTCGGCTGCGGGGTCATTCCGAAAAGCTCTACCTGCGACGATTTCATCTCAATCGAAGGAGAGGAGCTTTCTCCGTCCGGGTTGCGGATCCGTGGAACAAGCTGCCAGACGAGATGGTGAAGATGCCGACGACCGCTTTGTTCAAAGCCTCCCTGGACCTCAAGTGGCCTGAACTCTTTACATGAACACCACCCTGTACTTAACTCATGGCCTTGCTATTTGCTTTTGAGCCAAATTTAACTAACTAACTAACATATATATATATATATATATATATATATATATATATATATGCGTGTCTTTTTGTCGGTATTTGGGGCCTCATTCCCGCTTGACAAACGGTGGTGGTGTATTTACGTTGTCTCCGTAACTCAGCGGTTCGGCATAAGAGACCGACAGAGCAAGTACTAAGCCTACGGTCGATTAAATCGGTGTTCCAACATGGCTGCAGTAAGAGTAGAAGAATGTGCGTGTGTGTGTGCGTACGTGTGTGTGTACACCTGCGCATGTGAGCAGAGTGTTTATTCAATTGTACATAGTTATATATTCATACCCACCCACACATGTACGCACTCACACGCATATACTGAGGTACAAATGCACACGTTTTTGCACACTTAGACACACACACATTATTTTTTACATGTATATACCGAACAACCGTTTTTACGCGCGCGACGGCTCCGCTTAAAAGCGGAATTTATAGCGACGACGGAACCATCGCATTGCTTCAACAACGAAAAGCGATAGATCTCCTCTGCAGTTGAATATTTTGAGGGCATCAATATCTTCATGTGGTACGTTAAGATATTGATGCCCTCAAAACATTCGACTGCAGAGGAGATCTATCGCGTTTCGTTGTTGAAGAAATGCGACGGTTCCGTCGTTACTATAAATTCCACTTGAAGAGGAAAGCAAAATTAGAGAGGGATGTACTTCCTTCAAGAAAGCTCAAAATATGACGGAAATAAGAGAAAACGGTTTGACTAAATTGGGTTATACAGAGAGCAGGACTATAGGGTGGTGACAAGAACTGGAAGAAGTCTATTGGTTTGGTGTATTTGTGTAATCGAAGGTTGTGTTTAGGGCACCCTGAATACCCTCATATGGGTTTCGTTTCTAAGTTCTTGTTTGTATTGTTTGTTTCCTATAGCTAGTTCTATTTATATATTTTTCTCTGTTTATTGAGGGCTGCCGTTTGTTTGAAATATAATTCCAAGGTTGGTTCCATGTTTGTTGTTTTCCTATGGAGTTCCTCTTTATGCTGTTCTCAAATGTATTGAGCTCGCATGGAAAAACTCTCTCCTCTTCTTCTTATTCCATTTTTTTTTGTTTCTTTCTTTTTCTCTTTCTCTGATTTTCTTCTGTCTTCTCTTCCTTCTTTCAGTTTCTGTTTTTTTCTTTCTTTCTTTCTCCACCTCCTCTTGCTTCATCCTCATCATCGCCTCCTCCTCCTCCTCCTCCTTCTTCTTCTTCTTCTTCTTCTTCTACTTCAACTTGTTGTTGTTGTTGTTCTTCTTCTTCTTCTACTTCATCATCATCATCATCATCATCATCTTCTTCTTCTTCTTCTTCTTCTTCCTTCCTCTCCCTCCTCCTCCTCTTTCTCTTTTTCCTTCTTATCACTTATTATTGTTAGTAATATTCATAAAAGAATCAGCGGCCATAGTGGCAGTTGCAGTCGTGGCAAAAACAACAACACCATCCTCCTCCTCCTCCTCCTCCTCCTTCTCCCCTCCTCCTTCTCCTCCTCCTCCTCCTCATCATCATCATAATCATCATCATCAACAGCAGCAGCAGCAGAAGTAGCATTATGATTGTTTCAGTATGTTACAACTCATTTGTAATTCGACACAATATCCCAAGGAGACTTTGAAAATATTTACGAAGGACTTCAAGTTTCGCCTTATCAGGACGTTGACTGGCTGAACAAAGCAGCAAGGCGATACTCGAAACTGCGGCCAACTCAAAAGTATTAATGGATTTTACACGCCTAAATGTACCACTAAATTATGGAGTACCTATTTCTTTACTAGCCACAAGAGGCTAAAAACAGAGAGGACAAACAAGGAAAGACAAACGGATTAAGTCGATTATATCGACCCCCGTGCGTAACTGGTACTTAATTTATCGACCCCGAAAGGATGAAAGGCAAAGTCGACCTCGGCGGAATTTGAACTCAGAAGGTAACGGCAGATGAAATACCGCTAAGCATTTCGCCCGGCATGCTAACGATGATGCCAGCTCGCCACCATCCATAAAAGTTTTGCTGGGTTAGAAAAATTAACAACATAGAATATGACATTTATCGTTGTTGTGTGGTTAAGAAGCTTGTTCAGCAACCACGAGGTTTTAGGTTCAGTTCCACTGTGCTGTACATTGAACAAATGTCTTTAACTAGGGCCTTGGGTCCACTAGCGTAGCCAGAGTGTGTGCCGCCCGATGTGGGGGGGGGGCTTTCGTTTGCTGCCCCCGGACCCCACCTAAAAACACATATTGTCTACAGCAGATACAAAAGTACCGACCCTTTAAAGGTGCCGTTCGGGGCGGACCATCCCTGCTAAACCCCCCCCCCCACCTACTACGCTAGAGCTCGGGTCGAATAATACTTTGTGAGTGAATTTGGTAGCCAGAAAC
>NC_043011.1:43836584-43844084 GCF_006345805.1 Octopus sinensis
GAAAACGAAGAAAACGAAGAAAACGAAGAAAAAGTAGTAGTAGTAGTAGTACTACTACTACTAATAGTAGTAGTAGTAGTAGTAGTAGTAGTAGTAGTAGTAGTTGTAGTAGTTGTAGTAGTAGTAGTAGTAGTTGTTGTTGTTGTAGTAGTTGTAGTTGTAGTAGTTGTAGTAGTAATAGTAGAAGAAGAAGAAGAAGCAGAAGAAGAAGAAGAAGAAGAAGAAGAAGAAGAAGAAGAAGAAGAAAAGACAACAACAACACAACAACAACAACAGTAGCAGCAGCAACAACAAAAGCAATAACAACAACAACGAGAACGACAGCTTTCGCAACAGTAACATCAACAACCACAACAACACGAACAAATATGGCAAAGTACCGCAAATTGCAGCATCAATGACAGAAAAGAGGGTGGGGCGTGGTTGGATGGGGTAGACAACAGCAACAACAACAACACCATCAACAACAACAACAACAACCAACAACAATGACGAAACAATAAGGGAGGTTTTTATACGTAGTTGTTATAACTACTAGAAATAGAAGCTAAATCACCATCTTGAAAAACAATGAAAAGACCCTATTTCATTATGTCTGGTAAGGTGTAAGGTGTAGCAGTGGAATGTCTCTGATCATGACCCTAAATCGGCACCACGACGGCTGTGGTGGATCGGAGCTGTGGTGACTTGGGGTTAAATAACAACAAATGTCCCACTTGGATAAGTACAGCACTGTAAATATAACAGTAATCGTATCTATGCTATATGTGTGTGTGTATATATGTATATATATATATGTGTGTGTGTGTGTGTGAGTGTGTGTGTGGTGTGCGTGGGTGTGTATTATATATATATATATACACACACATATATACATATGTATGTGTGTGTGTGTATATATACATATATACATACACACACATATATATGTGTGTATATTTGTGTACATATATGTGACATTTGTGAAGTCTGAACATATCTGTACATATATATGAATATATATATATATATAACATACATGTATGTATCTGTATAAATATAAGTATATATATATATATATATATATATTATATATATATATATATACACATGCATATATACATGTATACATTATATATATATATATATGTAGTATATATATATATATATATATATATATATATTATATATATATATATATATATAATATATATGTGTGTGTGTGTGTGTGTATATATATGTATATGTATATATGTACACACCCACTCACACACACACAGACACACATACATGGATACGTGTATGTAGAACCTTTCACCAATGTCTGTTGTCGACGCATCTTGGTATAATATAGATGTTGGCGGTGAGAAGAGTCCCAAATGGAGCATTTGTATCACGGCAGACATATTAGCAAACATATTTAGAGAGAGAGAGAGAGAAAGAGAGCGGTACACACACAGACTTTCGCAAACATCTACTCTGGGGGGAATTTACCTTTTATCAGGCTTTTGTTCACAGCCTTTGCATCAAAACAATGAAACACAAGCACACACACACACACACACACACACACACACACACACACACACACACACACACACCACACACACACATACACACACACACACAGATTACTGATTTACTGATATACACATACGCACAGGCCTACACACACACACACACACACACACACACACACACACATGTGAGTGTGTGTGTAGGCGTGTGCGTATGTGTATATCAGTAATCTTAAATGCAAACATATCTGTTTCTATGTTCTTTTTTTTACGCGGGCGCACACAAACACATATACACACGCATATATATATACATACATATACACATATAAATGCAGAAATGCCTCTCTCTCCCTCTCTCTCTCTATATATATATACATATACATGCATATACATATGTACATACACATACATATATATATACATCTACATATATATACATATATATACATATATATACATATATATACATATACTACATATATGCATACACACACACACACATATATATTACATATATATATAAATACATATACACACATATCTATATATTATATGCCACATACACACACACACATATATATATATACATATGCACATACACACACACACAAACACATTATGTATATACATATATATATAATAGATATATATATATATATATAATATATATATATATATATTATATATATATATATTATATGTATATATACATATATATTTGTATGTATGTATATATAATATATATAGTGTGTGTGTGTATATCTATCTATCTATCTATCTATCTATATATATATATATATATATATATATATATATACGTACACGCATACACATGTACGGTTCTCATTTTTTATTTCTTGTTTAAGCTATTCTCGCTCAAATAAAAAACATTTAGCAACTTAAAAGAAAATCAAGACCCACACCATATATTGCACAAAAGTCAAGACACACAGACATAAACACACACACACACACAGATGCACACACATACATACGCACATATATACACACATATATACGCACGCACGCACAGACGTTCACTTGACGAATACATTTACAGGGCTACCATTTACCGGATAAACACACATATTTGCCAAATATATTTTAGTGGGTGAACAGAATTAGAGGGCTAACAGGTATGCAGGGGCAAAACATAATTACAGCGCTAACAGGTTTAGAGGGCTAAGAGATTTCCTTGTTTGACATTCTTTTCTTTTACTTGTTTCAGTTATTTGACTGCGGCCATGCTGGAGCACCACCTTTTAGTCGAGCAAATCGACTCCATGGACTTATTCTTTGTAAGCCTAGTACTTGTTCTATCAGTCGCCTAATGCCGAACCGCTAGATTACGGGGACGGAAACACACCGGTATCGGTTGTCAAGCGATGTTGGGGGGACAAACACAGACACACACATACTCACACACACACATACACACACACACACTCGCGCACACACACACACACACACACACACACACACACACACACACACACATATATGCGACGGGCTTCTTTCAGTTTCCGTCTACCAAATCCACTCACAAGGCTTTGGTCGGCCCGAGGCTATAGTAGAAGACACTTGCCCAAGGTGCCACACAATGGGACTGAACCCGGAACCATGTGGTTTGTCAGGAAGCTACTTACCACACAGCCACTCCTACGCCTATTTACTAGTCTAAAAGATTTTCTGCGGGAACAGGTTTAGACGGCTGAGAAATTTTCTTGGTGAACATATTTACTGGGATAATAGATTAAGAGGGCTAACAGGTTTACTGAGTGAAGATATTCGCTGGGCTAACTTATTTACTGGGTTAACATATTTAGGGAAATAACAAATTGTTGTTTAACAGGTTTAGACTACAGACAGTTTTTTCTGGGTGAAGATACTAGGCTAACATATGTTTTGAGCGAACATATTTATTAGGCTAACATATTTACCGGATTAACAGATTTAGAGGGCTAACAAATTTTCTGGGTGAACATATTTTTTACATGAACATATTCACCGGGCTAACAAATTATTGGGTGAACACAGTGAATATATTTACTTGGTAAACATGAGATTTACTAGGCGAACGTATTTACAGGGTTAACGGATTTACTGGGTGAACATATTTATTGAACGACGTTATTTACTAGGCATATACATTTGGTAACGTATTTAGAAGGTGAATGCATTTACTGCGCAAACATATTCACCAGGAAAGCAGATCTAGAGGGCTAAAGAATTTTCTGGGTGAACTTATTTACTAGGTGAACATGTTTACGGGATTCATCATACGTATGTGTGTGTGTGTGTGTTTGTGTACATGCATGTGTATGAGTTTATATTTAAGTGTGCGTGCATATGTGAATGTAGATTCATCGGTGGTTATTAAATTTATTAGGTGAACCGATTTACTGGGCTAACAAATTATCTGGGTGAACATACTTAGCAGGTGAACATATTCAGTGGGCAAACAATTTTTACCGAGTACACATATTTTCTGGGGGGGGGAATATCTACTTGATGAACATATGCAGAGGCTGGAGATATTTACAGGGCTAATATGTTTATCTGGTTAACATATTTAGTGGGTTAGCATATTTTTCAGGGTTAACATATTTATAGCCATCACTGATTCACATGTGTTCGTAGTTTTAGGAAATTCATTGAAGAAAATATATGGATGCAGTTTTTAATGAGCTGAAGCAGGGAAACAAAATAAGCAAAAGCTAGAAATTTAAATACTAATTACTGAATCATTATATCTAATTAACCTTAATACATTTAATGAATCCAGGACGATTTGATTATTGCTGTTTTTGTTGTTGTTTTTTGATGTTTAACCCTAAGTCAAACTGGATCATCTGAATTTTGCTATCCTCTTTAGCGTGCACGCCACTTTGTCCTAAGTCTGCCTCGATTGAAGGGGGCTTGGATCTAGGTTAGAAATCGGTTCTTTCTCTATTAGAAACCGGTTCTTTCTCTATTGGCAAGAAATCTTGAAATGAAGCTGGCTACATACATCGGTGTAACGACTGTACACATGGTTGTTAACCCCAGATTTATCGTGAAGCACCGAACGTATAACTAACGACGTTCCAAGTATGACCGTCACGTCATTTTCTCAGTCACAGAGTTATGAACTATACCACAGGGAGAATTCAACTACAAACAGACACATAGACAAACATATACACAGATCGACACATTGTCACGCACAGACACACACATATACACACACACATACATTCATATGCATAGACCCAGAAAACGTACACACGCTTCTACATATGCACACACATATACATATTCATACGAATCTAATATACGCGCATACACACAGACCTTGTCAAACACACATGCATACATACACAGACACACAAACACACATAAATAGATCTTACACACACACACACGTGAAAATGTCAAAGTGTAATTGGGTGATACAATTTTCCAGTTTAACGCCCAATTAACACATCAAGGTCGCGGGTTCGTCTCCACCTTTCGTTTCCGACCCCCGAGAAAAAAAATAGACGGCCTTTGTTTGCTGTAATCAACTTCCTAAATATATTAGTGACCCCACCGCCATCGACACCATCGAGGTCACCGTCATCATCATCTTCGTCGTCGACGTCCTCCTCTTCCACCTCTACCTTATCGTCATCATCATCTTCTTCTCACCACCACCACCACCACCACCACCGCCACCACCACCACCATCACCACAATACTATCACGTACTACTACTACTACTACTACTACTACTGATGCTGCTGCTGCTTCTACTACTACTACTACTACTACTACTACTACTACTGCTGCTGCTGCTGCTGCTGCTACTACTACTACTACTACTACTACTACTACTACTACTACTGCTGCTGCTGCTGCTGCTGCTACTACTACTACACTACTACTACTACTACTACTACTACTACTACTACTACTGCTGCTGCTGCTGCTGCTGCTGCTACTACTACTACTACTACTACTACCACTGCTGCTGCTGCTGCTGCTGCTACTACTACTACTACTACTACTACTACTACTACTACCACTGCTGCTGCTGCTGCTGCTGTTATAATTGTTACTATTGTTGTTATTCTTATTGTTGGCCCTATTTTTACGACTATTAGCATTCTTATTGTTATTATTATTAATATTATTATTATTATTATTATTATTATTATTATTATTATTATTATTATCGTTGTTATTATTATTATTGTTGTTGTTGTTATTGGCAATTATTATTACGAAGGAACCCTTTCTTACATAGAAGCCACATCCGTCAACATTTCTGCAGATTCCAAGTTAAACTGCGTAATTGACATCTTCCACCCGCAGCCTCCCTGCAGATGTCCTACTGACCCCGTAGACACACACACACACACACATACACACACACACACACACACGTACAATCACATAAGCATGCAGATATATACATAAATGTATACATACACATACACGCACACATACACATACACATACATATACACACATACTCACACACATACATATACACACATACTCACACACATATACTTACGCACAGTGACATAGCTATACACGCACACACACATACACATACATATACACACATGCTCACACACACGCACACACTAACATAAACCCAGAACGAAGTATACACACACATACATTCATATACATTCACATACAAGACAGAAATACATACACACACACACACACATTCATTCATTCACACACGTATCCATACGCACATATACGCACTCATACCAACGTGCAGCTCTCCACCCACACACACATACACATACTTACGCACAGTGACACAACTACCCACACACATACACATATATATACACACACAGCTCACACTCGCACACACATCTGCATACACACACACACACAAACACGCATTCACACACATATATACACATCCACATATATATACACACAGCTCGCACTCACACACACACACAAACGCATTCACACACACATACACATCCTCATACATACACATTCATGCCAAAGCTTACACCCCATCCATACACACATCTACACACACTCACACACACGTACACACACACACATCCACATATATATACACACACACAACTCGCACATCAATATGCACACATATACATACACATACACATATATATATACACACACACACATCTACATACACACACGCATTCACACACATATATACACATCCTCATATATACACACTCATGCCAAGCTTATATCCCATCCACACACACACACATCTACATACACATAAACACACACATCTACACACACATACGCACACGCACACTCACACACACATACACACATTTTTATATGGAAGAGAATCACAACAAACAAAAAGAAAAATAACATAGAACAATATAAACCAAAAAAGGCTAACAGCCCCCCCCCCTCTCAAAAATGGGGGTCTGCTTAAGGGAACTAGGTATTGCGGTAATGCCTGGGAAACACAATGAGGTAACATATCTATGTGAACAATTGTTAGGGGTCAGCTGACGTTGGTGGGGGTGAAAAGAACCCTGAATCTAAGGAAGGTTAGAATATACACAACGGTGGTGGGGGGGGGGTGCGCTTATTAAAGGTTTTGATAACACAGGTGGTGGTGGTGATGATGATGATGATGATGGGGGTGGGGGTGAAAAAGATGATGATGATGGGGGTGATGATGATGATGACGATGATGATGATAATGACGGTGATGCTGATAATAGTAATAATAATGATGGTAATGATGATTGTGGATGGTGGTGATGGGATGAGTGGTGGAATGGTGGTGGTGGTTTTGGTGGTTTTAGTGGCGGTGTTAGTAGTGTTGATGATGATGACGATGACCACGTCAATGATGATGATGATGATGACGATGAATGGAGATGAATTCCTTTTTTTTTTAAGATCTGCATGACGAATGGGGTATTTGGGTTGTTATGTCATTCCTAAAACGTTGAATCGATGTGCTGCTGGTTCGAGCCTTCCTTGTATATATCATAAATGATTT
>NC_043011.1:43849084-43850936 GCF_006345805.1 Octopus sinensis
TACGACACATTTTGACAAATGGTATGCCCATGTTTAGAGTAATGGTATGTCTGTATTTAGACTTATGTTAAGGTATAGACCAATGGTATACCCTTGTTTAGACTAATGGTATGCGAAGTTTAGACCAATGCTATGGAATTGCTTAGACCAATGATATGCCTGTGTTTAGACCAGGTAGTTTTAGACCAATGGTTTATCCGTATTTAGACTAATGATGTAATAACTTTTTCTACAATAAGCACAAGGCCTGAAATTTGGAGGAGAGGACAAGTCGATGACATCGACCCCAGTGTGTAACTGGTACTTATTTCATGAATCCCGAAAGGCTGAAAGGCAAAATCGACCCCGGTGGAATTTGAACTCAGAACGTAGCGAGATCTTTTGAGATCTTGGTACTTTGCCAATTTCTCCACTTCTTTTTAGACAGTATTTTGATCAGAGGGACTGCAATGTCTATCAGTAAGCAAGTGTTTTTGTCCCCAATCCTCGATTATTATGTCTGGGCGATTAGCTTTTATTTCTTTGTCAGTTTGAACCGGCATATCCCAGACGATTGTGGCCTGGTCGTTGTCTTTTACATTGTTGGCTTTTTCTTAGCGATGGAATGATGGATTAAACTCTAGTGTTTAGTTTTGATAGACGTTATATCATAAAAAGGCAGCAAATCCCAGTGAGTGGTGAAAACAATTTCAGCTGTCTGGGAGAATACGCTAAACACCATAGCACTTAATCACACACTCTCTCTCTCTCTCTCTCTCTCTCTCTCGCATTCTCCTTCGTTCTCTCCTCCCCATCTCTCTCTCGCTCTTTTTCTCTTTCATGCTCTTCTTCGCTCTTTCCCTCTTTTGTCTCCCTCTTGCTCTTTCTCTCTCTCTCTCCGCTTCTACTTTACTCTCCCTCTTTCTCTTGCTCTCTTTCCTTCTTGATCTCCACCTCTGTCGCACCCATCTTCACCCTCCCTCTCCCCCCACTCTGTCACTCCTCTCATCTTTATCACTTTCTCCCTCTGACTCTCTATCTCTTGCTCTCTCTCTCGTCTTCTCCGGGAGAGGAAGAGAGCGGACACATTCCCTCTTTGTCTAGTTCTTTCTATCCACTGCTCTCTCTCTCTCTCTCTCCCTCTCTTATAGAGACAGAGAGTGAAAAGAGATAGACAGAGGGACAGAAAGAGAGAGAGAAAGAGAGAGAAAAGAGATAGACAGAGAGAGAGAGAGAAAGAGAGAGAGAGAGAAAGAGAGAGAAGATGAACGTTTCCAAACTTACCTGCCAGTGTCTGCGAGCAAAGGAAAGTAATTCCGAGCAAATTGCGATAGAATTAATGGAAATATGAGCAGGAAACTTACCTGGAAAATAAATAAAAAAATAAGATAAGTCATATTGAAACACAAAGATCGAAACTAGATTGAATCTCAAAAAAAAAAGTCATCAATAAACACGAAATAACATACTTTTCTAATCTAGGTACAAGGCCCGAAATTTTGTGGGGAGAGGGTCAGTCGATTAGATCGACTCCAGTATGCAACTGATATTTAATTTATCGACCTTGAAAGGATAAAAGGTAAAGTCGACATCGGTGCAATTTGAACTCAGAACGTAAAGGCATATGAAATACCTATTTCTTTATTACCCACAAGGGGCTAAACATAGAGGAGACAAACATGGACAGACATAGGTATTAAGTCGATTATATCGACCCCAGTGCTTACTGGTACTTAATTTATCGACCCGAAAGGATGAAAGGCAATCGACCTCGGTGCAATTTGACTCAGAACGTAAGACAGACGAAATCCGCTAAGATTTCGCCCGGTGTGCTAACGTTTCTGCGAGCTCGCCGCGTTAATACGAAATAATA
>NC_043011.1:43851036-43866036 GCF_006345805.1 Octopus sinensis
CAATTTCAAAACCGCCTTTATGTGCTAAACGTGTTCAGCATTAAAAAGTCCTCAGATGAACTTTAAAAGTAAATATTGCATTAATTAAAAGCCACAATTTAAGACCGATGATAAATGGCCGCCGTTCATATCTTTATAAGAATGATATAAAACGGCTATTGTATTTCTCCTTCATTTGCTATGTAGTTTAAGAGAAAACATATGTTGCTCTGCGAGGGTTTCCTCATTGTTGACTGTGCAAGTGAGAGCGCGCGCGCGAGCGTGTGTATGTGTGTGTTTTTATGCGTGTGTGGGTATGTGTTTTTATGCGTGTGTGTATGTGTTTTTATGCGTGTATGTGTGTATGTGTTTTTATGCGTGTGTGTGTGCGTGATTGGACATGTTATCTAACGTTCCCCTTTAATATTAAAACGCACCATACACTCACAGTAATCAATTTAGGCGTATGACAACAGACGTTTTCTGTGTATTAATGTGTGTGTTTGTGTGTGTGTGTATACACCCATCCATCCATCCATCCATCCATCCATACATACATACATACATACATACAACATACATATGTACGTATATATGAATATGGCAAGAAACATTGTATATACATATATGTATGTATGTGTGTTTGTATGTATATCTACACACACACACTCACTCTCACACACGCACACATACACATATATATATATATGTATCTATGTACACGTATATACATATATGTGAAAATATACATATATGTGAAAATATATATAAGCGCCTAAAGACATTAAATAGGCGTGTGTATGTCTGTATATGTGGGTGAGTGCGGATGTGCATTTGTGGGTGTTTGTGTTAATGTATGTATGTGTGTGTGTATATATGTATCTTTGTATCCAAATCAACTGATGCGTGTTCTAAGTGCATATATTACATAAGGCAGGTTACACTTTTCGCCAGCAACATACGGCTTGCGACATTAAGACGTTAGCTTAAGAAAAACGTCCGAATGCTCAGAGCAGAAACAATAACAAATCTGAACTCTGAAGTATTCCATTCCAAGTCAAACAACAGCATCGCAGTCTGTGTGTCTGTGTGCAGAACACTTAATTCTATATGTCTCTGTTTACCATACAACCACCCGGTGGGTGGTCGCGATAAGAACGGCGGTAGGTAGCGATCATCGTTACTGTCTTGACCATCCAGGTGGAAGAATTTAGTGGTTCGTTTCCTGGCAGAACTGCTGCGTTTTGCCCATGGCTGTAGCAATATATTTCTTCACTATCCGCAAGGGGCTAAACACAGAGGGGACCAACAAGGACAGACAAAGCGATTAAGTCGATTCCATCGACCCCCAGTGCGTAACTGGTACTTAATTTGTCGACCCCGAAAGGATGAAAGGCAAAGTCAACCTCGGCGGAATTTGAACTCAGAACGTAACGGCAGACGAAATACGGCTTCGCATTTCGCCCGGCGTGCTACCGTTTCTGCCAGCTCGCCGCCTTCAATATGTTGAGCCTATGTTGGTCCGCTGTGCCTATTGAACTATGTGGGTACATAATACTCTAACGGTAAAGGGATAAAGAAAAAGAGGGGAAAATCCTTTAGAAGTTAAATCGACCATACCCGGGACCCTCAACCTAAATACTCCTTTCTGTTAGCTGAGTGAACTGGTGTAATACGAAGGGTCATGTCTAAAGACGTTTCAAGCTTCCGGCGCGAGTAATAGAACTAACTACTCCATCATCGAGAGCCTAGTTGCTTAGGGTGGCAGATGGCCCCTAATCCCTAATGTTTAGTAAGGAACTCTAACCTTAATCCCAACCTTAACACTAACCCCTAAGGATTACATTAATCTCCCTATCTAGATATGTTATGCTAGTCTATCTCAAGTGAGGTTATAGGACCGATCTTCCGGTACCTGTGCCTTCCTTACGGCCAAGGGGACTGAGGCAACAAGCAAAATAAACCCAGGGAAGTTTTGTTTGTTTTTATAATGTTTTTGTTGTTATAGATGTCAGTGTTGTTGCTGTTGTTGTCGTTGTTGTTGAAGTTATCGTTGCTGTTGTTGATGTTGACCTTTTTGTTTCTTTTGTTGCTGCTGCTGCTGCCGCTGCTGCTGCTGCTGCTGCTGCCGCTGCTGCTGCTGCTGCTGCCGCTGCTGCTGCCGCTGCTGCTGCTGCTGTTGTTGTTGTTTATCCTCACGTTATCCTTACGAGACAAACTTCCGCTGCCACTACCTTCACCAGCACCGCTGCCGCCGCCGCCACCACCACCGTCACCATCACTAACACCGCCGCCGTCGCCGCCGCCACCACCATCACCACCACCACTACCACCGCCGCTGTTACCGCCACCACCACCATAACAACAACAACAACAACAATATCAACAAATAATTCTCACATTTATAACAAGGGATGAATAAATAAATAAATAAATAAAATAAATAAATGAATAAATAGGGGGCCATTGTTGTCCCCAGTGGGAATCCATTAGTATGTGAACTGAAGGTATGATATCAGGGAAACCATTTAAAAGGGTTTAGTAAAGTAGATTAAAGGGGTTTGCTGAAGTAGAGACAGAAAGCGGCGGAGAGAAGGGAAGTGTTGCTTACTGGAGTGATGGTAAATGCTGCTTTTATTGAAGCAGTCGATGGTGGAGGTGCGAGGTGTGAGTGGGTGTGTAGGGGGAGCATCTTGTTGAAGGGAGCATACTGGAAATCTATGTTGGAATGGGTGTTTATCTGAGAGGTTTAAAGGGATCATTTAGTTAAGGCAGGGATGTAGCACCCCACCTCTCTCTCTCTTACTCCTTATAAACACACACACATACACACACACATATATATATATTTATACACACACACACACACACACACATATATATTCATACACAAACACGCGCACATATATACTCATACACACATACACACACACACGCACGCATACATACATACATATAGATAGATAGATAGATAATACATATAGGCGGTGCTCTAGCATGGCCTCATATGAATAAACCCACAATCATGTGCACCCGGCTTTTGTCATCTCTTATGATCTAGAGCAGTGGTTCCCGAAGTGAGCAGTATTGCCCTGGGGGGCGGTGGAAAGATCCAGGGAGTGGCGTTGAAGAAAAGTGGGATGATAATGGGGTGGCCAAAATGGGGTAATAGATGTTAAAAATATACATTAATATTTTAATTAGGTTAAAGTTTTATTTGAGAAATACAGCTGCTTTGAATTTGCTGCAGAAAGTGGACTTTATTTGTGGTGGAGAGGGTGAGATGGCGCTAGGAACTACTGATCTGGAAGCTGTGAAAAGCGATGCACATGTCATGTTGTCTCAATTCTTCATGCAGAGGTTCATCCCCGGAGCCAACGCTAACATCGAATTATTAGCCACGATGGTCATACCCAGGATTGAACACATGACCCAGAGGAGACTTTATGTGTTTCAGCAGGGTACTGTTTGTTGATATATGTCCCTTGCCACTTAGTAGTGACTAGCCGAGAATTTTCACGGTCATGTAATCTCTCTCTCAATATGTGACGAAAGCCCTATGGCTTTTGTGATTTGAACCCCCGTAGACTAATACATCCTGGGTTGTCATCGAGAGGCAGGTCAACTTGGATCCTCACAACACCGAAGGACTATTTTGAAGGGTTACAGATAAGATGAGTAACATAAACGAGAACCATATGATCATAGCATGTAGTCACTTCTGTGCCAACGTTGAGGCCGTCTGAGAGAGTGAACGCAGTTCTCATGAATAACCTGCTTCTTTGGTAGGATTAACTCAACATTTGTTCCACTTGGGAATACGTTTTGTTTTTCTGTCTAATGATTATGCTCTAAATTACCTAGCGCACCCTGCATGTGTATGTGTGTGTGTGGTTATTGTCTGATGATCAAGTAATTGTTTATCGCTCTGGTGCTTAGAGTAAATGAATAATTAGTTGTTGTTTTTGTTGTTGTTGTTGGTGGTGGTGGTTTTCTCTTTTATCTCCGTGTAGTACTGCTGACATGAGGTATCTGTGTTAGTTGTAATCATTCTTCATCACAGTGCTACACATTTTAGGGTCTGAAAAGGCTGTGACCTGGCACAATGGTTAGCACGCCATGCAAAATGCTTAACAGCTTTACGTTCTGAGTTCAAATTCCGCCGTGGTCGACTTCGCCTTTAATCTTTTCGAGGTCGATAGATTAAGTACCAGTTGCGTACTGGTGTCGGTCTAATGACTGGCTCCACCCTACCCCAAAAATTTCGATCCTTGTGCCTAGAGTAGAAAAGAATTACAAGCACCGTGCAGCGATTGGGATTGAACCTGAAGTCATGCAATTGCTTAGCAAATTTCTCAGCCTCTTGTTTAATGTCTACAGACATTATCTCGAACATGGAACTGTTTCAGAATTTATTTTACGATACATTCTAGTCGTCTCAAGCTTTCAGGCTACATTGAGTTGATGGAAAATGTACGGAAGACTATCATATTGACTTTTCCTTTTCCTTACCTGATATATTAATGCTGGTCCTAGGGTGTTTATATTCGTGTCCGATCTATTGGAAAGCATCCAGGAACGGTCACCCTGATACCTCCATCCTAGTAAGGAAAAAAAATGACAGACTTGGTTCTACTCTGGCTTCTCTATAACTCTATCACTCATTAAGGCGGCGAGCTGGCAGAAACGTTAGCACGCTGGGCGAAATGCGTAGCCGTATTTCATCGGTCGTTATGTTCTGAGTTCAAATTCCGCCGAGGTCGACTTTGCCTTTCATCCTTTCAGGGTCGATAAATTAAGGACCAGTTACGCACTGGGGTCGATATAATCGACTTAATCTGTCTGTCTGTCCTTGTTTGTCTCCTCTGTGTTTAGCCCCTTGTGGGTAGTAAAAAAATAGGTATCTCACATGCTGTTACGTTCTGAGTTCAAATTCCGCCGAGGTCGACTTTGCCTTTCATCCTTTCGGGGTCGATTAAATAAGTACCAGTTACGCACTGGAGTCGATATAATCGACTTAATCCGTGTGTCTGTCCATTTTTGTCACCTCTTGTGTTTAACCCCTTGTGGTAGTAAAGAAATAGCTATTCTATAACTCATTTTCCCCCTTTAATTTCAAGGATGGCGAGTTATTTTCTGGTGTGTGGTGTGTGTGGGGGGAGGCTTGCCTACTCCACAGAGCCAGGTCAAACCCCGACTAAATGAGAACTGGACTTGAGAACCTGCATGTAAACTTTCCACTTCATGAGTTTCTGTGATTTTTATCTTGGTTTCTTCTCGAGATTCTCATGTGAAACGACCAAAATTTGTCACAGACGACCAACAAAACAAGTCACCACATCACATTTAGCCAGACGAAATATTTTCCATAGATGTTATCTACACACATACATATAAACACACATATATACATATATACATACGTACACACACACACACATACATACATACATATACATATATATATATATATATATACATATGTATCTGTATATATGTGTGTGTGCATATGTATGTATAAACATATGTATTATATATAGACATAGAGCATACACACAACACACGTACTCTATGTGGTGGTGTGTGTGTGTGTGTGTGTGTGTGTGTGTGGTGTGTGTGTGTGTGTGTGCGCGTATGAGTGTGCTGTGTATGGAATGGTTTCGGTTAGATATAACGATACTAATAACTTGTAAAGCGTTATGCGAATACATAGCGTAATAAGTATTAATGAATAGTAACCACGTACACACACACACACACACACACACACCACACACACACACACACACACACACACACACACACAATCAGTTCAAATAAACAATCGGTTCAAATAAACAAGTAAGATTAACGGACAACAGGTGGACGTGCTCAAGGAATGTATGAGTTTCACGCTGAGGGAAAGGTGAGTGCTTGACGTTTCGAACATAGCACTTTGTAGGAAAGGAAAAAAAGGAAATGTCCGAAGAACGAAAACAAATCACCTTCAGTGCGTGTGTGGTTATATTGCTGAAGTCACACGCACGCACACAAACGCACACAAAGAGACAATGTGCTGAGGACTGAGGCCCACATCCAACGTTACGGTATGCAGTGGGTTGGGTATGTTGTGTGTCTTGATGACGGCAGAATTCTCAAGCAGGTGCTGTATTGCGAACTGTTTCGAGGCACTTCACCCACAACAAAAGCGAAGGAATTTCTTTGAATATCAAATATATATATATATATATATGTATGTATATGTGTGTCTGTCGATATATATATATATGTGTGTGTGTGTGTGTGCACATCCATATACGTATATGTACGTATGTGTGTGTGTGTGTCTGTGTGTATATTTATATATTATATAATATATATAGATATATATATATATATATATATATATATATATATTATATTATATATGTATATGGTGTGTGTGTTGTGTGTTGTATGTATATATGTATATATATATATATATATATATATAATATATATATATATATATATATATAATATAATATTTGTAAAAAAATATGCACACACATAGAAAGAGAGAGAGCAAGCGTAGAGAGATAGATAGATAGATAGAAGCAGACAGAGATAACCACATATATTTATAGATAAACAGACATCCACCCAAAGATGCATATACATAAAAACAACAATACACACACATTCAGGCAGGCAATTACAGATACATAATCAGTCACCCCCCCCCCCGCCCCCCCCCACAACATTTTAGATATGTCGCCTAATGTAAACAATCATTGATCTTCATAGAGACACAGAGCAAACAGACGTTACGTGTGTCGTCTGGTACTGGGACCAAAGAAACAGCCATCATCACAGATCCTATAAAATCTCATATATCACAGAGGCCCTAAGAACCGCTAATCCTTGGGTCAACATGAACCGACCAGATGAAGCAGGGAGGTGTTTGAGTAAACTTAATATGTCTGATCAAGAGATTTTTGTCTTTTTTTTTTTTTTTTCATCGTTTATTTTTTCTCTTGTTTCAGTCGGCCATGCTGGAGCACCGCCTTGATGGGTATCGGTGGGACAAATCGACCCCAGTGTTTATTTATTTATTTATTCATTTGTTACTTTTTTAAGCCTGATACTTAATCTATCGGTTCCTTCTTGCCGAACTGCTAGGCCGAGGCGGCGTAAACAAAACAACGCCAATTGTCAAGTGGCGGTAGTGGGAGGAGTAGAAACACAAAAACACACACACACACACACACATTTATATATATATATATATAATAAAATATTAGGGAATAAATCCAAACTAATAGTGGTTTTATCTCTAATTTAATATATATATATATATACATATTTATATATACACGTATATATATATACATACATATATATATATATACATACATATATACATACATACATGCATATATACATACATAAATATATACATATATAAATACAGACATATATATACATATATATACATATATATACACATACATATATACAGACATATATACACATACATACAGACATATATATACATATATATACACACATATATATATATATATATATAAACATACAGACATTAAATATATATATGTATATATATATATACACACACATACATATATATATATATAATATATAATAAATATATACATACAGACGTATATATTTACACATAAAAATGTATGTATACACATACATATACATATATAAAACACATGTATATTATAATATATATATAATATAATATATATATATATATATATTATATATATATATATATATACATGCGTGTGCGCGTGTAGTGTGTGTGTATGTATGTATCTTCAACTGGCTTCTTTCGGTTTCTGTGAACCAAATCTACTGATAAGGCTTTCGTTGGCCCAGGGCTATAGTAGAAGGCACTTGCTCAAGGTACCACCTGTGGGCTGAACTCAGAGCCATGTGGTTGAGAATCAAACTCCGTACTATACAGCCTAAAATAAATCTAAATCCGATTTTTGTTATGTCTGGGTTTCAATGACGTCACTCGGCTTAGTTGGGATTAGAACATGGAGACAGCGGATAAAAGACTGACCTACTGTGTGGCTATGTATGTGTTGAGTGTGTGTGTGTGTGAGAGAGAGAGAGAGATTGTTATGTGTGTATGTCTGCGAGTTGTGTCATGTTGCAGAGTATGTGTGTGTCTATGGTGTCAGTGTGTGGTGTTGGTGGGTGATGTGTGTTGACATGTGGTACGAATGTGTGTGTGCAGTGTGTATGTGTGAGCGAGTGTGTATGTGTGATTGTGTGTGCGTGCGTATGTGTTCGAGTATGCCTGTGCGCATGTGTGACTGTATGTGTGCGAATATGTGTGTGTGTATGTGTGCCAGAGTGTATGTTTATGTGTATGTGTGAGCGAATATGTATGTCATTATTCAGCTTTATTTCAAGATTTCTTGCCAATAGAGAAAGAACCGGTTTCTAACCTGGATCCAAGGTTCCTTCATTGGAATTTTAACATCAACAATAGGGTATTTTTGTTTGTATGTATGTATGTATGTATGTATGTATGTATGTATGTATGTATGTATGTATGTATGCATGCATGTGCAGATTTGTATATTTTATCTATGTATTCTCATGCATAAAGTTGCATGTCTAGACATGCTCATATATATTTAAATGATAAACTTCTGGAAAGTTTTACGGATTTTTATAGTTCTAGTGATGGATTGAATCTGTAGTCTTCGAATTAGCTTTCTCCTTTCTGGTTTTGAGAAGCCTAATTTCTCAAGATTGGTATTTAGGCAGTGTGTTACATATCACAGGGCCCCGATAATTACAGGTATAAATCTGATCTTGTAATCTGGATAAGTAACTGCAATTTCTCAATAGTTCAGCATAGGTGTTCTGCTATGTATGTATGTATGTATGTATGTATGTATGTATGTATGTATGTATGTATGTGTGCGAGTGTGTATGCATGTATGAAATGTATGTATGTATGTATGTATGTATGTATGCGTATGTACGAGTGTGTATGTATGCGTATATATGTGTGTTTGAGAGTGTATGTTCTATTTAGAGTGAGTGTATGAGGTATGTATATATATATATGTATGTCCTTTTAATGTTAGTGTGTATGTGTGTGTATTCTTTAAGTGTATGTGTGTGAGCTGGTATATGTGTATGTATGTGTTTATATATAAGAGTGCATGTGTGTACATGTGAGTTTATGTATATATATGTTTGTGTGCTTGCATGTGATTGGAAGTGTGCCTGTGTGTACGTAAGTGTTGTGTGTGTGCGTCTAAAAAGAATGAGTCTAGCCTTTCAAGGAATTCATATCTCAATATTCCAATCTTATTTCAGATTGTTTTTATTGGACTTTTCTAAAGAATTCGATCTATTTTCAATATCCTTTCTTTTTTTTAATTTATTTTCCCTTGTTTTAGTTTCAAGTTTGACCTATTTTTCTCCAGGTGTCAACGTTTTTTTACTTTTTCAGTTCTGTTCTTCTTGCTTTTTTTCTATATTTCCATAAAATGATAAATAAATCATCATCGTCATCATCACAATTATCATCATCACATCATTATCATCATCATCATCATTATATTATTATTATTATTATTATTATTATTATTATTATTATTATTATTATTATTATTATTATTATTAAGGCGGCGTGTTGGCAAACTAGTTAGCACGCCGGGCTAAATGCTTAGCGGTATTTCGTCTGTCGCTGCGTTCTGAGTTCAAATTCCGCCGAGGTCGACTTTGCCTTTCATCCTTTCGGGGTCGATTAAATAAGTACCAGTTACGCACTGGGGTCGATGTAATCGACTTGATCCCTTTGTCTGTCCTTGTTTGTCCCCTCTGTGTTTAGCCCCTTGTGGGTAGTAAAGAAATAGGTATTTCGTCTGCCGTTACGTTCTGAGTTCAAATTCCGCCGAGGTCGACTTTGCCTTTCATCCTTTCGGGGTCGATAAATAAAGTACCAGTTGAACTCTGGGGCCGATGTAATCGATACATCCACACACCCAAAATGTAATCGACACATCCCTATTGCTGTGGAAAAGTTTGAAACCAATATTATTATTATTATTATTATTATTATTATTATTATTATTATCATTATTATTAAGGCGGCGAGCTGGGAGAGTCGTTAGCACGCCAGACAAAATGCTTAGCGGCATTTCGTCCCTCTGCACGCTCTCAGTTCAAATTCTGCCGAGGTTGACTTTGCCTTTCATACTTTCGGGGTCGATAACTTAAGTACCAGTGAAACACTGGGGGGGTCGATGTAATCGACTAGTCCCCTCCCCGCAAATTTCAGACCTTGGATTATTATTATTATTATTAAAACAGTGGACTGGCAGTATCGTTTATCAGTCGGATAAAATCCTTAGCAGTGTTTATTCCGGCTCTTAACGTTGTGAGTTCAAAATTCAGCAGAGGTCGAATTTGCCTGTCATACTTTCGGGGTCGAAAAAATTAAATATCAGTCAATTACAGGATTTGTCTACATCTCACCTTAAAATTTATGACCTTGTACCAAAATTTGATGGAATTGTTGTCTTTAAGGCGGCGAGCCTTAAAGGCAGAATCGATGGCGCATCGAACAAAATACGTTTGTGTATTTCCTCCAGTTTTTTAGTTTCTGAGTTAATTACCGCTGTGATCGACTTTTCGAGTTGCTAAAATATAGAACTAGTCAACAACTGAAATTGACGTTATCTATTGATCCCCGCGACCCTTAAAATTTTTAGCCTTATTTCAAAATCACAAAGAATTAATACTTGTATTTTCAGTTGTATTCTTTCCACTCAGTGATCACACTGTATTTCTACTTACTATTTTCCGGTTTTTCTCAAATTAGCAAAATCGGTGATAGTCTCGAAGTGTTCTTAACCAGGTGCACAAGTGCTTTCAACTTATCTCTCTCAGTAGCGATAACCAGCTGGCAGGAAAGAAAGCAAGGGGACTTTCGCGTCCTACATAAATTCTCCCTTTCTCTCCCCCTCTTTCCCATCTCTCCCTCTCTTTTGCCGAATTATAATAAAATCAATTTAACATTAACCGGAAGCATTGCTCAATACTTTTTAGAGGACATTATTAATTATAACTCTACAAGAAGAGGGGAAATACGGCCTACTAGCAGTCGTCTTTATATATATATATATATCAGGAAAGTGGAGGCACATGGCTTAGGGGACGTAGACACACAGGTATCGGTGGTCAAGCGATGTTGGGTTTGGGGACAAACACAGTCACACAAACATACACACACACATATATACATAAATACATACATATGTATGGTGTGTGTATATATATATATATATATATATATATATATATATATACATATATATATACGACGGGCTTATCCACTCACAAGGCTTTAGTCGGCTCGAGGCTATAAGTAGAAGGCACTTGCCCAAGGTGCCACGCAGTGGGACTGAACCCAGAACCATGTGGTTGGTAAGCAAGCTACTTACCACACAGCCGTTCCAATATCTATATTTAGCTTGTAATACTAAAAACAGTGCTGTTGGCTTTATTTGATAATTTATCGCCAACATTTGTCTAACTTGGAGATTAGGTTACCTTTACTGCTGTGTAATTAATTTAAACGATTTTCGATTAAAAGACTAATAATAATAACAACAACAACAACAATAATAATAATAACAATGATGATGGATGATGTTGATGATGATGATGATGATTGATGATGATGACGACGACGACGACGATGATGATATAAAAATTACAAAACAAAAATGAGCATGTTAAATCTGGTTTTGATTTTCACCCCCACCCCACCCCGGTTTTCTTTGACATTCCAAACCAAAATAAACATACAAATGAATAAATAAAATAATCGAAAATAAATTGAATTTTTTTTCCACTTTTTCAAAAAAAAAAAATGTTGATGAATTTATATTCAATCAGCTGCGTTTTTTAAATTCTACTTACTACTACTACTACTACTACTACTACTACTACTACTACTGCTGCTGCTGCAACTACTACTACTACTACTACTACTACTACTACTACTACTACTACTACTACTACTACTGCAACTACTACTACTACTACTACTACTACTACTACTACTACGACTACTACTACCACAACCACCGCTGCTACAGCTACTACTTTTATCGACACCAATTCATGACTGATACTTTGTATTTTTATTTTTATTATTAATTTCTGAAAGACATAACTCAGAGTGTTAATGAACGCAACTAATTAACCTGAGGAAGATATTGTCCACTTCTCCCCACCGCACTCCACCTCATCCTATACCGAAACTGACATCCATCTCTCTTTTGTTTTTAATAATATAGCTTCAGCACCAACTTCCCGGACATCAATGATCCGGAACTTCCAATAATCAGTATTTCTTTACGAGGAAACCCTTCAAATTGGTCCCGGCTTAGTTTACTGGTGTCTTGCACATACCAGTACCTTGTACAGTGCAGTATTAATAATGATGTATCATTCATACTAATGCACGAGTACTTGTACTTCTGCTTCGTTTTTGTATTTCGTTTGTAAGATTCTTTATGCGAATTCGTGTGCTGAAATAAATTTTGTTGTATCTAGAGACAGTGATTATGCCAATATATATTTCTTTACTACCCACAAGGGGCTAAACACAGAGGAGACAAACAAGGACAGACAAACGGATTAAGTCGATTACATCAACCCCAGTGCGTAACTGGTACTTAATAAATCGACTCCGAAAGGATGAAAGGCAAAATCGACCTCGGTAGAATTTGAATTCAGAACATAACGGCAGACGAAATACAGCTACGCATTTAGCCCGGCGTGCTAACGTTTCTGCCAGCTCGCCGCCTTAACAGTGATTATGCCAATATAATTAACACACACACTGGTTAAATTCCACTCATAAAATATCCGATTTTTTTTTGTCAAAGCTCTTTCGTTCCTTGCTTGTTTTTTGTTTTGTTTTGTTTTTGCAACCTTCCCAGGCTGAGTCAATAGTCACTGAGAAGGCTGCAAAGAGCAACGAAAGAATTTTGACAAAGCAATTAGATATATAATAAATGGGTGGGATTGAACCAGTGTGTGTGTTAATTATATTGACATGATGACTCTCCTTAGACACAACAAAATACTTGTATTTCATTTAATTATTGAAGTAAATTTATTACTTGTTTAACTTAGAATGTGTTGATTAGCTGAGACGACTAGCTCGGGTTCGGAAAAACCAGTAATCTTGAGAGGCTTTGGAACCAAAGATTCCGCAAAATCGATATTGTATCTGTATATACTGACAAGCATATAAAAAGTACTAAGTAAAGATATCAGTGAATATACAATGTAAATATTTGTATATGTGTGTGTATGTGTGTATGTATATGTGTATGTGTGAGAGACAGAGAGAGAGAGACAGACAGACAGACAGACAAACAGACCGTGTGTATTTATGTAAATGAGGTGTAGTCAAAAAGTGTCCGATCTTTGGCTAAAAATCAAGCAATATTTAAAATCTCACTATTTTGATTAAGTCCCCTTCAAAGTTTTCGGCTTGAGAGTCTACACACATCAGCCAGAATTCCTGCCACTGCTGGAAATATTTCTGGAAATCACTTTTTGAGATTCTGTAGAGGAGCTATGCCATCAAATTTTGTTTAATGTCCTCTCTTAACTCAAATCTTCTCCCTTTGAGTGTTTTTTTGAGCTTTGGGAATAGCTCATATACACCTCGTATATATGAATACATATGGTCTGTCTGTTTGTCTCTCTCTCTCTCTCTCTCTTTCTCTTTCTCTCACACACACACAAATACTTACAATGTATATTCACTGGTATTTTAACTTAGGCCTTTTATATGTTTGTCAGTACATACCGATACAATATCGATTTTGCGGAATCTTTGTTTCCAAAGCCTCCCAAAGTTTTTCCGAACCAGATCTAGTCGTCTTAGTCAACACATTCTAAATAACAAATTTGGGAATAGCTCAAAAAGTCACACGGAGCCAAGTCTTGTGAGTACGAAGCCAGACGAACAAGTGGTGTGTTTTGCTTGACAAGGAATGCTTGGGCGGCGTGGGCGGAATGAAGGGGTGCATTGTCATGTAGGAGTTTCCAGTTCTTTGCTGCGTACAATCTTCTCAATAGTCACACGACAGTCTTCATAGACTATTCCTCGAACCTTTGCAATCATTTCGTCGTTTTTGCTAGTCGATGGTCTGCCACAACGTGGTTCACTGTCCACTGAGGTGCAGCCATCTTTGAACTGGTTGTACCACTCTTTTATTTGTGTTCTTCCCATACCATCATCTCCAAAGGCCTTCTGAATCTTCTCGATGGTCTGGGCTTGCCTATCACCAAATCAATGACAGAATTTGATACAGTATTTTTTCTCAATGCCTCGGTCATCTTCACTCAAAAACGAAAATCGCACAGCACACTCTTCACGTCTGTATTCAACGCGTCATTGTGAGCGAATGATACAACTTAGAGACACGAAAATTATGCATACTCAGGAAGGACGCAACCACCTAATGCCCAGCGCGGATTTTGCTCACGCATTATTATTTTGTGTCAAAATAATCAAGGCTGGATACTTTTTGACTACACCTCGTGTATATGTATGTATATATATATATATATATATTATATATATATATATATATATATATATATATTATATATATATATATATATACGAGGGGCGTTCAATAAGTAATGCCCCTGACCCACTTCCCATAGCAGTAGAGCAACGAAACTTGGCACAGTTATTAGTCTTTTTCTACATAGGAACCACCCAGAGTTACGCATTTCTCCCACCGTTTGATGCGGCTCTGGAGACCGTTTTTGTAGAAGACCCCAGCTTGGTCCTCCAACCTGAACGTGACTTCAGAAATCAAGGCTGCATCATCTGGGAAACGCTTTCCTTTCAAAAACAACTTCATGATTGGGAAGAGGTGAAAATCAGAGGGTGCAAGGTCAGAAAAGTAGGGGGGATGGGGAGGAGTTCATAGCCATACGCCTGTGCTTCTGATCTGG
>NC_043011.1:43871036-43876036 GCF_006345805.1 Octopus sinensis
TCCGTCAACCAAATCCACTCACAATGCTTTGACCGGATGAACCCGGAACCATGTGGTTGGTAAGCAAGCTTCTTCCCACAGAGCCACTCCTGCGCCTATAATAATAATACTAATACTAATAATGATAATAATAATAATAATAATAATAATAATAATAATAATAATAATAATAATAATAATAAAGGCCCTGATGCAGTACCAGGCAGTGGCTCTCATGGCTTCTGATCTTAACTGATTGGAAGTGTTATCATTTACATTGTTTTGTCTTGGTATAAAAGAAGGGCTACAGCAAATATTCTGTCAATACCACAGATATGCTTGTCAGTTGTTTGACCTTAACCAGTTGAGCATGTCCCTTAGTGGCTGACGATATGTGCATCTCTGATCACGAGCAGAAGTAGTGGGGGAGCATCATAGCCATGTGTTGAAAGGAATTCTTAGAAGTTTGGATAATTCACCTTTGGAAACATGGGTGGTTCGTTCAACATCCCTAAACAATCTTTATTCAGGGACCTTTTGAGCGGGATGGGTTACTCGACCAGAAGAAAATTGTAACTGGGCCCCACCTGCAAGGTCATGCGCTGTTTATCTTGATATGAGATCACCATGTCGAGCACATATGGTTGTGATGCATGTGCCTGGTGTACCCTTATCAGACGGGTAGTCATGATGGGTATACTAGGCTTCGTATATTTTACCCCAGTGTCACTTTGATGGCTTGCACTTCTCTCTCACTCAATAATAATAATAATATTAATAATAATAATAATAATAATAATAATAATCCTTTTTGCTGGAAGCACAAGGCCTCAAATTTGGTGGGGAGGAGACTAGTCGATTACATCGACCCCAGTGTTTCACTGGTACTTAATTTATCGACCCCGAAAGGATGAAAGACAAAATCAACCCCAGCAGGATTTGAACTCAGAGCGTTAAGACAGAGGAAATGCCGCTAAGCACTTTGTCTGACGTGCTAACGATACTGCCTTAATTTTTTTTGCCACAAAGGTTTGGAATTACAAAAATGATCTGTGAAGCAATCAGGGTTAGGAGCTACATTGACTGAAGAAAAAATAGCCAAATTACACATATATCGTAATGAAATTACGGATTCGAGATGTATGTATATATGTACGTATGTATGTATGTATGTATGTATGTATGTATGTATGTATGTATGTATGTATGTATGTATGTATGTATGTATGTATGTGCAGTTAGAAAATCTGTATAAGAGATGAAAGCAGTAACTAAATTGTGAATTAAATGTTTATTGCTCCTTAAACATGGCTGTTTCATAGGAACCGACGTTGCTGCTATTTTTAACCTCAGGAGGACGCCATATCCAGATGGTTATTCGATGCAATCTGCATCCGAAATATATTGCAAGCAGGGGAGTGAACCCCTACCATCAACCAATCACGTGACACACACACACACAAACACACACACACACACACACATACATACACATATATACTATATCTTTCTGTTGAGATAGGCTCGACGTTAAAGACATTATATTTCCTGAGGCCATACTAATACAATTGTCGTTTGTTTCCACCTGCCTTCTTTTGTTTATTTTATAAAGCTTAGTATATATATATATATATATATATATATGTAATACGCACGCATAATACACACATACACGCATATATCTACATATATAAAGGCTTAGTGAGGAGTTTCACTTTACGACCAACCAGATAGTCTGGAGTTCGGTACCACTGGGGTATTTTGGGGAAAGTGCTTTCGACTGAAGCTTCAGACTGTTAATACCTTGTTAATGAATTTAGGAGACGGGGTTTGTATGAAAGCCCTTCGTAAATGTGTGTGCCAGCGTATTTGTGTACTTGTGTTTTGTCGTTTTCTGTCCCGTAAGTTAACGATTCGACACATTGATATCAAAAAGGCGGTGAGCTGGCAGAAACGTTAGTACGCCAGGCGAAATGCTTAACGGTATTTCGTCTACCGTTACGTTGTGAGTTCAAATTCCGCCGAGGTTGACTCTGCCTTTCATCCTTTCGGGGTCGATAAAATAAGTACCAGTTACGCACTGGGGTCGATGTAATCGACTTAATACCTATGTCTGTCCTTGTTTGTCCCCTCTATGTTTAGCCCCTTGTGGGTAATAAAGAAATAGGTATTTCGTCTGCCGTTACGTTCTGAGCTCAAATTCCGCCGAGGTCGACTTTGCCTTTCATCCTTTCGGGGTCGATTAAATAAGTACCCGTTACGCACTGGGGTCGATATAATCGACTTAATCCGTTTGTCTGTCTTTGTTTGTTCCCTCTGTGTGTAGCCCCTTGTGGACAATAAAGAATTAGATATCAATAAACTAAGCGCCAAACTGAAAGTATTTACAGGGTTGTTACGATTGACTAAAGCCCTTGATGGTGCTTACCCAATGCCCACTTACCCTAAATTGAAAACACTTAAAATACACGCGCGCGCATACAGACATACACACACGCACATATAGTGATAAAATGTTGACAATCCACCACCACGTGGCAATTAGGGTGCCATCTTAATCCCTACCATACATTTGGCTTGTACTTTGGGTGGCAAGACATCTCTGAGTAACATGGTTTTAAGCACAGTCACCCGCATCTTACCAGGTGATGCTAAATTGTTTCGGATCCTTTTTGAAGATAACTCGCCAAGTTTTTTTCTTCTTGTGTTTCCCTCTTTTATTTCGTCCCTTTGGTGGTACCCATTGTATCATTATATATCTGTCGTGGGTATTCGTTCTTCTGACAGTCGGAAAAACTGACCTACAGTTCTCACTCTTCTTTCCGCTCCAATCTCCTGCAGGCTGCGTTCGAAAATTAGTTCTTCACAGGACTTCAGAGTTTGTAATTCTATCCCTGTGGGTGATACTGAATATTCTACATAAATACTATTGATAGAATGCGTTCATCCTCTGGATGATTTTGGCAGTCATTTTTCACATGTCTCGTACTGAGACTGATGATTGGTAGACAATTCTCTGGGACAGTAGGATCTTCATTCGGTTCTTAATCGAAGTGCTGGCCAAGAACTTACTTATTCCTCTGAAAACTTCTCCACGCCCGATTCTGAAGTTGACATCTGTTTTATTGTCCACCTCAGTAGCAATAATGCTGCCCAAGTAGTTGAAGTTGGTGACGTCTTTAAAGGGTTTTTGATTCACAAAGAATCTGGGTCTTTTTTGCCAATTGGCCTTGGTTTTCTTTGAAGGTAAGACAAGTACCGTATTTTCTGACATAAATGTCGATGTATTTATATAGCGTAAAGATGTAGTGTTAACATTTAAGCATTGTCGTTATCTTTCCAAGTCCCGCAGCATTTCACCGGGTATTTTTGGTCTTCCAAAATAAGAAAAAAAAGGAAGGAAGAAAAAGAAAGAAAGAAAGAAAGAAAGAAAGAAAGAAAGAAAGAAAGAAAGAAAGAAAGAAGGAACGAAAGAAAGAAGGGAAAGAAGGAACGAAAGAAGAAAGAAGGGAAGGAGGAAGACAGAAAGAAAGAAAGAAAGAATGACAGAAAGAAACAGAGAAAGAATAGAGAAAGGAAGGAAGAAACAGGGACAGAAGGAAACAGAAGAAAGAAAGGAACGAAAGAAGGAAGGAAGAAATAGAAAGAAATAGAGAAAGAAGGAGAGAAACAGAAAGAAAGAAAGAAAGAAAACAGGCAGAAAGAAAAAGAAAGCGAAAGAAGAAGAAAGAAAGAAACAAACAAACAAAGGAAAGGGATTAAGTCATTAAGTCGTCTTAGCAGCGTGTAAGTCGACCCACTGGTTTTGGCCGTAAATTCATCTTGTATACCGAACAGTACATTCCTCTTTGATATGAAATTCAAAGAGATGGCATCCAGCTTTAGCACCATCACTTATTCTCCGACCCAATTACATTCTGAATGGCACAATTACCAAAGTAGTGATTGCCGAGCATTTTATTTATCTATATTATTATTTTTTATGGCTTGCAGTGCACTTTAGAAAAAATATATTTTGTCACAATTCCGGCTTAATAAAGACAAAGGAATGTATTTCAAAAAGGTTTTATTTCAAGTTATGAATATTCATAAATCATAGAAACTTTAGAAAATTAGGAAGAATTGAGTTCTTTGTTCCAATAAACGAGGAAGAACTATTAAATTATCAAATTCTTGCACGCACATGTCTACTCTTTTACACTTTTACTTGTTCCAGTCATTTGACTGCGGCCATGCTGGAGCACCGCCTTTAGTGGAGCAAATCGCTCCCAGGAGTTATTCTTTGTAAGCCTGGTACTTATTCTATTAGTCTCTTTTGCTGAACCGGTAAGATACGGGGACGTAAACACACCAGCATCGGTTATCAAGTGATGTTCGGGGTGGGACAAACACACACACACACACACACACACACACACACACACACACATATATATATATATATATATATACACACATATACGACGGGCTTCTTTCAGTTTCCGTCTACCAAATAAACTCACAAGGCTTTGGTTGGCCCGAGGCTATAGTAGAAGACACTTGCTCAAGGTGCCACGCACTGGGACTGAATCCGGAACCATGTGGTTTGTAAGCAAGCTACTTACCACGCAGCCACTCCTACGCCTACGTCTATCTTGAATTTTTTATTTGTCTCACTCAGTGGACTGGGTTCATGGTGGAGCATTGCCTCGAAGGCTTTTAGTCGGACAAATTGGTCCCAGTACTAAATTTTAAAGCCTGGTAGTTATTTTATCGGTCTCTTTTTACCGAATCGCTAGTTAACGGGGATATAAACAAACTAACACCAGTTGTCGAACGGTGATGTGGACAAACTCACACACATGTACATACATCCATACAATCGTTCACACACACATACACACATATGAATAATTTATATTGTATTTAAAAATAAATAAATTACATGTCTGCACTATAGGTAGTGGGTAGCGATTTTCTTCACTACTTCAGTGAGTGACGACCCTGCCTGACACGAGTCCCAGGCCAGCTGACTCCGGCTG
>NC_043011.1:43881036-43918536 GCF_006345805.1 Octopus sinensis
CTTTTTTCGAACTACGAAAAAAACAAACAGAGAAACAAGACATACAACATAAAGAATATTCCCCTTCTTCAGTAGTCCCTGTTTCATCTACTGCCAGCATCAATTCTGTTGGTATTGATTTCATATTCAGTGTAATGACGTGAAAATCACTATCGCTATAACTCAATAAATAAAGCGTTATTAGCAATTAAAGTCTGAAAATTTCGGTAATTTTAGCCAATCGTAAGTCACAGACACATTAATGCCTGTTTCGATAGTAAGAAGCGGAACATGAGAACTCTTTTGTCTGCACTTGTTGACAAATATATTAACAAAGAAAGCACGTGTTGACAAATATATTGAAACCACTTGTTTTACCTGTCTTTTGACAATTGAGCTTGTGAATTTATGAATTGGTCAACAAAATGTTTGTTTTTTAATAATATTTAATTTGTAATATTTACTTTATTTACATGGAAGAAAATTACCGGAGAACTTTTATCTAATTCTTTCAAATCTTTCTGCTAAAAATTGTAATGTGTTTATCGCATGTAATATGCTGTCCATAGCATTTGCATAACACGTGTTGTTTACAAATATTGACAAGAAGTGCTATTTTCCGGATGTTGACAAAATGTGCAGTCACGCACAAAATGACAGCTTCCAAATCCTGACTGGGTGAAAATGATGAAACTTTAACGAAATTTTGTCAGTGAACAGGTTGCAGTCTCAAAGCGACGAAAATATTTTGGCAAATTAAATTTGAATGTTCAAGGGATTCTAACGGTTTGTGTGGGTTTTTTAAATGGCTTATAAACAACTTCCACGCTGCAATTGTTTTTAGAAATATTTTTCTGGCAAAAGTGAAATAACTCCAGCAATTCAGTTTGGGAAAGTATATTATTGCGCCAAATTATAAAATTTTCGGTACACTCTAATTTATGAAATGTTGGCAGCCAAACCAACCAGATCCTATGTGTATGTATGAGAGAATATGCGTGTAAATGCATATATGTGTGTGTATGCCTATCAAT
This sequence comes from Octopus sinensis, assembly GCF_006345805.1. Taxonomy (NCBI): domain Eukaryota; kingdom Metazoa; phylum Mollusca; class Cephalopoda; order Octopoda; family Octopodidae; genus Octopus; species Octopus sinensis. The sequence continues at coordinate 43,882,050 of NC_043011.1, forward strand.
GTTTGTATATCTGGTCGTGTGTGTGTATGTGTGTGTGCGTGTGTGTGTGAGTGAGTGCGCGCGTGGCTGTGTGCATGCGGGTGTATACGATGGGCTATTTCAGTTTCTTATTTCTTTATTGCCCACAAGGGGCTAAACATAAAGGGGACAAACAAGGACAAGCGAACGGATTAAGTTGATTATATCGACCCAGTGCGTAACTGGTACTTATTTAATCGACCCCGAAAGGATGAAAGACAAAGTCGACCTCGGTTGAATTTAACTAACAAATGTAGATCACCACTGGAGTAATTCGAACCCGCAGCCTCTGGATGAGAAGTCAAGTGCGCTATATCCTGCGCTACAGAGACTTACACGATGGGCTATTTCAGCTTCTGTCAATCAAATCCTCTCACAAGGGCTTTGATCAAACCGGGGCTACTCTAGTAGAAGAAATTTGCCCAACGTGTCACGCAGTGGGACTGAACCTGGAGTCATATGTTTGAGAAGCAAACTCTTTAAACACCTACAAGCGCGCGCGAGTATTAAAATACTATATATATATATACTACAAGAAAAACCACAAAATATCAGACACGGAATCAGTGGCGGTGGCGAGGTTACAGCGTGACTTATTTGTCCACGCTAACTAAACGTCGTATATACAATCACGAGTGACGGTGCGTTGGCTGAGGTTACTACAGATAGAAAGACTGTTATCTCGATATCAACACGACACAAACTGATATATCAAATATCGAATAGATTTTCTTTAGGGTTGGTTGATTAACGGTGTCACTAGCTTCCACCCCTCCAACCCCTGGTCCTTCTTTCTTTCTTTCTTTCTTTCTTTCTTTCTTTCTTTCTTTCTCTCTCCCTCTCTCTCCCTCACTCGATCCTGGCTCACTCACTATTTTTTTTCAACAGACCACTTTGGTCACACTTCATGCTTAACTGGGTCTCATCGTGCGTATGTACATGCACATACACAAATACATGTTTATGCACACACACACATACACAACTATATATATATATACTTGTGTGTGTGTGTGTATGTATGTCTGTGTGTTTGTGTTTGTGTGTGCGTGTGTGTGTGTACAGCTGCAGTCTAATGACCTAAACAAGTAAAAAATAAAAGATCTATATATATGTGTGTGTGTGTGTGTGTGCGTATGTGTTTGTCTATGTATATATGTATATATGTGTGTGTATGGGTGTATATATATATACATATACATATGTATATTATATGTATATGATTATATTCACAAGTCCATTTATGCAGGCATCTATATGTATATATGTGTGCGTGTGTGTGTGTGTATATGTGTTTGTGTGTGTGCGTGCGTGTGTATGTTTATATTTATACATGTATGTATTTATATATAAAAAGGATTACAAAAAATGGGACAAGAACGCAAAACATCCAGACAACATACATATGTAGGTGTCTATGTATATGTGTTTGTGTGTTTATGATCGTAGGGACCATATTTTTCAAATACACTGAAAACGCGAGTGTGCTCGACTGTGACATTTTATTTTGAAGATATTTTGCACATTTTCGTCTGGGACCCTTATGTTTAACTGAAAACAATGTTCCCGGGGCCATTAAGGATTTCAAGCCTTTTCGATCTTATCCTCTGGATGACGAGTTGATAGCTTACAGATTATTGAACTAGCCACTAAATCGATCCAATCCTCTTTTGCTCCTGCCCTCTGGAATTCCCTCTCTCTGTTCCTCATTTTCCTGTACATATTCAAGAGGAAAGTTAATCACGTAGATGTTACTGGATTCATTGGTGTGCTAGTTTTGTGAGAAGCTTTGGAGAGGCTAAAATATGTGAGGTGAGAGGAAGAGAAAGACAAATACGTGTCTTTGTGGAGGTGGTATAAGTGCAGATGCCACTGTAGTAGTAGTAATTGTAGCAGTAGTAGTAGTAGTAGTAGTAGTAGTAGTAGTAGCAGTTGTAGCAGTAGTTGCAGCAGCAGTAGTAGTAGTAGTAGCAGTTGTAGCAGTAGTTGCAGCAGCAGTAGTAGTAGTAAGAGGAGTAGCAGTTGTAGCAGTAGTAGTAGTAGTAGCAGCTGTAGTAGTAGTTGTAGCAGCAGCAGTAGTAGTAGTGGTAGTAGTTGTAGTTGTTGTAGTAGTAGCAGTTGTAGCAGTAGTTGCAGCAGCAGTAGTAGTAGCAGTAGTTGTAGCAGCAGTAGTAGTAGTAGTTATTGTTGTCGTTGTAGTAGCTGTTGTAGTAGTAGTTGTTGTTGTAGTAGTAGCAGTAGTTGTAGCAGTAGTTGTAGCAGTAGCAGTAGTGGTAGTAGCTGTAGTAGCAGCAGTAGTAGTAGTTGTAGTAGTAGTAGCAGCAGCAGCAGCAGCAGCAGCAGCAGTAGTAGTAGTAGTAGTAGTAGTAGTAGTAGTAGTAGTAGTAGTAGTAGTAGCAGCAGCAGTAGTAGTAGTAGTAGTACTAGTAGTAATAGATTCAGAGAGAGGAGACAGAGGTTGCAGAGAAGTCAGGGTTTGTAGTGTGTTGATAAGAGACTTCATGGCAACCAATATTCTCTGATTGCAATCATTAATATGTTTGTAACAGAAGCCCCTGTCTCCCCGTCTCGGTTCAGTGAATACATGGTCCAGAGCTTCCTACTCTTTTTTCGAGGACATATGGAAAGTCCTTTTCTTCCTGCTTGTCTTTTCCACAATAACTGTTTCGTGCAATGGGGCACTTACGGTTCCCACTCCTTTTTTCATATGAACTTGTCCTTTAATGTAGGTGATTCTTAATGTCTTTGCTATTTGTGATGCTTTCTCTGTCAAATTTATAATTCCAGTTAATGATGTAAAGTTCTGTCTGTAATTTGAAAGATCTTCATGGGGACTGTTGTTGTTATTGTTGTTGTTGTTGTTGTTGTGGTGGTAACTGCTTCTGCTATTGTCGCAGTTACCCACTATTTTGTCTTCTACGTTCTCCTCTCCTACGATAAAGCCAGTTTTACCGCTCACATAGCATCAGGCTAACATTCTTCAAAACGGTTCTGACCCTAAATGCAGATTCTACGATACATTTGACAAAACAATAGACCATCTCGTCTCGGGATTCCTTATGCTGATACCAAACGAATGCAAAAATCGCCACGATAGGGTAGGACAGTATTTACATTGGAAAATATGTGAACACTACAAAATCAGCACTCCTGAATACTGGTATGGACATCATCCTGGGCCAACCGTTGAAGGTAAAAATGCCACTATCTTCTAGCATTTTCCAGTCAACGCCTACAGAACGATCCAGGATAATCGACCAGACATAATCATTAAAGACAGAGAAGAAAATACCTGTAGACTTATAAATGCCAGTGTTCCCACCGATAAAAATATATCTGTGAAGGAATTTGACAAATTAAATAAATATAAGGACCTGGAAATTGAAATACAAAAGATCTGACATATTAAAGCGAGAACTGTTCCTATTATTGTGAGTGTCCTAGGTATGATAAGAAAGAGATGTCAGAAACATGTATGTAATATCCCAGGAGAACCATTTCTCAGAGAAATCCCAAAGATTGTGCCAACAAGTACTGCCTACATCCTTAGAAAAACTCTATCAATTTAAATGTATGTGTTGTATTACACGAAGATATTTCGCTACTGCCCCTGCCACTTCTCCTCCCCAAGCTTTCAGTCTTACTGTAACATCTGTTATCCTTCACTCGCCTTAGGACGCTGGATGTGTCTCGGCGAGTGATTGTAACAAACATGCAGATTAAAAGGAAATATTAATAATAATAATAATGATAATAATGATAATGATGATGATATCTTTATTATTATTATTATTATTATTATTATTATTATTATTATTATTATTATTGTTATTGTTATTGTTATTATTATTATTATTATTATTACATTATTTACATTTGACGGATATTTGACCTCATCTTATTTGTTGTTAAGACAACGTTTCGGCTGATATATCCTTCGGCCTTCATCAGGTGTCTTGGGGAAATTTCGAACCTGGGTTCTCACTCCTAAGGTATTTTTCGATGTTATTGTTATTATTATTATTATTATTGAGTGAGAGAGCAGTGAATGCCATCAAAGTGACACTGGGGTAAAATATACGAAGCCCAATATACCCATCATGACTACCCGTCTGATAAAGGTACACCAGGCACATGCATCACAACCATATGTGCGCGGCATGATGATCTCATATCAAGATAAACAGCACATGACCTTGCAGGTGGGGCCCAGTTAGAATTTTCTTCAGGTTGAGTAGCCCATTCCGCTCAAAAGGTCCCTGAATAAGGGTTGTTTAAGGATGTTGAAAGTACCACCCATGTTTCCAGAGGTGAATTATTCAAACCCCAAAGAATCCCTCTCAACACATGGCTATGATGCTCCCCCACTACTTCTGCTCGTGATCAGAGATGCACATATCGTCAGCCACTAAGGGACATGCTCAACTGGTTACGGTCAAACAACTGACAAGCAAATCTGTGGTATTGAGCAGAATATTTGCTGTAGCCCATCTTTTATACCAAGACAAAACAATGTACTTGATAACACTTCCAATCAGTTAAGATCAGAAGCCATGAATTATTATTATTATTATTATTATTATTTATTATTTCTTTATTAGCCACAAGAGTTTACACTAAGAAAAATACTATGGACAGTACAGGACAAACAAAACAATGTGTGTATGTGTGCATGTGTGTGTGTGTGGTGTGTCTGTGAGTGTGTGTTGTTGCGAGGGTTTTGCGTGTAAACAAGACAAACAAGTTTTTTTTAAATGGTGGATGTCTTCCATTGAAGAGCGTTCGACCTTGCCGAACGACCTACGCAAATGATATGTTTATAGCGATCAGATATTCGTGCCGGACATTAGCTCACTCTCTTCAACCAAACTGACGTTACGTGAACAACTGTACAGGTGTACCAGGCGTCAGATGTCGAAATATGTCGCTGAGCAACGTGAGGTAAAGTGTCTTGCTGAAGAACACAGCGAAGCACCCGGTCTAGGAACTGAAATCACGATCTCGCAATCATGATGCAGACACCCTAACCAGTAGGCCATGCGCCCCCATAGTAATAATAATAATAATAATAATAATAACAATAATAATAATAATAATAATAATAATAATAATAATGATAATAATAAAGATAATAATGATAATAATGATAATAATAATAATAATCAGAAGAAGAAGAAGAATTTGATTGTAACCAGTTGAGCATATCTCTTTGTGGATATGTGCATCTCTGATGCTCCCCAACTACACGGGCAGGTGTAGTTGGGGAGCATCAGAACCATGTGATGCGAGGAATTCTTTGAGATTTGAATAATTCATCTCTGGAAAATGTGTTTCGTTCAACATCCTTAAACTACCTTATTCAGAGACCTTTTGATTGGGAAGGGCTAAAATTCTAACTGGGCCCTACCTTTAAGGTCATGCACTGTTAATCTTGATATGAAATCACCATGTCACGCACATATGGTTCTGATGCATGTGCCTGGTGTACCCTTATCAGATGGGTGTTCATGATGGGTATACTAGGCTTCGTATATTTGTACTCCAGTGTCACTTTGATGGCATACACTGCTCTCTCACTCAATAAGTCTTGTATTTGTTTCTGTCATTTGACTGCGGCCATGCTGGAGCACCACCTTTAGTCGAACAAATCGACCCCAGACCTTATTCTTTGGAAGCCTAGTACTTATTCTATCGAAACCTTTTGCCGAACCGCTAAGTTACGGGATCGTATACACGCCAACATCGGTTGTCAAGCGATGGTGGGGGGAACAAACACAGACACACAAACACAGTCACTAAACCTGTTCTATCTTCTCTCCCAGTTTATTTCTGTAGAAGAGCGTAGGCTCGAAACATAAAAGAATTTCTTACTTCCCGAGCGTTAAACTCATACATCTGTTTGTTGTTTACACATCCGTCTTCGTCTTTTTTTTGTAAATTTTCTCTCTCTCTCTCTCTCTTTCTCTCTCTCTCTCTATATATATATATATATATACACACACACACATTTACATACACACACAGCATACATATGAGCACTTTTATTTCTTTTTTTTTTGTAAATTCTCACTATATATATATATATATATATATATATATATATATATACGACAGATTTCTTTCAGTTTCCGTCAACCAAATCTACTCACAAGGCTTTGACCGGATGAACCCGGAACCATGTGGTTGGTAAGCAAGCTTCTTCCCACACAGCCACTCCTGCGCCTATAATACTAATAATAATAATATAATAATAATATAATAATAATAATAATAATAATAATAATAATAATAATAATAATAATAATGATAATAATAATATAATAATAATAATAATAAATGCCCTGATGCAGTACCAGATAGTGGCTCTCATGACTTCTGATCTTAACTGATTCGAAGTGTTATCATGTACATTGCTTTGTCTTGGTATAAAAGATGGGCTACAACAAATACTCTGCTCAATACCACAGATTTGCTTCTCAGTTGTTTGACCTTAACCAGTTGACCATGTCCCTTAGTGGCTGGGGGAGCATCATAGCCGTGTGTTGAAATGAATTTTTGCATGTTTGGATAATTCACCTTTGGAAACATGGGTGTTTCGTTCAACATCCTTAAACAATCCTTACTCGGGGATCTTTTGAGCGGGATGGGCTACTCGACCAGAAGAAAATTCTAACTGGGCCCTACCTGCAAGGTCATGCGCTATTTATGAGATCACTATGTCACGCACATATGGTTGTGATGTATGTGCTTGGTGTACCCTTATCAGACGCGTAGTCGTGATGGGTATATTGGGCTTCGTATATTTGTACCCCAGTGTCACTTTGATGGCATGCACTGCACTCTCACTCAACAATAATAATAATTCTTTTTACACTAAGCACAAGTCCTGAAAGTTTTGGGAGCGGGCTACTAATCGATGAGTCGATTACATCGACCCTTGTGTTTAACTGCTGCTTATTTTATCGACTCTCAAAGCATGAAAAGAAATGGAGATTTCGGCGGCGGTAATATTCGGTAAAGGCTAAGACATGCTGCTAAGCACGATCTTCTTGTCCGACGTGCTAAGAACAACAACAGCAGCAACAACCACAACAACAACAAAAACAACCACTACAACGACAGCAGCAGCAGCAACGACGGCAACAACAATAAGTACAATAATAATTATATCAAATACTAGTAGTGATAATAATAATGATAATGGTAATAAATAATGAGTGTGCTAAAGGAGAAACAGGTGTGTGCACTGTATTAAATTTCTGATATCTCTTTTCTTCTTGGTGTTATCGTTAATGTTAGTGTAGTAGTAGTAGTAGTGGTAGTGGTTGTTGTTGTTGTTGTTATTGTTGTTGGTGGTGGTGGTGGAAGTGGTTGATCAACTAATTTTGCTGTTGTTTTTGTTGGTGGTGTTGTTGTTTTCGTCGATGAAGACATAAGTTCTTTCATGCAGGTGAAATATATTTGAAAGAAGAAGTGAAAGCGATGGTGGTGGTGGCGGGGTGGTGGTGGGGTTCGATATGATGGATGTGAGTGGCGTTCCGCAGCAGAGTATGAGCGGGGATAGCTGTGAGTTTAGGAGTGGAGTGAGTGCCGGTGAGTTTTAGGTAACTACGGGAAGGGGGGGGTAAGGTACAGGGAAAATATCTGAAGTGCAAACAGATTACAGAGGATCTGAAATATGTCAGACGGTGGGTACGGGTGCAGGGGTGAAAGGTAGATGGGGTATGACTGGGTAAAGGGATGAAGGGAGGGGGTAGTAGTGAGAAGGAGGTGGTGAGAGGGGGAAAATCGAGGAAGAAAGAAAAGAAAAAAGAAGTCAGGAACGGAGAAGGGAATCATGAGTTAGATCAAATGAAAGAATAGCGTTACGCACGCACAGACACACACACACACACACACACACACACACACATATATATGCATATAGATTGTATATCTATGTGTGTGTGGGTGTATATATATATACATATATATATGTGTGTATATATACATATATATGTATATATATAAATATATATATGTGCATATACATATATATACATATATATTGTGTATATACATATGTATATGCATGTATATACATATCTATATACATACATTGTATATAAGCATTTACCTTCACTCTCACTCGCATGCGATTAAAGTACATACATACAAACACACACACACACACACATGGTTGTGTGTATTTATGACATACATACATACATACACACACACATATATATATATGTGCATATATACATACATGCACATAGATGTCTGTATTTAATATGATGTATATGCATATATGTATAATATATGTGTGTATATATAAGAATGGCTGGAGTTAATTATACCTGGCAGCGATACAGCGACTGATGAGGCTAACGATAGTTCACTTCCTGAGCACCTGCTTTCTTTAAATGGGATAACTTCACCTTAAGCAATCTTTCTTATACACACATGTGTGTATACATATACACATACATGCATATATACATGTATACATATACATATAGTTACATATATTCATATATGTGTGTGTGCGTGTATTCTTTTATTTGTTTCAGTCATTTGACTGCGGCCATGCTGGAGCACCGCCTTTAGTCGAACAAATCGACCCCAGTACTTATTCTATCGGTATCTTTTGCCGAACCGCTAAGTTACGGGTGGTGAACACACTAACATCAGTTGTCAAGCGATTGTGGGAGAATAAACACAGACGCACAAACATACACACACACACAATATATAATATATATATATATATATATATATATATATATATATATATATATATATATATATATATATATATATATACATACGACGGGCTTCTTTCATATATAAACACGTTCATAAATAGTCATATATACATACAAATACACATTCATACATATACGCATACATACATGTGCGAGCGTGTATATATATATATATATATATATATATACAAATGTATGAATGGATATGTCTCTTATCTTTTGTTTCAGTCATTAGGCTGCGGCACTACCTTGATGAAGTTTGAGTCGAATGAATCAACTCCAGTACTAATACTATCGGTCTCTTATGCCCAACAACTAAATTACGAGTACGTAAACAAACCCACACCGGTTGTCAATCGGTGGCTGGGTAGAAACAGTTACGCTCACACACAACACACACACACACACACACACACACACACACACACTTGGTTAATGAGAGAGATGGAAGGTGGAATATAAGAGAATTTTTATTAATCCCTACAGTTGTTTCGACCCATCTAGCTTGGATCCCTCACGGGTGGGATACTAAACAACTGGTTAGGAGCATCTGTCGGTTTAGATGTGTCTCTTCGGTTGATAATCGTTAAAATAACGACTGACTTCAAACAGTTTCCCAGTACCAAATCCACTAACAAGCCTTTGGTCGGCTCGAGACAATAATAGAAGTCGCTAGCCCAAGATACCACGCAGTAGAACTAAACGTGGAGCCACGCGGTTGAGAAGCAAATTTTTAACTACACAGTCACATCCGCCCCTTCTACTCACCCACTAGTATTGAGCATTTTTATCACTAAATGTTTATCATCATCATCATCATCATCATCATCATCATTATCATCATCATTATTATTATTATTATTATTACCGAGTGAGAGAGCAGTGCATGCCATCAAAGTGACACTGGGGTAAAATATACGAAGCCCAGTATACCCATCATGACTACTTGTCTGATAAGGGTACACTAGGCACATACATCACAACCATGTGTATGCGACATGGTGATCTCATATCAAGACAAACAGCACATGACCTTGCAGGTGAGGCCCAGTTAGAATTTTCATCTGGTCGAGTAGCCCATCCCGCTCAAAAGGTCCCTGAGTAAGGGTTGTTTAAGGATGTTGAACGAAACACGTTTCCAGAGGTGAATTATTCAAACTCCAAAAAATCTCTCGGAACATGGCTATAATGCTCCCCCACTACTTCTGCTTGTGATCAGAAATGCACATATCGTCAGCCCCTAAGGGACATGGTCAACTGGTTATGGTCAAACAACTGACAAGAAAATCTGTGGTATTAAACAGAATATTTGCTGTAGCCCATCTTTTATACCAAGACAAAACAATGTACATGATAACACTTCCTATCAGTTAAGATCAGAAGCCACGAGAGCCACTGCCTGGTACTGCATCAGGGCATTTTATCATCATCATCATCATCACTATTATATACATATACATGCAGTAATCCCTCATCATATCGCGGTTTACCTATCGCAGTTTATTATTTAAAAACTTATGTTGATTCATCCGTGGTGTTGTTTTGCATTTATAATAAAATACATATATACAAATTGTGAAAATAATAGAATATATATATATATATATATATATATATATATATATATATATATATATATATATATATACAGTACAGTACTGTTTCTACTTCGCAGACTTTCACCCATCGCAGGGGATTTTGGAACGCAACAACCGCGATAGTCGAGGGATTACTGCATTCTTCACCCATTTCCTTCAGTCATTCAAAATGTGACCGCGTGTGTACCGTTGGCGATTTTTTTCCCTCCTTCTTCCTTTCTCTGGATCTCTCCTTTTCCTATGTTTCTGACGAAGAGCTCCGCTCGAAATGTAAAACCCTCCTTCTTCCCGTCCAATAATACTATATTGTTCCACGTCCTCGCGTTGTTGTGTCTTCTCTTTGTGTTTTCATATTTGGATTAACTATATATATATATATATATATATATATATATATATATATATATATATATATTCTATTTTCTCTCCCTGTTTATTTCTGTGTTCCTTTCTGTCGAAGAGCGTAGGATCGAAACGTAAAAGACTTCCTCACTTCTCGAGCGTTAAACTAATACATCTGTTTCTTGTCTACACATCCGTCTTCGTCTTTTTTTTTTGTAAATGCCTTCTCTCTCTCTCTATATATATATATATACACACACACATTTACATACACACACTGCATACATATGAGCACTTAAATCCAAACATATAGAGTATATGCATTTGTACAATGTGCGTGTAGATATAGTCACCCACACACACTCAATCACACACATATTCACACATATAATATATGTGTGATATATATGTGTATAAAATAGACAATATGTGTGTGTGTACAATATATTTGTATAGCATATATATATGTGTGCATAATATATATCTATATATCTATATATCTATATATATATATATATATATATATATATATACAATATATAAATGTCTACGTGTGTATGTGTGTGTAAATATGTATATAAGCTCCTGTGTGTATGTGTGTGCGTGCGTGTGTGTGCGCGTGCATCTGTGGTGCCACATTGCAAAAACGCCAGGATTCAACGTGTTTCAGAATATCGCAGTAATTTCAAGTTGGTCGTAAATTAATGACAACGACAAGACGACGGAAACCAAATAGTTTTACTCTTAATAACTTGTATAACTTTCAATATTTCGGCAATAAAAGCCGCTAGTGATGAACAAGGGGAGAGAGAGAGTAAGTGACGTTCTTTCTGACTAGCGCAGATGTGTACGGCTGGCGTATGTAAGGGTCACCATGTGCAAAGAGATAGTGTTAAATTTCCCAATTAGCGCTCGAGAAATCCTTGTCTGCAGTTAAATATCGGCTTTAATTGTTTTATGAGTTTTCGTGGTGTACCGCATAGAATGTATTAAACGCGGCAGATGTACAGCGGTAGCACCAACGCCTTTACTTCGCTGGAAAGCAAAACATTCTCACAAACACTTCATCAGCCAGATAACATCTAAAGAAACACAGCAATCAGGATATCAATGGACATCATCAAAGCCATAGGGCGGCATATCGGAAATCTGAGAATCAGAGGCCATTTTTATTAAGCAATTAGAGTTGCACGGCTCTAATTGGCTAATTAAGCATTCTTAATATGCACATGTTGTACTCCGAACTCCACATCTCATCTCGTAACATTACACATTCATAACCGCGTTCGCGCCTCGTTATTCTTGATTATAGTGTTTAATGAACGGAATGTTAAAATATAAGGCAAACTATTAAATTATAAGGCAACAATAAAAGGCAAAATACTATAGTATAAAACAAAAAATATAAACCCTTTTGTTTTAGCTCGTCTTCATTCCATTATCTCCAACTTCTATTGTGGCACTCCTAACGACACACTTGCGCTCACATACTATTATATTAAATTATATTGCTTTAAATTATATTATAGGTTAAAGTGTATTATATATTAAATATTGTCCTGGATATTATATTTTTATCAAATTATAGCATGTATGTGTGTGTGCATATGTGTGTGTATAAATGTTATGTGTGTGTGCGTTTGCATATGAATATGCATGTTTGTATTGGCAGTAGCTGATGATTAGTTCTTTTGTTACTCGGAGTTTCACAGTCGTAGTATTTGATCGGTTAGACAATATAAGATGAACGCGCCGAGTAGGTTTCAACGATTACAGACCAAATTGAAAACAAAAACACGACGTTACCGTAAATCTTCGAGTATAGTCCGCCCTTGAGTATAATACGCATGGGATTTTTAGGGGGCTGTACCTCTGAAAAACCTAAACCTTGTGTATAATACGCACCCCTTCTCTAACTTCAGTCAAGGAGGTCTATATAACGTCCTTGGTTTGTAAAAATGTATACGGTAACGTCCTTTATTATTATTGTATATATAACATAATGCAAACGTGTAGATTTTTTGTGCATTTTGTTTGCAGAAAATAAAGAAATAACAGTAATAACGTTTAATAAATGTTGCTTACTGCAAGTTATGGATGATTCTTTTATGACTTCATTGCTTTCAGGCTTAGCTTAAGGTATTTCGCGCCCGACATCACAAAATGCGTCTGAATAAACATAGCCAGGCAGCAAACAGAGACTCGGACATTGCTTAGAAAATAATTTTCATTTTTAACCTCGAATATAGTACGCACTAGGGATTTTGACCTTTAAATTTTGGGGAAAAAATGCGGATTATACCAGTCTATGTACCTTGGCTGTTACCATGAACATAACCAGCAACACACTGTCTCACACATACAGTAAATTTTCCAACACGAATCATATTAAGGACCTGATCTGGGTTAGGGTTAAGAAACACTTTGAGATTACAGATTGAAAAATCAGAAGGCCGAAGTGTGTTAGTGCTTCCTCATATCTACACAAGAAATGCTGTTCTTCGTGAAGTTTTGTGGCGAATCATACTTGTAGATTATTTTGAGAGTGATAAATAAAATTTTCTTATTTTCCTGTTATTTTGGCATTTTTACTTACTTCGTCATCCCCATCGTATCACCTTGAAGTGCAATGAACATGAACGACTTCTTTTCTTAAGAGCTAGATTAGTCAACCACCATGAAGGTGCATGGCTCAGTGGTTATAGCGTCGAGCTTACGATCGTGAGGTTGTCAGTTCGAATCCCGGACCGGGCTGCGTGTTGTGTTCTTGAGCAAGACACTTTATTTCACGTTGCTCCAGTTCACTCAGCTGTAGAAATGAGTTGCGACGTCACAGGTGCCAAGCTGTATCGGCCCTTGCCTTTTCCTTCGACAACATTGGTAGCGTGGAGAGGGGAGGCCGGTATGCATGGGCGACTGTTGGTCTTCCATAAACAACCTTGCCCAGATTTGTGCCTAGCGGGGTAACTTTCTAGGTGCAATCCCATGGTCAGTCATGATCGAAGGGGGTCTCAAGTCAACCATGAAAAGATCAAAGAACTTGCGAGATGATCCTGCAGTTGCGCCCTCCGCGGCAAATTTGTAATGAATTTAGCTTAAGCGCATTTCCAATGAATTTGGCTTAATTTGCAAGTCAAGTGGCGATCTGACCAGGGATGGTCAAAATACAGGATCATAGACTGGCAGGTGATGCCAGGACACACACAGTTCAAGTGCTACATCCGTGAATAGAATGAGTTGAAGAATTGCCTGCGTGCACCAGCCCAGCTATACTCAATGAAAGGATGGTACTCTTCTGATAAATGGGATTGAAATGTGTGCGTGTGTGTGTGTGTGTGTCTTTTATCTTTTATCTTGTATCTGTTTCAGTCATTTGACTGTGGCCATGCTGGAGCACCGCCTTTAATCGAGCCAATCGCCCCCCCAGGACTTATTCTTTGTAAGCCTAGTACTTATTCTATCGGTCTCTCTTGCCGAACCGCTAAGTGACGGGGACGTAAACACACCAGTATCGGTTGTCAAGCAATATTGAGGAGGGGACAAACACAGACACACAAACATACACACACACACACACACACACACACACACACACATATATATATATATATATATATATATATATACGACGGGCTTCTTTCAGTTTCTGTCTACCAAATCCACTCACAAGGCTTTCGTCGGTCCGAGGCTATAGTAGAAGACACCTGCCCAAGGTGCCACGCAGTAGGACTGAACCCAGAAACATTTGGTTGGTAAGCAAGCTACTTATCACACAACCACTCGGTGTGTTTGTATTTGTCCTCGGAATGCTTCCAAACTGCATTCAGCAGTGGGCCCTGGCTCAGGATTCCATAGTTTTAGGAGTGTGGAACCATCTCTTAGCTACTCTCGTCCCCAGGTCTACCCTGAACCGGTGTAGTAACACCTGCCAGGGTCCTGGCAATGGGTTAATTAAAATGTAAATAAAAACCAACGGCAGTAACAGACCCCTTAACTGTTGTCCTTCTAGGAGAGGGGTACTTTGATGTAAAATCTGCGGTTTAACGTGATTACTGATCATCGTGTTTCGAAACTGTCACGAGGTACTAATCACTGGGCCTCAGAAGATATTCTCGTGTTATACAAGCATTTATCACTATAATCCAGTGACATACAAATGTCTCTTTATGGTGACCCCATTTGTTATTTGTCCTTTGTCACTTCGTGTATTCAAAGTACTATGGTGTTGGAAGGGTGGTGAGATATGCAGAGCCACAAGTCTGGAGGTACAGTTACAAAGCAATAATGGTACTGAATAGTCATCTGAGAGGTCATAGACAGAAAGTCCGAAATTCCATTGTCAGCGAGGAAGCATAAAGAGACGGCAAGTCATCTGTGAAGCTGGAGCAATCACCATGTACGAATGTATGTCATTATTCAGATTATTTCAAGATTTCTTGCCAATAGAGAAAGAACCGGTTTCTAACCTAGAAAGGCGGCGAGCTGGCAGAAACGTTAGCACGCCGGGCGAAATGCTTTGCGGTATTTCGTCTGCCGTTACGTTCTGAGTTCAAATTCCGCCGAGGTCGACTTTGCCTTTCATCCTTTCGGGGTCGATAAATTAAAGTACCAGTTACGCACTGGGGTCGATGTAATCGACTTAATACCTATGTCTGTCCTTGTTTGTCCCCTCTATGTTTAGCCCCTTGTGGGTAATAAAGAAATAGGTTTCTAACCTAGATCTAAGGCTCCATCATAGGAATTTCAACATCAACAACAGGATATTCTTGTTTCTATGTATGTATGTATGTATGTATGTATGTATGTATGTATATGTGTAGATTGGTATGTTTTGTTTTATGTTTGTCTTCTCATGCATACAGTTACATATCTAGACATGCTCATATATATTTAAATGATACACTTCTGGAAAGTTTTACAGATTTTCACAGTTCCAATGATGAATTGGATCTGTAGTCTTCGAATCAGCTTTCTCTTTTCTGGTTTTGAGAAACTTAATTTCTCAAAATTGCTATTTAGGTAGTTTTTTTTACATATCCCAGAGCCCCAATAATTACAGATATAAACCTGAACAGGTAATCTGGATAGAGTAACTACAGATTTTTCAATAGTTCAGCGTCAGTATTTTCTTTTTCAATATATGTATGTATGTATGTATGTAAGTATGTATGCATATATGTATGTATGTATGTATGTATGTAAGAAAGTATGTATGTATGTATGCATGCATGCATACATGTATGTATTATGTATGTATGCATGTATGTATGCATGCATGTATGTATGCATGTATGCACGTATGCATGTATGCGTGCATGTATGTATGTATGTTATATATGCATGTATGTATGCATGTATGTATGCACGCATACATGTATATATGTATGTATGTATGCATGTATGCATGTATGTATGCATGTATGCATGTATGTATGCATGTATGTATGCGTGTATGTATGTATGCATGCATGTATGTATGCATGTATGTATGCGTGTATGTATGTATGCATGTATGTATGCGTGTATGTATGTATGTATGTATGTATGTATGCATGCATGTATGTATGTATGTATGTATGTATGCATGTATGTATGCGCGTATGTATGTATGTATGTATGCATGCATGTATGTATGTATGCATGCATGTATGTATTTATGTATGTATATATGTGTACATGTATGTATGCATGTATGTATGTATGTATGTATGCATGCATGTATGTATGTATGTATGTATGTAGAGATGTATGTATGTATACATGCACATGTGTATGTGTGAATGACTGTATGTATGTACCTATGTTTATATATATATATATATATGCATGTGTATCCATGTATGTATCTATGTATGTATCTATGTATGTATTAGGATGCATGCATGCGTAGGTGTGCATGAGGTTGTGTGTGTGTGTGTGTGTGCGTGTGTGAACGTGAGTACATGCTTGTGTTAATGTGTGTATTGGGATGTGTTTACTGGTCTTTGAAGTATTAACAGCCTCAGTAAAGCCATAAAACAGCCGATTATTATGACAAATATATATAATGAAGCCGAAACTACTGATTACCGTGTGGTTGAAATATTTGACACACACATACACACAGAAGGTAGGTAAGAAAGAGAGAGAGAGAGAAAGGGGAAGGGTGAGGTGGAAAGATACGAAGACAGGAGAGCTAAGAGAACTAATAACAGAAGGAGTAGGAGGAAGACAAAGTGAGAGAGGAGGAGTGTGTTTATGTGTGTGCGCTTTTACGTCAATAGGTCAGTTGAGCTTTAATGTCAAGCTGGAATTTCGTCTATTTTGGCCGACCTATGTATATATATTTGCGTGAACTTGATCTGCCCAGCTGTGATGGTACCAGAATGACCGAGCTCAGAAGTCCCTGCACGAAAGCCCCAAACATATTCGATTACCATATCAAGGCGGGATTAGCATAACTTGCACAGTAGCATTGAACATCATTAAACACATTATATGCATTGCGATGGCGGTTTCAATTCTGTGCCGCGTTGTTTTTTACTTGAATCGTTCGTTTCTGCACATTCCCGACAGAAAATGGCACAGGATTAACTCTTCCCTCTCGCTGTCATTCTTTCTTCTCTCAGGTGTTTATCTATTCGGTCAGGATTGCTTTCAGATTAAGCAACTTCTTTCTTCTTCTTCTTCTTCTTTTTCTTCTTCTTCTTCTTCTTCTTCTTCTTCTTCTTCTTCAACATCATCTTTTTCCTTCTTCAACTCTCCTCCTCTGCCGCCCCCTACTACTACTACTACTACTACTACTACTACTACTACTTACCACTACTACTAGCCCGTCCCTAAAATATTCCTAAACGGACAAAACCCTTTGTAACCTTTCATCCTGTTTTGTCCCTTTATGTTTTCTAATCATATTTGTCAGCCTTTTGTAGCCAATAAAAAGAATTTATTATTATCATCATTATTATTATTATTATTATTATTATTATTATTATTATTATTATTATTATTGTATTGCTATGCGAAGATAGTGAGCTGACAGAATCGTTAACATTCCGGGAAAAGAAGCTTAGCGGCATTTCGTCTGTATTCACGTTCTGAGTTCAAACTTCGCCGAGGTCGACTTTGCCTTTCATCCTTTCGGGGTCGATAAATTAAGTACCAGTAAAACACTGGGGTCGATGTAATCGACTAGTCCCCTCCCCACAAATTTAAGGCCTTTAGTAGAAAGGATTATTATTATTATTATTATTATTATTATCATTATTATTATTATTATTATTATTATTAGTAGTAGTAGTAGTAGTAGTAGTAGTAGTAGTAGTAGTAGTAGTATTTTGGTTGGCACAGGTTCGATTTTATTCCTGGTAGGAATTATGTGAACAGCGAGTTACTACCTGTAACCTTTGATATCCAAAGTTTTCTGCAGTCTTTCAAGTCTTTGAACGTTCTGAGTTCAAATTCCGCTGGGGGTCGACTTTGCCTTTCATCTTTTCGGGGTCGATGAATTAATTACCTGTGAAACACTGGAGTCGATACAAATCGACTAGTCCCCTCTCCCAAAATATTAGGCCTTGTGCCTGCAGCAGAAAGGATTATTATTATTATTATTATTATTATTATATTATTATTATTATTATTATTATTATTATTATTATTATTATTATTATTATTATTATTATTATTATTAACATTATTATTATTATTATTATTTTAATTATTTTAATTATCATTAATACTTATTATTATTGAGTGAGAGAGCAGCACATGCCATCAAAGATCTGGGGTACAAATATACAAAGCCCAAAATACTCATCATGACTACCCGTCTGATAAGGGTACAATAGGCACATGGATTACAACGATATGTGCCTGACATGGTGATCTCATATCAAGATAAACAGCGCATGGCCTTGCAGGTTGGGACCAATTAGAATTTTCTCGAAACTGAGTAGCGCATACCGCTCAACAAGGTCCCCGAACGAGAGTTGTTTAAAGATGTTAAACAAAACATCCATATTTCCTGAGGTAAATTATTCAAACCCCATAGAATTCCTCTCAGCACGTGGCTATAATGCTCCCCCGCTGCTCCTGCTCAAAATGTGATATGCACATATCGTCAGCCACTAAGGAACATGCTGAAATGTTTAAGGTCAAACAACTGACAAGCAAATCTGTGGTACTGAGCAGAATATTTGTTGTAGTCCATCTTTTTATACCAAGACAAAACAATGTACATGATAACACTTCCAATCAGTTAAGATTAGAAGCCATGAGAGTCAGTGCCTGGTACAGCATTAAGGCATTATTATTATTATTATTATTATTTATTATCATTATTATTATTATTATTATTAGTATTATTATTATTATTATTATTATTATTATTATTATTATTATTATTATTATTATTATTATCATCATTTTTATTGCTGCTGCTGCTACTGCTGTTGTTGTGGTCGTCATGTCATATGTCTCTCGTCTCGTTTAATTTGATCAGACAAATGTTCTGCTTTTTAAATCATGTTCTCAATAAGACAACATGGCGCCTGCGTGACATTGCTTGAGGTTGATGTCACAGGGACTTCCACAACGACAACCGGTTGCAGTTGTCACAGGCTGCCGCCGCTACTGCTACTACTACTGCTGTAATGTTGTTGTTGTTGGTATTATTCTAGTTACTACTGTTGCTGCTCATTACATCACCAAACTACTACAACTGCTGCGAATGACACGCCACCTACACCACCACAAAGCTACCATTACAACAACGACAAGAACAACAACAACTACTACTACTACAACTACTACTACTACTACTACTACTACTACTACTAATAATAATAATAATAATAATAATAATATAATAATAATAATACCACTACTACTACCACTACGAACTCTGTAAAATCAACTCAACTGTCACCGTCACCACCAATACCACCACTACCACAATCTGCGGCTTTCGTAATGTCCCCTTCGTAGTATTTCTAAAATGTCCATTGATTGAATGTTGTATGCCCGTCTCAAGGCACTGCATAGAATCACTGGAAATTTTAGAAATATTTCGGATATTGAACAGGAAGCCACAACATACGTAGATTACAATTAAGACCCTGGACTCACTTGGTCTGAATAAATCACGCTTTACCGTTTAACTTTTGCTTGTATCGGTAACTGGACTGAGGCCATGCTGGGGTGACATGTTGAAGTCGAGCGGATCAACATAACTACTTATTTTAAAGTCTAGATCGCTTATCGAATCGGAGTTTTTTTAGCGAACCTCTATGTATATATAGGTGGAGGCGCAATGGCCCAATGGTTAGGGCAGCGGACTCGCGGTCGTAGGATCGCGGTTTCGATTCCTAGACCGGGCATTGTGTGTGTTTATTGAGCGAAAACACCTAAAGACACCACGAGGCTCCGGCAGGGTGTGGTGATCCCTGCTGTACTCTTTCACCACTCTTTCTCCAACTCTTTCTGCTGTTGGCCTGCTCGCTTAGCCAGCGGGGTGGCGTCATTCGAAGGCTAAACCAATGCGAACGCCTTGTGACCAGCGATGTGTAGCAACATCTGATGGTCTGGTCGGTCACGTGATCACGTGATATATACATAGGTAAGAATGGAGAACAAATTCCAAAGGTCAAGCCCCGTTATCAAATTAAATCATTACGAATTTAATTTGATAAAGAGACTTGACCTTTGAAATTTGTTCTCCATTCTTACCTATATTCTTACTGGTTCTTAACAGTGCTAACGAGCTGCACTGTATGAAAGGATATTCTTTTTATATACATCTCATAATTATATGTATATATATGCTTTAAAAAACAAACTGGGACAAGAACGCAAAACATTTTGATGACGACGCAAAAAACACGGACGGACATTCGAAGCCTTCAATCTTCAGTCAAGACCGGATCATCCTCGCAATTTCGGCTGATATATATATATAATATATATATATATTATATATATATATATATATATATATATATATATATATATATATATATATATATATATATATATATAATGTATATATATATATGTATATACTTGTTTCAGTCATTTGACAGCAGCTATCCTGCAGCACCGCCTTTAGTCAAGCAAATCGACTCCAGGACTTATTCTTTGTAAGCCTTGCACTTTTCTATCGGAACACTTTTGCCGATCCGCTAAGTTACGGGGACGTATACCAGCAGCATCAGTCAGTTGTCAAGCGATATTGGGGTGGGGGGACACACACACACACAATGCACAGCACATTGCACACAATACATGTCCTTTCAGCTGTCTTTCGTCTCCAGACAGCCACTCCTGCGCCTATATGTATATATAGATATAATATATATATATATATACATATTAGAAGAAATGAGGTAATCAGAAGATCGGATGGTTCATATTATAGATATTTATTTATATATACATTTTACATATATAGATCATATCATTCAGATTATTAGCGCTTTCTCCCATTCTAGGGGTTTTCAAATCAAATTAATTCCTTGTGGGGAATTTAATCATTTTATAGAGTTTCGTAGTTGTGGGGAGGAATAAGACAGTACAAGAGGGTGAAGTTGATGAGGAGGAAGTGAGAGAGAGAACATGTGTGTATGTGTATGTGTATGTGTGTGTTGTGTGTGTGTGTGTGTTGTGTGGTGGTGTGTGTGTGTGTGTGTGGTGTGTTTGAGGCTAAAGAGAAAGAAGGGAATGGAGAGAGAAGAAGAAAGAAGGATTTCCTTTGTCTGCTGGACCCCCAAGGAGTTCTAAGAATTTAGCCATTTGTCTATATATATATATTATATATATATAATATATAATATAATATATATATATATATAGGAAAGTTTACGAAAATAAGCAAAAGACGAAGGCAGGTGGAGTACAAACGAACAAATGATTAGTATAGTGACTCAGGAAATAGAAATAGAAAAAGTATTTTACGTTTCGAGCCTACGCTCTTCGACAGAAAGATACACAGAAAAAAAACAAGGAGAGAAAGAGTGAGACGACGTGTTTCTTTCAGTTTCCGCCTACCAAATCCACTCACAAGGCATTGGTCGGTTCAAGGTTATAATAGAAGACACTTTCCCAAGGTGCCACGCAGTGGGACTGAACCTCGGAACCATGTGGTTGGGAAGCAAGCTTCTTACCACACAGTCACGCCTGCGCATTTATATATTCACACTTCTGCCCATGCTGATTCCTCCATGTTATGATTCCTTATTCTTATGATTCTTGGATGCTTTATTTTGGTGCTTATATAAGATGGATTCTTTTATTTTATCGTAGTTCCTTATGGGGACGGATACAATGCTAGATTAAGCAAAATCTATTTTTCTAGAAATAAACGAAACGGCAAATAAAAAAACGAGGTACGTTACTTTTGAAAAGTCATCTGAGCGGACTCGTCTCCATTTTATTTCTCACAATTTTCATATAAAATCTACGGACTCAAAGAAATTTCTGAAGTAAATCAACTGGCATATACCTCCATGCTGTTGTTGACATCAGGTAGCCGAATACTACGAACGGGCTTAACAACATATTACAAGGTGTATACTCGAAAACGAAACGGCATGACAATTTAATCGTACAACATTTCACTTGTAAGGTACCGATGCATGATGTGACGAAACAATCGTAGTGGTTCTGAATAGCAATTCCCTCGAATTCCATTTTCTTTCTCACATTTTTCGTATAAAATCTACGGACTCAAAAAAAAATTCTTGAAGTAAAATCCAGTGACATATACCTCCATGCTGTTGTTGACATGAGATAGCCGAATACTGCGAACGGGCTTTACAACATATTACAATGAATGTTAATTAATGTGTTGCTTGCAAAGTTGTGCCAATTAGTTTCGTTATTAAAAATCTCAGAAATGATGTGGTCAGCTGCAGTTTTCAGTACACGAATGCGATCTTCTGGTCTGGTTTTGTAAATGGAACAGTGGAAATATGTAAGTGTTGTCTAAAAGTTCAAGCTGCAACTGTGTTTTCGTGAGCTGGTTCTCCAAATTCCAGCGATAGAAGTTTGTTTATTAGTTTAGAAGCATCGTCTTCTTTGTCGGGAGAATTTGAGGAATTTAAATAAGAATTTATACTCATCTATAACTGAGAAAATGTGTGAGTAGTAGTAGTAGTAGTAGTAGTTGTTGTAGTGTAGTAGTAGTATAGTAGTAGTAGTAGTAGTAGTAGTAGTGGTAGTGGTGGTGGTGGTGGTGGTGGTGGTGGTGGTTGAAAAAGAAGAGGAGGAGGAGGGGAGGCGGAAGAAGAAAAAGGTGAAGAAAAAACGATGACGAAAGGGGGGAAGAGGAGGAGAAGGATGGAGAAGAGGAGGTGGGGAAGACGAAGAAGAAATGATGATGATGATAGAGGAGGTGGTGAAGAAGAACAACAACAACAACAAGAACAACAAGAACACCAAATGATGATGATGGAGGTGGTGGAGAAGACGAAGAACAACAACGCCAAATGAGGATGATGATGATGATGATGATGATGGAGGAGGGGGAGGCGGAGAAGAAGAAAAAGAAGAAAATTTAATTTCTGTGTTAGATTGAAAATAGAGAAAAAATAATTAGATCCAAATAAAATGGAAATTTAACGTAAAATGAAAAACACTTTTGTTGTTGTTGTTGTTGTTGGTGGTGGTGGTGGTGGAACTAGTGTTAGTAATGATCGGTTGTGATGTCGGTGGCGGAGGTGGTTGCGATAGTAGTGGTGGTGGGTGCGGTGATGAGGGAGGCGGCGGCGGCGTTGATGGTCGTGGTGTTTGAGCGATGATGAATGAAATATCAATGAGACAGTTACCCACCCAAACGATTATTTACTTACACACACACACACACACAAACACACACACAAACACTCTCTCTCTCACACACACACACACACACACAAACACTCTCTCTCACACACACCACAACCAACACAAATATATACTTATACGCAAACACACTTGAGTATTAAACTTCTTCCGCAACGAGAACACATACACACACACACACACTCAAATACCAACCTCATTACACAACCAACACATACACGCATACACTCGGGCAAATGCACATATACATACACACCTACACACATTCACATTTATTACATAGCTAAGGATGGTGCGATTAGACAATCGTTAGAGCGTTGGACAAAAAAAAATCAATCCATCCAGCTTTTCCGCTCCCTATTCCTGGTAGAATCCCAGCGGGGCAGAGGCCTCAGGCCCCTCCTCTATAGGTCCCTATCAGAAGCAACCGTTATTACACTTTCCGGTTGGATTCCCAGGAGTGACCAATGGAATAGTGGATATTCTTTTCTACTCTAGGCACAAGGACCGAAATTTTGGGGGATGGGCAGAGGGGCAGTCGATTAGTACTTAATTTATCGACCCCGAAAGGATGAAAGGGAAAGTCGAACACGGCAAAATTTGAACTCAGAAGGTAAAGACAGATGAAATACCTATTTCTTTACTACCCACAAGGGGCTAAACACAGAGGGGACAAACAAGGACAGACAAACGGATTAATTCGATTACATCGACTCCAGTGCATAAATGGTACTTATTTAATCGACTCCGAAAGGACGAAAGGGAAAGTCGAACACGGCAAAATTTGAACTCAGAACATAAAGACAGATGAAATACCTATTTCTTTACTACCCACAAGGGGATAAACACAGAGGGGACAAACAAGGACAGACAAATGGATTAAGTCGATTATATCGACCCCAGTGCATAAATGGTACTTATTTAATCGACCCCGAAAGGATGAAAGGCAAAGTCGACCTCGCCGGAATTTGAACTCAGAACGTAGCGGCAGACGAAATACCGCTAAGATTTTCGCCCGGCGTGCTAACGATTCTGCAAGCTCGCCACCTTGAGACAATGAATATTATCCAACCATCCCGTTCATGGTTTACACCTTGGTTTCCTACCACGTGATTCTACCTGAAGAATCTACTGAGGCACCACCTTGAAGATTTTACTCGAACGAATTGACCTTAGTACTTGCTTTTCTTTAAAACCGGTGGGGGTTTACTCCATTGGCTCTCTTTTGCCGAACCACTAAGTTACAGGGATGTAAGCAAACCAACGTCTGTTGCTAGAAGTCAAACACAAACACAACACACACATAAATATATACATACACACACACACGCACACACACCACACACACACACACACACACCACACACTTGTATGCATATACATACGGCAGGCTTCTTTCAGTTTCCGTATGACAAATCCACTTGTAAGGCGTTGGCCGGCCGGTGTTATAGTACAAGAAACTTGACCAAGGCATCGTGCTGGGGAACTGAACTCAGAACCTTGAGGTTAGAAAGCAAGCTTCTTACCACATAGCCATATCTAATTATATTTAATTGATTAATTTTTTCGTGGTTCTATCCCCTCCACATTTTGACGAAAATTTCCCGTTGTTCTCTTCAATTAAATGCAAGGTTTTAATTAATTAAATTTATTGACCTACTAACTTAAATATGTTAGTATTTGCTATTAAAATGACTTACAGACACTGTGTGCGTGTGTCTGTGCGTATGTGCGTGTGTGTGTGCGTACGTGCGTGTGTGTGCGAGGCTTGCTGAGTAAATGGATGTCTAGTGGAATTAATTATTATTAAGTGGTCGTTAAATAAGATCCAGTTATTAGTCATGTTCGCCAGGAAAGGAAAATTTAGAAATAACAACCACCTGACCTCGTCATTATCTTCTCCACGGAGCCATGCAAAAACAGGGGGCAAAAATGGCGGAATTTGGCCTCTAAATAGATTCTAATCAAAATGTCAGCCAGGACTGAATGACTGCATAACTAGAGGAGACGGTTGGCTGGTTGGTTTGTTGGTTTGTCGGTTGGCTGGTTGGCTGCTTGGTCGGTTGGTTGGCAGGAAGGCTCTTTGGATGGTGTGACGCTCGTTTATGTCTTTGTATCAGCTTCCTTTCTCTCTCCTTTTTATCCCTCGCTTCTCTTCTCATCTCTGTCTCTTTATCTATATATATTGATAGATAGATAAATAGATAGATAGATTGATTGATAGGTAAACAGACAGACAGACACACTGACAAATAATTGGATATATAGATTAACAGATAGGTAGATAAATAAATAGGTATATAGATAGATAATAAATAGATAAGTAGATACATAATTTACTAGCGTGTATATATATGTGTGTATGTGTGTGTGTATGTGTATGTGTGTGTGTGTGTGTATACAGAGAGAGAGCGGGAGAATTCTCTGTTCAACATATATCTTTGTCCATCCCTCAACTTCACTTAGTCTTTCTCTCTTTATCTCTCTCTCTCTCTCTTTATCTGTCTTACATCGCTCTATATATCTATCTATCTATCTATCTATCTATCTATCTATCTATCTATCTATCTATCTATCTATCTATCTATCTATATCTATTTATCTATCTATCTATCTATCTATCTATATCTATCTATATCTATCTATATCTATCTATCTATCTATCTATCTATCTATCTATCTATCTATCTATCTATCTATCTGTCTGTCTGTCTGTCTGTCTGTCTGTCTGTCTGTCTCTATCTAACTGCCTGTTTCCACCTCAGTCACTCTCGCTTAATTGTGGTCAACAATGTCAGCGATAAATAAAACAAAAACTACAATCCTAAACCACAACTAAAGCAAATAAAACAGGAAGTCACCAAAAACGACGCCGAATCTATCAATTTATCTCTTGTGTCTCCCTATCTGTCTGTATCTATATACGTACACACTTCCGTCTGTCTATCCACCCATCCATGTATTTAAGTATTTTTAAATATTTATAAGTTCTCATACACACACACACACCACACACACACACACACACACACACACCACACACACACACTCACTCACTCACTCACACATAAACACACACGCGCATGCGCGCAGAATGTGTGTGTGTGTGTGTGTGTGTATGTATGTATCTGTATATGTGTATCCAGTGCCATCCAGAATTCTGAAGCAATGATTCAGAAATGCCAGAAAGCGATTTGAGTGGAGCTGTGTCGGCATGGCTGTATGGCTGTGTGGTGATAAGTTTGCCTCCCAACCACATGATTCCAGGGTTCAATTCCACCGAGTGGCATTTTAGGCAAGCGTTTTCTACTAGAGCCCCATGCCCACGAAAGCCTTGTCAGTGGAAATGGTAGACGGAAACTGAAGTAGCTCATCATATATGTGTCTGCGTTGTGTGTGTGTATGTGTGTGTGTGCGTGTGTGTGCGCTCGTTCGCGCGTGTTTGTCCCGCTAAATGACGGGACATAAACACACCAGCATCGGCTGTCAAGCAATGCTAGGGGGACAAACACAAACACACAGTCATACACACACACACACACACACACATATATACATATATACAACGGGCTTCTTTCCGTTTCCGTCTATCAAATCCACTCACAAGGCATTGGTCGACCCGAGGCTATAGTAGAAGACACTTGCCCAAAACGCCACGCTGTGGGACTGAACCCTGAACCAAGTGGTTGGTAAGCAAGCTACTCACCACACAGCCATTCTTGCACCTAATAACACTGTAAGTCGGGGGTGTCTTATATCAATCGAATGATAAATACTTTGATTTTATTCGGTTTTCTTCGATCCATGTCTAATAAGGACGTTGTTATTTAACTATCAACGTATCCGAAAACAATTGCTAGAATCTAATAATGATATTCATGAGAAAAATCTCCTACCAACCACATGGTTCCGGGTTCAGTCCCACTGCGCGGCACCTTGGGCAAGTGTCTTCTACTATAGCCTCGGGCTGACCAAAGCCTTGTGAGTGGATTTGGTAGACGGAAACTGAAAGAAGCCCGTCGTATATATATGTATATATATATGTGTGTGTGCGTGTGTTTGAGTTTGTCCCCCTAGCATTGCTTGACAACCGATGCTGGTGTGTTTATGTCCCCGTCACTTAGCAGTTCGGCAAAAGAGACCGATAGAATAAGTACTGGGCTTACAAAGAATAAGTCCCGGGGTCGAGTTGCTCGAGCATGGCCGCAGTCAAATGACTGAAACAAGTAAAAGAGTAAAAGAGAATAAAAGAGAATGTCTATCCATACATACATCCATCACTCCATCCATCCATCCAGCCAGCCAGCCAGCCAACCAGCCAGCCATTGATCTTCGTCCACTATTCTTTCGAAGGTCCTTGGGATAAATCTTCAGACACCTTCTCCGTGAGACTTTATCGGAAGCATCTGTCATCACACTTTTTGGCTGGATCCCTTGTGCGCAAAATGGTATCTAAATTATTGCCCATCTTCAGCATCGATTACCAAATTAATTAACGTATATCAACCCCCGCCCACAAAAATATTGAAATTTACTACCCCTTCCTCACTATTGATGAGAAGACAATACTGTGATTACATTCATTTGATTCCGCTTTTGCCGCCATGTTAGTAGTCGGATTAAAAAGGTTTGAAACCAGTGATTTTCAACCATTTTTCACTTATAGACCCCTTTGATTCTTATTTTACTCGGATGGCCCCCTAGTAGCCATTCTATATTTAAAAAGAACCCCGTTATATTTTTATAATTAAATGTTATAGAAAATTATATTTAAAAAGTTATTAAAATACGAGGAGGTGGTAAAAAGTTCCTAACTTTCTTATTTCTTTATTGCCCACAAGGGGCTAAACATAGGGGGGGGGGGCAAACAAAGACAGACAAATGGATTAAGTCGATTATATCGACCCCAGTGCGTAACTGGTACTTAATTTATCGACCCCGAAAGGATGAAAGGCAAAGTCGACCTCGATGGAATTTGAACTCAGAACGTAACGGCAGACGAAATACCGCTAAGCATTTCGCCCGGCGTGTTAACGTTTCTACCAGCTCGCCGCCTTTCTGGGTATCGCGAAAGGCCTAAGTGGAGACCCAAACCTTCCGAGTTCTTTTACAGGGCTTTGAGGAACTGAAGGACCACCTGCTGTAAGTGTGAATCTGAGTGGGGGATATATTGAATAAAATCATAATTAACTGATCCTTCTGTATTTTTCTTTCAACCAAAACCAAGAAATTTTCAGCATCCCCTCGTGTTTTGTATATTGTAAAAGTTTAACCAGCTTAACGGGCATATGGCGTAGTGGTTAAGAGCGCGGGCTACTAACTCCAAAATTCCGAGTTCAATTCCAAGCAGTGACATGAATAATAATAATAATAATTTTAACCCGTTTATTGCAAACAAATTTTAAGTAAATCTTGTATGGACCTCCAAGGTCATATCGATCCCGGGGGTAGAGTCCTCAGGCCCCTCCTCTATTGGGTCCTGTCAGAAGTAACCATTATCACATTTTCCAGCTGGATTCCCAAGCGTGGCCAACCGAAACTATAGTTGTAATCCAATCATCTCGTTCTTGGCCTACTCTTAAATCTCCTGCCAGTTGGCTGGTTGTGAAGAATCTATCTTGCGGTTCTTTCTTGCCACATTCTAAACTCATGCCTGTGGTTTCGGAGCTGTGACTTCTCAATACCGAAAATAGCGGCTTGACTGACTTGAAGAGACTCTTTGGTAACCAAGCTGCGCGAGAATGTGGATTGTCAAAAGTAATAATATACTGTGCAATTTCTTGAAATTTCAGAAAGATATCTTTTACATGTGACTTCAATGCAGACATATGTGTGCACTTTGGTAACAGCAGGTGAGAACTGTAGGAGGACGGCAGAGCTTGAAGCTAAATATACGAGTAAACGACTTCAGAAATAGAACTTGTCGAGTCTAGAGAGGAATTTGGTTGAGATATAAATGATGTCTGTGAATTTGGAACCCGTACTGCGCATAAATCTCAAGATTTGTTTTATTTCGATATTGCCCCCTTCTGTAGAATCTCAGACCGAGATCAGTTGACCATGGATTAGTTTCAACAAGATGATGATGATGACGATGGTGGTGGTGGTAGGGATTTTGATGATGATGATGATGATGATGATGATGAGAGGAGGAGGAGGAGGAGGAGGAGGATAACGACGTCAACGACGAAGACGATGATGACGATGACGATGATGATGATGATGATGATGATGATGAACAGTTTGAGTGATGTTGTTAACACCGATATGTAAACTTTCTGTTTTCGAAATGGAATTTCCTCAGCCCATTCCTCTCAGTACCTGATGAACTAGAAATGTTTGAATCGGCTCCAGCAGGCATTGCCAACAATAACCCAGTGAGAACAGAAGAAAACAAATCAGATTGAACCAAGAACCTCCACATATTCGGTTGTCAAGTGAATTCGCTTCTTATTTTCCTTTTTAAAGCCTGGTACATATTCTATCGGTATCGTTTTGCCGAACCGCTAATTTACAGCTACGTAAACACACCAACACCGGTTTTCAAATTGTGGAGGGTACAAACACAAACACATACACACATACATACATACATGTGTGTGTGTGTGTGTGTGTGTGTGTGTGTGTGTGTGTGTGTGTGTGTGTGTGTGTGTGTAGTTAATCCAAACATGGACAAGTAAGAAAAACAACGCGATGACATGGAATAAGTACAGTGTTATTGTACACTCAGGAAAGGAAAGAAAGAGGATTTCACGTTTCGAGCGGAGCTCTTCGTCAGAAATATAGAATAAGTCCAAAGAAGGGAAGACGGAGAAAGAAAATCGCCAAAGATACACACGCGGTCGCATATTATATATGTATGTATATATATATATAAATTAATAAATAAAACATATGCATATATACATACATATATGTACGTACCTACCTCTACATGTATATATACATACATATATGGGTACAGGACACCAAAAACCATCGAACACAATGAGAAACGAAAACATAAACACAAAACCAAGGAACTGGACAATTTTCTTAAACAACGAAAAAATAGAGTACAGGACAAATAACACAAGGAAAATTCCCCTTCTTCAGTCGCCATGGTTTCATCTACTCTTCGTTTCGAAGGTGAAGGCGATACGCATCTTCGATAGAAACTTTCCTTCCCGCGAAAAGCAAATTAGATAAAATTTGAGATCTTTTTGCGGAGGGGTAAAAATGGTAACAAAAACAGGACAGTAAGACGACGGGCTTCTTTTAGCTTCCGCCTACCAAGGCCCGAAGCTATAGCAGAAGACAATTGCCGAAGGTGCCATGCAGTAGGGCTGAACCCGGAACCATGTGGTTGGGAAGCAAAGTTCTTACCACACAGCCACATACGCGCCTAAAAATATTACGCCGAACGTGTGAATAATTATTATCTTATCATATTTTAGATGGCGAGATCATCAGGTTCCTGTGCAATTATCACCAAATATTTACAATCTTAATGACCCCCTTCGGTCATGAATGACCATGGGATTTCACCTAGAAAGTTTCCCTCCGAGGCACAAGTACGGTGAAGGTTGTTTATGGAAGACCAGAAGTCACCCATGTATACCAGTCCTCTCTCCCCACACCACTGATGTTATCCAAGGGAAAGACAAAGGCCGATACAGCTTGGCACCGGTGACGTCGCAACTCATTTCTACAGCTGAGTGAACTGGGGAACGTGAAATAAAGTGTCTTGCTCAAGAACACAACACACAGCCCAGTCCAGGAATTGAATTCATCACCTCATGTCTGTGAGTCTGACGCTCTAATCACTGAGCCATGCCCCTTCTTAAGGAAGAAGAAAATCGAAGTGCTATCATGAACATAGCTACGGGTCCAGTCATAGGGAAGACAGGTGACACAGTCGTAGAAACGGTTTGAAGTGTTGCAAATGTGTCAGTGCAAGAGATGGGGTTGTTGTGATTAGGATGGATTTTACTAGTTTTCAGCTTTATTTACATTATTTACATTCGACGGATATTTGTCCTCATCTTGTTTGTTGCTAACACAACGTTTCGGCTGATATACCCTCCCGCCTTCTTCAGGTGTCTTGGGGGAAATTTCGAACCTGGGTTCTCATTTCTAAGGTATATGCTCACGGGAATAAAGCGTAGTGGTTAAGAGCGCGGGCTAACCCCAAGATTCCGAGTTCGATTTCAAGCAGTGATCTAACTAATAATAATAATAATAATAATAATAACAACAACATAAAAAATACCTTAGGAATGAGAACCCAGGTTCGAAATTTCCCCAAGACACCTGTGTTAACAACAAACAAGATGAGGACAAATATCCGTCGAATGTAAATAATGTAAATAATGTAAATAATTCATCATCTCCTAAATATAGAACTAGAGTTTTGAGGTGTTGCTGTAAGAATTCTGGAATGTCATAGATGTGTCTGGACTGAGTAGAAGAGACAGTGGATTGGGTGATGTTGTAGTTGTATCCTGGGGTATTGTAGGTGTATGTGCACTGTGTGACAGAGACAGAAAGAGAGCAGTCATGTGAAGATCACACGGTGAAGATGACCGTGCTAAAGCCATTACAACTGCTGTGTTGATGATGATGATGATGATGATGATGATGATGATATTGATGATGATGATAATGATAACGATGATGATGATGATGATGACGATGATGACGATGATGATGATGATGATGACGATGATGCTGATGATAATGACGATGATGATGATAATGATAACGATAATGATAATGATTTTGATGATTATGATGACGATGATGATAGTCATGTGATGATGATGAAGATGACGATTATGACAACAATGATGATAATGATGAGGAGGAGAATGATGATGAGGGCGATGTTGATGATAGTGATGAGGATGATGATGATAACGATGCTGCTACTGCTGCTACTAGTGCTGATGATGATGAGGACAATAAGGAAGAGGAGGAGAAGGACGACGACGATGATGATGATGATGATAGTGATAATAGTGATGACGGTGATGGTGATGATGATGATGATGACGACGACGATGATGACGACGGCGATGACGGCGACGGCGATGTCGATGGCATCCGGTGTGATAGGTGATTTAGTTTTGATGATGTGAAACGAACGCATGAGTAAGCAGCAGAAATAAGAAACAGATGTTGATTGACGGCGCGGGGGGTGGGGGGAGAGTAGGAAGAAAATGTAAAAAACACACACTTACAGACGCTCACAGGCATTCATATGCACACTATACACACACAAAACAATATACAGTCACACACATAATGCATGTATGTGTGTATATATATATACACACACACACACACACACACACACATATATATATATATATATATATATATATATATATATATATATATATATATATATATATATATATATATATATATATATTATATATATATATACGTAAATGGCGAACGATGAAATGAGTGCTCAACACCGTGTTGGTGGATATATAATTTATTTACTTGTGAATTAAGGCTACTATTAGTTTCATGTTAGTGCCTTAACAATTTCTCAAGCCGATCATGACCTGAAACTGGTATGGGCCAAATAGTAACCCCCATCAAAAAGCAACGGGATCTCATAACTCAATTCTCCAAAGACTTTGGAATGAAATTTGAAGGGTCCAAATGTGCATTTTTGGCGGTAAAATGCGGGAAACTTTACTCACATTCAAAACACTAAACATAGACAACCTTGAAATACAGCTTCTGCTCCCTGGGAAAAGTTACAAATATATTAGATAGGGCGAAAACGTCAGCTACGACAGACCAATCAATAAACAGAGAGGACGAGGAATGAGTAACGTTTTCCTTCGCATTCATTCTTTCCTCTTTCTCTCTCCCTCTCTTTCTCCCTCTCTTACTCGCTATCGGTTTCACTCGGTTTCACTCTCTTTCTTTTACCTTCGCATTTTCTCTGTTTTCCTCCCTTTCTCTCTTTGCGGTTAGGCTATTCGGCTCACGATCGTGAAGTTGTGAGTTCGATTCCTGGCACTCAGTCCACTCAGCCGGCAAAAATGATATGTACCTTGCAATTCAAAGGGGCCAGCCTTGTCACTTAAGGTGTGTCACGCTGAATCTCCCCGAGGACTACATTAAGGGTATGCATGCCAGCTGGACCTTAATTTCGCGAGCAAGTTGTTTCGTTGATTGAATCAACTGGAACCCTGATCGTCGTAACCGACGGAGGACCGGTACTCTCTTCTTTCTCTCAATCTAATCTTTTATTCATCTTCGTTTTCTTTTTACCTTTCTCTGTTCTTCCTTTACTCACCTTCCTTCTCTCATGCCCCCCCCCTCTTTCTCTCTTCCTTTATATCCCTCTTTTCTTCTCACCCTCAAATACAGACGCCCACCCGTATGCACTAAATTACATGAGATCGTCCAATCATTCTTACAAATACGGAGATTACTTACAAAAGAGTGGATTAAACGGTGCAATTAATCACTTAATCCCTTCTTATCAAGATACTTTAATTGAATCGTAACAAATGCCTGACAAAAAAAAACAAAAACAAAAAAAAGAACATTATCGCTACACAAATTAACACTTACTGCTCTCATACATAGATACATAGATAGATACATACATACATGTATATATGTTATGTGTGTATGTATGCATATATATAATATATATATATATATATATATACTATATATATATATATATATGTGCGTGTATGTGTGTGTGTGTGTATATATATATATATATATATATATATATATATATATACTTCTGTATACATATATGCAAATATAATTACACTCACACGCATAATTATGTATATATATATATATATATATATATATAACTCTGTTATAAAATTTGTGTATGTATAACCTTATATACCACATCTTACGTATTATTATACATCTTTAGAAATATTATGTATATATATCTACATCAGCTTATTATAAAAAAAGACCTTATTTCTTACCACTGCTCCCAAATTAATATTTGCATTCACACATACACAACAAACTTATATACATGTTTTCATTGTAGTTCCTTATTTGTACTTGCAGTGGCTTTTCCCCAGATTGGATTGCGCCGGCTCCGACCAACGGGTTGGCCATGAAGATATGACTGGCGACAGTAAAGACGGACGTAGAAGCACAATCTGATCTTCGTCATGAATCTTGACCTCAAGCGACGGTAGGGCTCAGTCGAGGTTGTAATGGATACTCACACCCAGTTTCACTGCCGAAGACCATAAACACAGGGGTTCCGATTGTGCTACCACTTCCGTCGTTACCATCCTCCATTTGTCCTCCAGTTCGTTTGTGCCAGCCTGGGAGGGGTGCTGGGTGAATTCCCCCGGAGGCTGACGGAAAGTATGGCCAAGCCACCTTAGACGTCTTTTGAGTAGAAATTGTTGCAAAGAGTTGATGCAGTAACGTTGTCGTATTTTGGGGGATTGAAATAAAGTCCAATGGGCGAACATGCACACTTCCACACTTCTACTTTCATTGGTACCATACTGATTACTTGGGGTGCGTCGGATGTCAGAGAGGTGTAACGATTTTGACGGGGCCACATGTCGCATTTTTAGGGATTATCCGTCCGCTTTGGCCTGCCCCTGGCATCCTACTCTGATCTATATCTCCAAGTAGCTGTTTGCATGTAGTGGTGGCCATACCTCAGTAGATCGCTTTAACTGGTGGGTTAAACCTGGTGAGGGTAGCCAACGTGTATATAACTCTTATTTCTTTATTGCCCACAGGGGGCTAAACATAGAGGGAGACAAACAAGGACAGACAAAGGCATTAAGTCGATTACACTGACCCCAGTGCGTAACTGGTACTTAATTTATCGACCCCGAAAGGATGAAAGGCAAAGTCTACCTCGGCAGAATTTGAACTCTGAACGTAAAGACAGACGAAATACCTATTTCTTTACTACCCACAAGGGGCTAAACACAGAGAGGACAAACAAGGACAGACAAACGGATTAAGTCGATTATATCGACCCCATTGCATAACTGGTACTTAATTTATCGACCCCGAAAGATTGAAAGACAAAGTCGACCTCGGCGGAATTTGAACTCAGAACGCAGCGGCGGACGAAATACCCCTAAGCAGCTCGCCCGGCGTGCTAACGTTTCTGACAGTTCGCCGCCTTAACGTGAATATAACTCTTGGGGAGTTAGGTTTTGCCTTTCTATTCATGTGAAAACTGGATCTGGTTGACTCTGCAGGAAAAAAAACAAACTTTCATGGTTCAACAGAGGGAATGGCGGCTTGCAATAACGCATTGTGGAGTGCCGAGAGCAAGATGAGACGAGTAAGACATCTCGATCATCCACAGCATCCGTCTCCATCCCCAATTATGTCAATAGATTGAAGATGGCCACGGACAAGAGAATGGGGTTAAAGATGCGCAATTCTTCGTTTTAAACAAAGTCACTGCGCATATCACCAGTTAACCTTAATGATGATTAAATGGTCCTCGTCGTTCGCGCGGACAAACGTGTATTGATTATCAATTACAGTTCAATGTACTCGCAACATCCTTACCATCAAAGCCATCCTCACCACTGGAATGGTACAGTCAAGTCTTTTAATGTTGACTCATCCAGGAATATATGTATTCCAACAGGAAGAAATTATAGTCATTTCCTTTGATGATGGCATGTGAAGATGCCGAAAACTCTTTGCTGTGTCTCTTTGGTGAACTTATCCGATTAGAAACATACGCATACAAACATACATACATGCATACATACATACATACATACATACATACATACATACATACATACATACATACATACATGCAAAAATACATACATATATACATACATACATGCTCGTGCATGCATATATAGACAGACACACAAACATAGACGCATATATGCAGACACGCTGAGACAGACACACATACACATACACGTACACACATATTTGCACACACATGCACACAGACACATTCAC
>NC_043011.1:43923536-43928852 GCF_006345805.1 Octopus sinensis
CTTTCTCTCATTTACTCTTCCCGTTTCTGTTGTACCTGTATTTTAAAGGGGCCAGCCTTGTCACACTCTGTGTCATGCTGAATCTCCCCAAGAATTACGTTAAGTGCACACGTGTCTGTGGAGTGCTCAGCCACTTGCACGTTAATTTCAGGAGCAGGCTGCTCCGTTGATCGGATCAACTGGAACCCTCGTCGTCGTTACCGACGGAATGCCACGACGATATATATATATATATATATATATATATATGTGTGTGTTGTGTGTGTGTGTGTGTGTATATCACGTGATCACGTGACCGACCAGTCCATCAGATGTAGTTACACATCGCTGGTCACAATGCGTTCACATTGTTTTAGCCTTCGACTGACGTGTGTGTGTATGTGTGTGTGTGCATATATACGTGTGTATGTGTGTGTGGTGCATCTTGAGTCGCATGTGCATGCGCCATATGTGAGTGTGTATGTATGTGTGTATATATATATATATATATATATATATATGTATTTTGCGTTTGTGTGTGTATATGTGTGTGCATGTGTGGGTTTGTGTGTGTGTGTATGTGTACGTGTTTGAGTGTGTGTTTCAATGAACCTTTACAATACACCTGTTGGCAATCTGTGCTTACCGTACGCATGCGTAACGCTTAGAGCGCACATACACACACACCCACACTCGTGTGTATGTATGTATATTTATGTTTATATATATGTAACAGATTGTCGTGCGATGTTGTGCAAGGAAAATAGTACTCAATACCTGCGGGAGAGTATATTACGCATAAGATTATGCATACATGTCTGTGTGTGTTCGTGCGTGTACATGTGAGTGTGTGTTGGTTGCGTGTGGGGTACATGTGGGTCTGTGCACGTGTGTTTACTTAATATGTTTGGATTTTAAAATTTCACAGCTTCATTCCTTGAATTTCTTGCCAGCTGGCATGAATCGTGATTAAGGAAGCTGTGAACTTTTCAAATCCTAAACACGCGTGTACATATACAAATACACCCCCACCACACATATATATATATATATACATAAATACATATATATATATATGTAAGTATGAATGTATGTCTACGTATTTCCGTCTGAGGCGTTTATCAATTCGTGTTTCCTACCTCGGTTTTTCTCTCTGGCTCTTAGCGATATTCTGTAAAATATTAATTCATTTCGACCAGATGTATTGACATACACTCAAGCCATTGGAAGCGTTCCTCCACTTTATCTGTCTCTGTCTGTCTCTGTCTCTGTCTTTGTCTCTGTCTCTCTCTCTCTCTCTCACACACACACACACACACACACACACAAAAACATGCATACACACACACCTTATGGCTAATGTAAGTACGTCTATACTTACTTACATCAGCCATCAATGACTCACACACACACACACACACACATAAAAATATAAAAACTACCAGACAGCCAAAAAACATTTCAACCTTGATTCCATCGCCTCAGTTACCAAATATTTATTTGGTCTCGATGGTAAAAAATACAGTTTCTAAAATGAATAAATTTAGAGTATTGCTTTTGTCTAATGGCAAAGCGCTTGCCATGTTTACATGCACGGGTTCGAGTCCGATGGACAGCTCTTTTACTCTTTTACTTATTTCAGTTATTTGACTGTGGAACGCTCGTCATATTTAAAAGAGGTGCAAGGTTTCAAGTCCACTGAACAGCCTTTGAATTTCTCTATCCAAACGTTCTTTTTTCTTTTAAAACCAATTTGTTACACGCATTTATTCATAGCTCAACCCGCTTCGTGTTAAACCGTTCCAAAAACGAATTATATGTATCTACATGCGCGTGTTGTGTGTGTGTGTATTCAAATATATGCGTATACACATATGGATGGCAAAAATATGTGGAGGTACAAAAATAGAAGACAGACACACGCAGACAGGAGAGGTAGATGAGCAGAGAGAGTCACACTGATAGTTAGAAAACAACAACAACAACGAGAATAAGAAGAATTTCTGGAATATATATTATATAATTAGAGACATTTATTAATATATTATTTCATAAATGTGTTTTGTTTTATTGGCGGAAGGAGCCCCAAGTTAATCTATTCATTCTTTTCCTGACTACAAAGGGCTCCATCTACCCAACAGGAAGTCCTGGGGGACTCT
This sequence comes from Octopus sinensis, assembly GCF_006345805.1. Classification (NCBI taxonomy): domain Eukaryota; kingdom Metazoa; phylum Mollusca; class Cephalopoda; order Octopoda; family Octopodidae; genus Octopus; species Octopus sinensis. Next base: position 43,925,675 of record NC_043011.1, read on the forward strand.
TTTGTCCCGGAGTAGGAAAAATGATTGTCTGATGATTCATTGTTAACTGCCTGATGAGAATCACATAGCAACCACACGATTGTGACGTTATTGGAAAATGAGGAAATTTTGGAAAAGAATGAGTATCTGGAATTTTTACACGGTTTTTTGAAAACGGACAAAACCCTTTGTAACTTTCGTCTTGTGTTTTGTCCCTTTATGTTTTAATTAATATTTGTCAGCCCTTGTGGCCAATAAACGAATTAATTATTATTATTATTATTATTATTATTATTATTATTATTATTATTACAAAGGCAGTGAGCTGGAAGAATCGTTAGCACGCCTAGTAAAATGTTTAGCGGCATTTCGTCCGGCGTGCTAACGTTTCTGCCAGCTCGCCCCAACTGGATATGTACCATCCTGCATGGAGCAAAGTATGGCCGAAGCTGGATCCTTAGGGAGAGAATACAACTCCTTAATTCTTACACTGCAAATGATACCGTTATCTGGGCGGATAAAAATCTGCAAGACGTTCTTATGATTTAAAGGGTGATGAACGAAACGAGATACTTTCCTTCATAACCTTGCTACTAAACTGGTAGTTGGTCAAAAAATTTACTCCAGATTAAAGAGAAAAGAAAACACACGCACGCACACACACACATGCACACACACACACACACACACACACACACACACACACACACATACTTACGTACATACATGTAAGAATGCATGCGTACATACATACATATATACATCCAGATTACAAGCTCAGGTTTATACCTTTAATTATTGGGGCCCTGGGAAATGTAACACATTGCCTAAATACCAATCTTGAGAAATTAGGCTTCTCGAAACCAGAAAGCAGAACGCTAATTCGAAGACTACAGATCCAATCCTTCACTGGAAATGTAAAAATCTGTAAAACTTTCCAGAAGTTTATCATTTAAATATATATATAGGCATGTCTAGATATGCAACCATATGCATGAGAATACATGCATAAAACATACAAATCTGCACATACATACATACATACATAATACATACATACTATACATACATACATACATACATACATAATACAAACATACTATACTACATACATACATACATACATACATACATACATACATACATACATACATACATACATACATACATAATACATACATACATACATACATACATACATACATACATACATACATACACTGCTGATGTTGATACTTAAATGAAGAAGCCTTGGATCTAGGTTAGAAGCCGGTTCTTTCTCTATCGGCAAGAAATCTTGAAATAAACTGAATGTCACACACACACACACAGACACACACACACACACACACACACACATATATATATATATATACATACATACATACATACATACACATACACATATACACAGTGGCACAGCCCATTGAAATAACTTTGGGAAAAGCTTCTTTTCATGAAAACAATAACCGAATGATAATGTTTTTCAAGAACTGGCTAAGTCGCTAAATTATCATGTTAAAAATTGTTTGGCATTATCCGTGATTATAATAAGCGACTTCCATTGTAAATATGTAGACACTCGAGTACATGTCACTCCAGCTGTAATACACCTCTCGACTAGTGTGAAACCGTCTATTTGCTGTTGGCATTGTTTCTTCGCCCTCTTATGCTTTGCTTGCCTGCAGGTTTGTACAGGTGCTTCCTGCTCAATCAACTTTCTCCCTCCCATCTCCCCATCTCTCTCTCCTCTCTCACTCGCTCTCGCTCTCACTTTCTCTCTCCCCCCTCTCTCTCTCTCTGTATATATATATATATATGCATATAAACATATATATATATATATATGATTCGAAAATACACAAATAAAATATACAAAAACAGAGACGGGTGAAAGGGCAACAAACAGGGTGTATTAGTTTAACACTTAGCAGAAATGGGAGACGTCTTTGACGGTTTGAACCTACACGTTTCTATATGGAAAGAATGAGCAAAGAAAACAGATGGAGACGGAGAGGGAGAGCGAGAGCGAGAGAGAGAAGGGGAGAGATAGAGAGATTCAGCGAGAGAAGCAGAGAGAAAGAAAGAGAAGGAGACATATTCGAGGTTAGATAGCCTTGTAAAAATAATCGAATTTATGTATGAATTAGCTTTTCTCAAATCCGTTCATATATATGTATAAATATATATATATATATATATATATATATATATATATATATATATATATATATATATATTATTATATATATAATATATATATATAGCTAATCCAAACAAAAAGCACAAAAAAAACACACAGCAACGCGAGGACGTGGAACAAATAAAGTATTATTGGACGCTCGGAAAGAAGGGAAGAAGGAGGGTATATATATATATATATATATTGATATATTGATATATATAAACAATTGCAGCATAGAAGGTGTTTATAAGCCATTTAAGCACACACCAAAACCGTTAGATTGACTTCAACACTGCTGCAGCACGGAATTTTGTCAGTGAACCAGTCGCAGTTTCAAAGTGACGAAAATATTTTGACAAATTAAATTTAAATGTTGAAGTGAATCTAACGATTTTTGAGTGTTTTTAAATGGCTTATAAACACCTTCCACGCTGCAATTGTTTTTGTTTCAGCACACGATCTCAGATCAAGTCACTTGCTATGCAAGTACATCGTACATCTCCGTAAGATATATATATATATATATATTCTTTCTTTTCTTTCTTTTACTCGTTTCAGTCATGCTAGGGCATCGCCTTTAGTCGAACAAATCGACCTCAGAACTTATTTTTTCTAAGCCTAGTACTTATTCTATCCGTCTCTTTTGTCGAACTGCTAATTTACTGAGATGTAAGCACACCAACATCGGTTGTAAAGCGATGTAGTGGGACAAACAGACACAAACATATACACACACACACACATATATATATATATGTGTGTGTGTGTGTGTGTGTGTGTGTGTGTGTATCACAGGCTTCTTTCATCTCCGTCTACCAAATCCAAGGCTTTGGTTGGCTCGAGGCTCTAGTAGAAGACACTTGCCCAAGGTGCGACGCAGCGGGACCATGTGGTTGGTAAGCAAGCTACTTACCACACAGCCACTCCTACGCCTAAATGAAACTTTTCAGTAAATTCGAAACTGAATCGTTTGTTAGAATAGTTGGAGGTGGTTGTTACAGACTCGTACCGTCA
>NC_043011.1:43928952-43938952 GCF_006345805.1 Octopus sinensis
ATATACGCAAATACACACACACATACATACACACACACAGACAGCATATAAAGTAATCTCTCGCCTTATCGCGGTTCACCTATCGCGGTTTATTATTTAAGCTTACATTGATTCCTCCGTGGTGTTTGTTTTACATTTGTAATAAAATATATACAAATTATAAAAATAATTTTTAAAAATATACAGGCTGTGTGGTAAGTAGCTTGCTAACCAACCACATGGTTCCGGGTTCAGTCCCACTGCGTGGCATCTTGGGCAAGTGTCTTCTGCTATAGCCTCGGGCCAACCAATGCCTTGTGAGTGGATTTGGTAGACGGAAACTGAAAGAAGCCTGTCGTATATATGTATATATATATATGTATGTGTGTGTGTGTTTGTGTGTCTGTGTTTGTTCCCCTAGCATTGCCTGACAACCGATGCTGGTGTGTTTACGTCCCCGTCACTTAGCGGTTCGGCAAAAGAGACCGATAGAATAAGTACTGGGCTTACAAAAGAATAAGTCCCGGGGTCGAGTTGCTCGATTAAAAAGGCGGTGCTCCAGCATGGCCACAGTCAAATGACTTAAACAAGTAAAAGAGAGAAAGAGAGTACAGTACTGTTTCTGCTTCGCGGGTTTTCACCTATCGCGGAGGATTTTGGAACGTAACACCCGCAATAGTCGAGGGATTACTGTACTCACTCAGTTACATACACACACATGTATACACATATACAAATATACATATACACATACGTATACATTCTGTTTTAATGACTTATTAAGTGACACATCCACAACGGTTCGATTTCCACTCATTTACTTATTTATAGTCGTTGAAAAGGTTGCAAGAAGCAAAGAAAATTTTAAAAATAAGAATGAGAGGAAATCGAACCGGTGCGTGTGTTAATTACTAAGGCATTAAAACAGAATGACTCTCCCCAGACACAATAAAATATGCTTCAACACACGAATTCACATAAAGAATCTTGCAAATAAAATACAAGAACCACATAGGGGTTGGACAAAATAATGGAAACACCTTAAAATTTCAAATAAATTTATTTTGATATGGGGTAGGAGTGTCTTTAGCAGTAATTACAGTTTAAATTCTACGAGGTTTGGACTCGTACAAAGTTTGGATTGTTTCAAAAGGAATTTTTGTCCATTTTTCAGCTAAAACAGTCTCCGGTTCTTGTAGTGATGATGGTGGAGGATATCGACTCCTTACTTGTTTTTCTAAAATGCATCATAAATGTTCAATAATATTGAGATCTGGGGACTCTGGTGGCCAGATAAGATGTTCAACTTCACTAGAATGTTCCTCGTGCCATTCAGTAACAACTTTAGCTGTGTGAATTAGTGCATTGTCATCCTGAAAGATTGCGTTTCCCTCTGGAAACAGTTCCGCAACCATAGGACGAATTTGATTAGATAAAATGCTTAAATTGTCTTGACTATTAATTCTGCCATGAAGGGAAACCATTGGGCCGGCGGATTTCCCAGATATAGACCCCAGATCATCACAGATCCTCCTCCAAGTTTAACAGTTTTAAGAAGGCAGTCTGGGTCAAATGCTTCTTTTGGCTGACTCCATACGTATTCTCGGCTGGTGGTTGGAAATAAGGTAAAGGATGACTCGTCTAAGAAGATAACATTCTTCCACTGCTCTAGGGACTAATTCTGTAGGCTCTAAACGCTTTGCAACGTTTGTTTTTGAAAGAAGTGGTTTTCTGATTGCAGCCCTCCCGCGAAATCCGGCTTTGCGCGGCTCCCGGCGAACAGTTTTTGTGGAAACTGGGTTCTCGAGGTGGTCATTAAGCTCTGCAGTAATTTTGGGAGTTGTACTTTTGTGATCCTTTCTATCAATTCGTGAAAGAGTCCAGCGGTTCCTATCTGAAAGTTTTGGTTTTCTTCCGGAGTTTTGTTTCGACAGGGAGGTTTTTCCCTCTTTCTCAAAGGCTGTCATTACTTTCGAAAACAGTCCGAGACAGTTGATACACCAAACATTTCGTCTGTTTTTGTTATGCTAGCGCCTGCCACACGAGCTCCAACAATTTGACCTCTTTGAAAGTCCGATAGATCTATTTTAATGAATTTTAATTACCTTTTTCTGATGATATCTGAAAAGAAACAGCAATTTTAGCAAAACATATTAGGCAACACTAATAACAAATCAAAAATCCCAAAATAAACAAGCTTTTGATGATTTTATAGACATTTCAAAATTATGATGCTAGGCGTTTCCAGTAATTTGTCCAACCCCTGTGTGTGTGTGTGTGTGTGTGTGTGTGTGTGTGTGTGTGTGTGTGTGTGTGTGTGTGTGTGTGTGTGTTTGTTTGTGTGTGTGTGTATATGCACACACACATACACATATTTAATATATAGTCGCAGGAGTAGCTGTGTAGTAAGTAGCTTACTTACCAATCACATGGTTCCGAGTTCATTCCCACTGCGTGGCACCCTGGGCAAGTGTCTTCTATAGCCTAGGGCCGACCAAAGCCTTGTGAGTGGATTTGGTAGACGGAAACTGAAAGAAGCCCGTCCTGTATATATATATATATATATATATATAATTTTAATCCAAAAGGGAAACAAAAAAACAACAACAACAGGAACAATTACAGTATTATTATTAAAAGGCGCTCAGGAGATGGAAATATATATATATGTATACATATGTGTGTGTGTATATTTGTGTGTCTCCTTTTGTCCCCCAACATCGCTTGACAACCGATGGTGGCGTGTTTACGTCCCCGTCACTTAGCGGTTCGGCAAGACAGACCGGCAGAATAAGCACTAGGCTTACAAAGAATAAGTCCCGGGGTCGATTTGCTCGACTAAAGGCGTTGCTCCAGCATGGCCACAGTCAAATGGCTGAAACAAATGAAAGAATAAAAAGAAAAAGAAAAAGAATATATATATAATTTTCATATATAAACACACACACACACACACACACACACGAATATATATGCTCTTTCTACTTACTTATTAGGTGCAAGGAGTGAAATTCTGAAGCGGTGGAAGCTAGTCGGTTGCATCGACTCGGAAATGATAAAATGCCAAAGCGACTTCGGCGAACATAGAACATACAGACGAACGAAATGCCGCGAAACATTGTTTTCCAATCCCGGCTTACGGTTCTGCCGGCTCACCGCCTTAACACACACACAAACAAACACACACACACACCACACACACACACGAATATATATGCTCTTTCTACTTATTATTAGGTGCAAGGAGTGAAATTCTGAAGCGGTGGAAGCTAGTCGGTTGCATCGACTCGGAAATGATAAAATGCCAAAGCGACTTCGGCGAACATAGAACATACAGACGAACGAAATGCCGCGAAACATTGTTTTCCAACCCCGGCTTACGGTTCTGCCGGCTCACCGCCTTAACACACACACAAACAAACACACACACACACACACACACAAGCACACACACAGACACACACACATACACACACACACATACATACATACGTGTGTGGCTGTGTGGTAAGAAATTTACTTCTCAACCACCGCCTAACACGACCAAATCATTCTGAGTGAATTTGGTAGACGGAAGGAAACTAGTCGTATATATTTGTGTGTCTGCGTGCGTGCGTGTGTGTGTGTGACAACCGGTGCTGGTGTGTTTACATCCCCGTAACTTAGCGGTTCGGCTTCAGAATAAAAGTTGTGGGGTCGATTTCTTCGACCAAGAACCCTTCAAGGTGGTGCCCCCAGCATTGCCACAATCAAAATCAATCACATTGGTTGAAAAACAAGATACACTCATGGACGCATGCGCACACATTACAAGTGTGTGTGTATGCGTGTTCGCCCTCGCATGGATGTGTGTGTGTGTGAGTGTGTGTGTTTGTGTGTCGCCAGTGAAGAAAGAAAAAAGAAAAGAAAGAATAAATGAAAGAAAGAAAGAATGAAAGAAAGAAAGAATGAATGAAAGAAAGAAAGAATGAAAGAAAGAAAGAATGAATGAAAAGAAAAAGGTGTGGGCCACCACACAATGCCATATCGGTAGAGAAAGAGTTAACACAAATCTGATGTCGCTTAATCATAGAAACGTCTAAGATCTACTGCAGCGACAACAGTTCACTTTTTTGTACGTCTGCAAGTAACTAAAACTCTCTCCGTATTTTTTGGTGACGGAAATTTCCCATCATCATCATCGTCATCATCAATATCACTAGCACTATCTCACCCCCTCTCTCTCGTTATTCCTCTATCTCACCCTTGCTTTTTACACTCACTTCCTCCTCTCCCTCACATTTTATGTGTTGGCCTCAAAACCGCTTCTGTCGTCTTACATTTTTTTATAAAAAACGTTCTTTTTATGTCGCCCAGTGCCATTTTCCCTCCCATTTCCTGGGTCTTAAAAACTGGGGTTTTAGTGCCCCTTTGTGACTGTTGTGCGCGGGTCATGGGGCGTTATGACGCGGGGAGAGGGATCGAGATTTTTCGCAGACTAAAAAATATCTAAATACCAAATAAAAATATTTTCTGTCTGGTCATGTGGTAAGAAGTTTCCTTCCAAACCACATGGTTCTGGGTTCAGCCCCTCTTCGTGTCACCCTGGGCTGCCTTCTGTTATAGACCTGGGTCGACCAAAGCATTGTAAATGGATTTGATCGACGGCAGCTGGAAGACGCCCGCCACACAAACACATATATATATTATATTCTTTTATTTGTTTCAGTCATTTGACTGTGGCCATGCTGGAGCATCGCTTTTAGTCGAACAGATCGACCCCAGAACTTATTCTTTGTAAGCCTTGTACTTATTCTATCAGTCTCTTTTGCCGAATCGCTAAGTTATGGGGGCGTAAAAACACTAGCATTGGTTGTCAAGCGATTGTTGGGAGGACAAACACAGACACAAACATATACGCACACACACACATATGTATATATATACATATGTATATATAGGGCGGCGAGCTGGCAGAAACGTTAGCGCGCTGGGCGAAATGCTTAGCGATATTTCATTTGCCGTTACGTTCTGAGTTCAAATTCCGCCGAGGTCGACTTTGCCTTTCATCCTTTCGGGGTCGATTAAATAAGTACCAGTTACGCACTGGGGTCGATATAATCGACTTAATTGTTTGTCTGTCCTTGTTTGTCCCCTCTATGTTTAGCCCCTTGTGGGTAGTAAAGAAATATATATATATATATATATACGACAAGGTTCTTTCAGTTTCCGTCTAAGGCTTTGGTCGACCAGAGCGAGGCTTTTAGTAGAAGACACTTGCTTACCAACCACATGGCTTCGGGTTCAGACTTACTATGTGGCACCTTCGGCAAGTGTCTTCTACTAAAAGCTCGCTCTGGTCGACCAAAGAAGCCTTGTGAGGGGATTTGGTAGACGGAAACTGAAAGAAGCTTGTCGTGTATATATATATATATATATATATATATATATATATATATATATATATATATATATGTATATATATATATATATAATATAACATACGAATACTTACGTATACGAACGTATACATACATGTATGTATGTATGTATACGTTCGTATATGTAAGTATTCATATGTATATATATACATATGTATATATAGGGCGGCGAGCTGGCAGAAACGTTAGCGCGCTGGGCGAAATGCTTAGCGATATTTCATTTGCCGTTACGTTCTGAGTTCAAATTCCGCCGAGGTCGACTTTGCCTTTCATCCTTTCGGGGTCGATTAAATAAGTACCAGTTACGCACTGGGGTCGATATAATCGACTTAATCTGTTTGTCTGTCCTTGTTTGTCCCCTCTATGTTTAGCCCCTTGTGGGTAGTAAAGAAATATTATATATATATATATACGACAAGGTTCTTTCAGTTTCCGTCTAAGGCTTTGGTCGACCAGAGCGAGGCTTTTAGTAGAAGACACTTGCTTACCAACCACATGGCTTCGGGTTCAGACTTACTATGTGGCACCTTCGGCAAGTGTCTTCTACTAAAAGCCTCGCTCTGGTCGACCAAAGAAGCCTTGTGAGGGGATTTGGTAGACGGAAACTGAAAGAAGCTTGTCGTGTATATATATATATATATATATATATATATATATATATATATATATATATATATATGTATATATATATATAATATAACATACGAATACTTACGTATACGAACGTATACATACATGTATGTATGTATGTATACGTTCGTATATGTAAGTATTCATATGTTATATATATATTATATTTGTATTTATGTGCTACCTATATTCCACTGATGAAGATAAAGCATTTCTTATGCAGAGTCAGAAATCCGGGATCAGGAATTATCCAGTAATTTTTTTTGCTATTAATTTTGTCTTTTTGTCTTCTCTCCTGATGCTGTATGAACTTTTAATGCGGTCTTAGAGTCAAGTTTTGGCTGATATTTCAAGCGTGATTGTATCTCTTAGCTACCCTAATTTATAATTGTAATATATGTATGTATATATACACACACACATATATACTCACACACATATATATGTACATACATATATATACACATATACGTGTCTGTATATATATATATTTACATATAGGGTATATACATATATATATATAATCTCTATATACATAAAGCTGAAGTTGTCTGTGTATGGTAGGTTTGGTAGCCTTCAACTAGCACTATCTCCTCCGAGACCCTGTGGCGCAAGTTGACCAAAATTGAGAGTATGATAGAAGAAGGCTTGCTCTTCCTTCCGTAGAAGAAAAAATTCAAATCGGACCATGTTAACACCAACAATTATTTACATCAAAAAGGTGCTTTTTCTCTATGAAAATCCCTATTTTTGACGAGTTTTTGACTGCTTTGTCGCCATTTTTCTGTGTATTTCAACCAGAAAAATTGTTCACTTAAAGAGAATAACAAGCTACATAATGCAAAACTTTTACTTTTCCAAAATCCAATTCTAAAGAGTCGAAACAAACCCGAGCAACATTGGGCGATACTGCTAGTATATATATATATATAAATATACATATATGTGTGTGTGTGTGATGTGTATTATAGGTATATAAGTGTGTTTGTGTGTGTGCGTATGTGTGTATGTTTGTATGTATGTATGTATGTATGTATATAAAGATATATATTGGGAGAGAGAGAGAGAGAGAGAGAGAGGTGGATAGAAAGAGGCGCTGGCGTAGTTTAGATGATCGCTTTGTTACTACTAAGTTTCAGCTTCAGTGCCACTGTGGGGCTTCCTTGAGCAAGTCTCTCCTACTCTAGCTCCGATTGAACCAATCACTTATGGGTGAATTTGGTAGACAGAAACTGTGCGGAAGCCCGTCATGTGTGTGCATGTCTGTGTGTATTTATGTATGTGTGTGTGTGTGAGTGTGTACGTGCGTGGGTGAGTTGTCTTTGTGTTCGTCATCTTTGCAGCACCACTTGACAACCGGTGTTGGTCGGTCTACGTTCTCCTCACTTAGATGTGCGGTAAACGAAACCGTTAAAGTATCAGCCTCTAAAAAAATATGAATGCTGGGAGTCGATTTATTCGAATAAAATCCTTCAAGGCAGTTCCCCAGTGTGACCGCAGTCCAATGACTAAAGCGAAAGATAAAAGAAAATATGTGCATATATATATATATATATATATACTTCAGCCGAAATTGCGAATATGATCCGCTTCTTGACTGAAGATTGAAGGCTTCGAATGTCTCGTCCGTGTTTTTGTATCGTCTTCAAAATGTTTTGCGTTCTTGTCCCATTTTGTATTTTCTTACACACACACACACACACACATATATATATATATATATATATATATATATATATATATATATATATATATATATATAGAGAGAGAGAGAGAGAGAGAGAGAGAGAAATATTATATATATATATATAACAGAAAAATAATAATATTAATGCATAATATATATTTTATACATGAATAATATTATTATTATTTTTCTGTTGTATATATATATTTCTCTCTCTCTATATATATATATGTATGTATATATATATATATATACACATACATGCACATATTTTCTTTTATCTTTCGCTTCAGTCATTGGACTATATATATATATATATATATATATTATACAACAGAAAAAGAATACGCCCAGCGTGGGGCTCGAACCCACGACCCCGAGATTAAGAGTCTCGTGCTCTACCGACTGAGCTAGCCGGGCGCGATATGTGTATATATGAAATTAGATAATAAGGGTAGAAATTGATATTAATCAATTAAAACCAGTGGCTTATCATATTTTTTTAAAATTCGAAGATTAAAAATTGTGTTACATACAAAAGGATTTGTGCTCGGTGGTAGGAGCGAACCCAAAAAGGGAGGGGCTGAGGGGTACGTTCACCCCCCTCAAGAAAAGAACTGCACCCTTCTAAATAATGTTATTGCGCCCTTTTATCCTGGAATTGTATTCACTTCTGAATTTGTGCCCTCCCTTCGAAAAATTCCTGGGACCACGCCTGGGTGGGACACGAAAGATGTGTATCATGATGTGTTAAAACTATTTCTTTACTGCTCACAAGGGGCTAAACACAGAGGAGACGAACAAGGACAGACAAACGGATTAAGTAGATTATATCGACCCCAGTGCGTAACTGGTACTTATTTAATCGACCCCGAAAGGATTAAAGGCAAAGTCGACCTCGGCGGAATTTGAGCTCAGAACGTAGCGGCAGACGAAATACCTATTTCTTTACTACCCACAAGGGGCTAAACACAGAGAGGACAAACAAGGACAGACAAACGGATTAAGTCGATTACATCGATCCGGTGCGTAACTGGTACATATTTAATCGACCCCCGAAAGGATGAAAGGCAAAGTCGACCTCGGCGGAATTTGAAAAAATTTTCGGTGAAAATTTTCGAAAAGATTTGGGGGAAAATTTTCGAAAACTTTTTGGGTGAAATTTTCGGTAAATTTTTGGGTAAAGTTTTCGATGAACATCGAAAAATTTCTGGTTAAAATTTTCGGAAGATTTTTGGGTAAAATCTTCGGTAATTTTCGGAAAATTTTTGGGGTAAAATTTTCGGTGAAAATATTCGGAAAATTTTTGGGTAAAATTTTCGGAAAATTGTCGGATAACATTTGCGGTGCCAAAATCACAAAGTATGGAAGGCCAGCGGTGCCAAAATCACAAAGTATGGAAGGCCAGTGGTGCCCAAATCACAAAGTATGAAAAGCCAGCGGTGCCCAAATCACAAGGTATGGAAAGCCAGCGGTGCCAATTTTCGAAAAATTTTCTGTGAAAATTTTCGAAAAATTTTTGGGGAAAATTTTCAGTGAAAATTTTCGAACACTTTTTAGGTGAAATTTTGCCCCAAAATTTTTCCCATAAATTTTTCGAAAATTTCACCCAAAAAGTTTTCGAAAATTTTCCCCAAAAATTTGTCGAAAATTTTTTAGGGAAAATTTTCGGTGAAAATTTTCGAAAAATTTTTGAAAAATTTCGCTGAAAATTTTTGGGTGAAATTTTCGACAAATTTTGGGGAAAAATTTTCTGAAAATTTTTGGGTAAAGTTTTCGGTGAAAATTTTCGAAAACTTTTTAGGTGAAATTTTCGGTAAATTTTTGGGTAAAGTTTTCGGTGAAAATTTTCGCAAAATTTTTGGGTAAAATTTTCGGTGAAAATATTCGGAAATTTTTTGGTGAAACTTTCGGAAAAATTTTGGGTAAAATTTTCGAAAACTTTTTGGGTAAAATTTTCGGAAAATTGTTGGATAACATTTTCGGTGAAAATTTTCGAAATATTTTTGGGGAAAATTTTCAGTGGAAATTTTCGAACACTTTTTAGGTGAAATTTTCGGTAAAATTTTGGGTAAAATTTTCCGTGAAAATTTTCGAAATATTTTTGGGGAAAATTTTCAGTGGAAATTTTCGAACACTTTTTAGGTGAAATTTTCGGTAAATTTTTGGGTAAAATTTTCTGTGAAAATTTTCGAAAAATTTTTGGGGAAATTTTTAGGTGAAATTTTACGCAAAAATTTTTCCCATAAATTTTTCGAAAATTTCACCCAAAAATTTGTCAAAT
>NC_043011.1:43941452-43973952 GCF_006345805.1 Octopus sinensis
GATAGATAGATAGATAGATAGATAGATGATAAATAGATATACATATATGTGTGAATATGTGTACGTATGTATCTACACACACATGCACACACACACATGTAATTATGTGTATGTGTGTACGTATATACGTATACACACGCACAAGCATCCATCCATTCCTGGGAGTGCCTGGAAAACTGGGCAGTGACCTTCCTCCCTTAGCTAACATATAACGTTACCGACATATATATGCGTGCGCGTGTGTGTGCGTGTGTTTATATACACACACACACACACACACACACACACAAGAGAAGGGTTCACTTTAAACTTTCACACTTACCCTCCATTACATCAACGACCTGCTAACCGTCACTGCCACAAGTCCCACCCCCACCTCCAACGAACATGATACCACTCTTTATTTCCTTTACACTTCCACACCCCACTACCATCTACGCACTTCGCACCAGACCTCCACTGAGTCCATGAAGAGAGGCTTCGAAAACATTCCCCCTAATGAAGTTATCGCCATCTTGTCAATTCCAACAGCAAAACCGATACAATCGCCGAACAAGTTTAGAAAAGTGTATAGGCACAGGAGTGGCTGTGTGGTAAGTAGCTTACTTACCAACCACATGGTTCCAGGTTCAGTCCCACTGCGTGACACCATGGGCAAGTGTCTTCTGCTATAGCCTCAGGCCGACCAATGCCTTGTGAGTGGATTTGGTAGACGGAAACTGAAAGAAGCCTGTCGTATATATGTATGTATATATATATATATATATATATATATATATATATATATATTATATATATATATATATATACATATGTATATGCATACATATACATATGTGTATGTGTGTGTATGTGTGTGTATATGTTTGTGTGACTGTGTTTGTCCCCCTAGCATTGCTTAGCGGTTCGGCAAAAGACACCGATAGAATAAGTTCTGGGCTTCCAAAGAATAAGTCCCGGGGTCGATTTGCTCGACTAAAGGCGGTGCTCCAGCATGGCCGCAATCAAATGACTGAAACAAGTAAAAGAGTAAAAGTACCACTACTTCTCCAAAATATCGATTTCAAATTCTTTCGGGAGAGTGGGTATGTCGATTGTATCGCCCACAGGGCTTGACTGACACTTATTTTATCGACCCCGAAAGGATGAAAGGCAAAGTCAACCTTGGCAGAATTTGAACTCGGAACGTAAAGATGGACGAAACACCTATTTCTTCACAACACACAAGGAGCTAAACTCAAAGAGGACAAACAAGGACAGACAAACGGATTAAGTTGATTATATCGACCCCAGTGCGTAACTGGTACTTATTTAATCGACCCCGAGAGGATGAAAGGCACTGTCGACCTCGGCGGAATTTGAATTCAGAACGTAGCGACAGGCGAAATACCGCTAAGCATTTCGTCTAGCGTGCTAGACGGACGAAATACCGTTAAACATTATGCCCGACGCGGTAACGATTCTACTAGCTCGTCGTCTTCCCTCCTCCTAAATATTAACAAATATTCATTGAGAAACTACCTCAAGGTCTCTACAAATCCTGATCTTCATTAGCACCCAGGATCTCTGCTGGTAAACACACGCCTTTAACATATTGTTTAAAATAATGGAGAAAAAGAAAAATTGAAGAACAATTGTAGATAATGTACACAACGGTTCAAATGGTACCGCATGGGATTGGGGCCCATGCGACCATTTCCATTTTTCATATAATTTCCTCTCATTTACATCGTTTTATGTTTCTTGTTCCCACTGTGGTCTTGTCTGTCCTTGTGGTGCCCCCCCCCCTGTATGCGGGCTTTATGCCAAATAAAGAAATCACACGCCTTTAACATAGCAAAGGTTACATGTCAGAAACTGGCTTCCTTCTTGAGGGCCAGAAAATACTTTAACTACCTGTTATTGCGAGCCATATGATAGGGTTAAGTGGTGGCGGTGATGGCAGAGATGATAGTCATACTGGCTTCAAATTTTGGCGCGAAGCCAGCAATTTCGGGGAAGAGGTTAAGTCGATTACGTCGACCCCAGTCCTCAACTGGTACTTATTTTAGCTACCCTGAAGATAGGATGAAAGGCAAAGTCGACCTCGGCGGAATTTGAATTTAGCGGCATTTCGTCCATCTTTATGTTCTGAGCTCAAATGCCACCTTGAAGTGTTTTTACCTAACAGTGCGACCCCGGGAATATTTTAAAGCCTAGTACTTATTTTATCGGTCTCTTAACAGAATCGCTAAGTTATGGGGACGTAAATACACCAACACCGATTGTTAAACGGTGACGGGATGGGGGTGACAAACAGACACAAATAGACACATAGTTTAGCTGAACTTAAAGAACGAATTCAGCAGTGCCGGAGGATAGATTTGAAACTTACAGGAACTCAGACGAAGAACATATCGAACATTTTCAAGAAAGTTTTGACCTAAGATTTATAAATCTTGTTTGTTTTGTTGTCATAAGTAATAAAAAAAAAATTCTTTTATTTTTCCTCGATTTCATTCAAATAGTTAATTCTGAGAAATCCTGTATTGTTCACGGTTTTACAGACTACTTGAAAGAGGGCAACACAATTTTTTTATTTTTTTATCTTAAATGTCAATTATGAGGTATTAATCAAGCTGATGTTACGGCGGAAGACATTTGCACAAGGGACCTTACAAGATCAAATCTTGGCTCTCGTAGCTTCAGAGCAAACGTCTCAGGAACCACACTCGGTATTATATCGTTGTTGTAAGGGTATCAGCTATTAAAGTTTAGTGTTAGGTTGGTGCTTAAAGAAGATCTAGCAACAAATATGAACTTCCAACCATGGCCATCTCAACTGCTATTCACCTATTGTATCGAAAGCAACATGTTTATAACAATCTGTTTTAGATTTCGTTTTCTAGAGGCCAAGCTTCTTTATTTTAACATTGAAACATCTGTAAGAAAACCTAAATGAAGCAAAGCTTTATGCAGGACTTATTCCAGTAAACCCGAGAGAGATGGTATAAGGTTGACGTTGGTGTGATTTGAACTTGGAACGTAAAGAAATGAAATCATTGTGTTACGTTCAACCATTTCTGATACTTGCCTATTTCTCCACCACCATCTCCTGTATGAAAGGTTTCTTTGAAGTATAACACCGATTTTGATGAGAATATGAGAACAACGAGATAAGTAAATTATTAGACTGACACGAATGTATCCTAAAGTGAAGAATATTTACCGTTGGAATGATGAAATATTATTATTCGGTATCTCGGAGTAATGAAAAGAAAATGCTGATGCCTCTACCAAGGAAATTTGTGCAAGAGAGTAAAACACGAATCCGGGAAGATATACAATTGTAGTGAATTGGACGGAGACAATTACACAGAATAAAAGAAGTTATTCTTTTTATTTTTTACTTGTTTCAGTCATTTGACTGTGGCCATGCTGGAGCACCGCCTTTAGTCGAGCAAATCGACCCTGGGACTTATTGTTTGGAAGCCTAGTACTTATTCTATCGGTGTCTTTTGCCGAACCGCTAAGTGACAGGGACATAAACACACCAGCATCGGTTGTCAAGCAATGCTAGGGGGACAAACACAGACACACCTACTATTTATTTTTATATATAATATATATATACATATACACATATATATATATATATATATTATATACATATATATATACACACACACACACACATATAAGACGGGCTTCTTTCAGTTTCCGTTTACCAAATCCACTCACAAGGTTTTGGTCAGCCCGAGGCTATTGTGTAAAAAAAAAAAATGCTGAGGTGGTGAATGAAAACCAAGTCATAAAGACAAAAGTCAGTTTTAGTTTAAAAGAAAAAAAAAGTCAGAATTTTTTTGTAGCATCAAAATGAAGGCATTGGTGTGACTGAGATTAAGAAGTTTGGTTTCCTACAAAGTGGACTTGGGTTCAGTTCCGTTATGTTGCACCTACTAGAGGCCTGGGCCGACCAAAGCTTTGCGAGCGGATTTGGTAGACTGAAAGAAACCAGGTGATGTTGGGGGTGGGAGAAATTGTTTCCCCACCACAGTTCAACAGCTGGCGTGGGTTAGTTTACGTCACCGTAACTTAGCGGTTCGGCAAAAGAGATCGATAGTATAAGTACCAAACTTGACTAAACCCGTCAAGGTCGTGCCGCAGTATGGCCTTTGTCTAACGATGTAAACAACTAAGACGATAGATATTTCAAGAATTCATTGACGACTTGTTCTGCGACTATATAATGTAAAAATTTTTGTTATATTAAAACTAGTAAAATGTTGAAATTGCTAAGGTTACAAGTAAATCTCTTTCACAAAGAAAAAAAATACTCTGAGTATCAGATTATAGTTTATTTGAAAATTAAACCCTTTCACTACGGAAAGCAGATATATTCACTCAAAACTTCGTTACCCCTAACTATACAAAGTTATACCTATCTCTTGTCGAGGAACGCCATATTTGAAACTTGTTTCTCTTGAGACAAGTTAAGCTTATGAAGTGATGAGCAGAGAATACCATTTTTTTTTTGTAGATATTTAACGTATTTACTACTAGACTAACCAAGAAATTTAATTATGCAATTAACAGGATAAGGACCCTGCCAGAAAGGCCAAAATTCCCGTTTGAAATCAGTTTGATAATGCAATTTTGTTTTGCTTAACAAGTTATAGGTTTCTGAGAAATCACTGGATTTAAGGCAGGAAGAACAAGTGATAATTATTTCCCACAAGGGGACAACACAATCTGATTGGAGATCAGATAAACGAATAATTATTACAATGAAATTTTTAAATTTACAAAAATAGGAAAATAAGGAAGAACACGTGATGTGGCTAGGAAGCGAACTCATAACTGCACAGACATGCCTGTACTCAACGAAATGATAAATTCCTCGATTCGGAACATAGTATATAAGCAATCGACGAGTATATTAGGTTTCGAAATCCGGTAGAGAGAGAAAGTGCGAAATTCCGATCAACAGATTACAAAATCGTGGCAGACAACCGAAATGTTGTCATCTAAGACGACAAACCATATAAACGTACGTTTATGGTCCTAAACCAGAGGGTCTACCTTTTTCTGTCCACTGACCCCTTTGGTTCCCATTTTACTCAGGAATGGGATCCTCATAGCTGTTCAATTTCTAAGAGCTTATTTTTACGATTAGGTATTTGGCATTGTATTGTAGAAATATAACCAGTTAATTGCATTTAAATCTTAAAACCTTATACGGACCCCCAAGGGTCATGTGGATTCCCCGCAGAGAACCAGTCGTAAAATAGAGCGGAAAATTGTTAGAAAAATTTCATTATTTTTAGATTTGTAAACTATTAGCGGATGTTTTCGGTTTGAACGGCAGTTTTTTTTAATAATTTCCACGTAACTAAACACTTTTAAACGTCGTATATTGGTAGAATGTGTTTATAAAACATCTTTTTCTCTTGGCTTTGAGAAAATTCTATAGTTTGTAAGATATGTTTTTTTTTTCTTCGGTTTCTGCAATTTCAACCAATCAATGACGTCTATTGAGGTGAAAACATTGTGCCGTATGAAAATGTACCTCGTTTAAGAAACAGATTGGGTTTATTTACATTTCTGAAGAAAAAAAAAGATACCCTTCCATCACCCCTAATCCTAAAATAGATTGAAATGCAATAGATCGATACTAGGGTCATAATTATGGGTGACAATTTCATATGACACCGCTAGAAAAAAAAAAAAAAAACTGCCGTTCAAACCGAAAAGATCCCTATTAGCTACAAACAAAATTCGAAACCTTAGAAGTATGAATAGCAACAATCTAATCCTTGTCGAAACATGAACTTCTACATAGTCGCACGTTTTGCTAGAAAAAGCAGTCAAATATACTTCAAACTAACAGGACAAATATTGCAGACCAGATACAGAAAAATAAATGAAGTGAGAGCATGGGTGGAATATTTTTGGTCGTAGGTTGTATCAGCGTTCACCTGAGACCAAACTATAAATTTCAATTAACCAATTCAGGATTCCGGTGCCAATTATCTTCTGCAACAATTTCAGCTTTAAACTTCAAACACAACTAAAACTGTTTCTAAGGCGCGGGAATGGCCGTTTGGTAAGAAGCTCGCTTCCTAACCACATGGTTCCGGTTTCAGTCTCACAGCCTGACATCTTGGCCAAGCCCTTTCTACTACAGCCTCGGACCGACTAAACCTTGCGAGTGGATTTGGTAGGCGGAAACTGAAAGACGTTGTGTTCCACCATAGCTGGAAACCGATGTGTTTACATCCCTGTAACTTATATCGGTCTTTAGCCGAACCACTAAGTATTAGGCCTACAAAGAATAAGTTCTGAGACCAATTTGTTCTGAAGGCGGTACTCCAGGATTGAACAAACAAAAAAAAAAAAAACAGCAACTTCACAATTGTCATTTTATATATTTGCCTTTATTTCCAATAAATCTACTTTAAGTTTTAAAAAATATCAAAACAAGATTTAACAATTTACACAAAAATTCCAGAATAAAATAAGCACAAACCCACAAAATGAGGGAAATCAGTTGATGTAATCAATCCCAGAATTTTACTGGTACTTATTTTATAAATCTTTGTAAGATGAATGTGAAAAGAATGTCAGTTTATCAGCCGCTCTACAATAAAATTCACAGAAGAGTCAAAATGGTGGCGGTGATATTTAGTTATGTAAGCCATTGGCAACAGTGTAAATTATGTATTTTTTTCTATATATGTTAACAGCTGATGAACTACGAAGAAATTTGTATGCAATTTACCGGGTTTGGTGTGAACATTGCACATTGGTAAGGTGAACCGCTTGTGACAGCTGGAAAAGTATTTACTCCTTGGTTATCTTGGGTGGGCTACGACCGAATACAATCATCTAATACCAGAAAAATCCTGTTAGTACAAACATTTGATGGAAGTGGTCGTGGTGTCTAAATATAGTCCTTGTTTTGATGGAGGAGATAGGGTGATAACCGTCGCTGGTTATTACTTTCCGTTTTTCTTGTGGGAGGAAGGCGAAAACAAAAACATCTTGGTTGTGGTTATTACGAAACTATTCTGGATCGGTGGCAATAACTAATTATAACTGGGTTTCAAGGTGGAAGTTTCCGAGGGCGAATTCTTTAGTTTCCAATGACTGGTTTTATTTAAGGGGAATACTGAGGAATCCGTGATCAAGAAAACATTTGATTTCATGGGGATTAAGAGAAATACATGGATTTATGGCTAAATTGATATTACAAATATTCAGCAAAGTGTCAAAGTTAAATTAAAAGTGCGAGAAAGACGGGATTGGGGAGGGAGAGAAGTTACAGCTTCGTGCAAAAGCTGTCTGCTGAATGGTACTCCTGATCTTCGCTACTCTGATTCGAACAAAAATCTTCTTCCTCTGAGTCTAATGATTGGTTGGAATTGGAGCTTTGAGAACGCCTAAGAGCCTCTGTTTCTGGCAGCTCTTCATTGTTTAGACAGGACGGTTCCGACTCTAGCTCTCTTTCCTCAAACAGGTTGGCGTTCGATAAGGAAGACTTGCAAGCAGAGGATACAGGTGCCGGCACGATTGGTGACGCAGCCGGTGACACAGGTGCCGGAGCAATTGGTGACGCAGGTGCTGGAGCAATTGGTGACGCAACCGGTGACACAGTTGCCAGAGCAATTGGTGATACAATCGGAGACAGAGCCTGAGGCACTGTCAATGCTTCTATTACACCGGCAATATTTCTTGGCGAATGGTCAATTATCTGATCGAAGCTTTCATCAATTTCAGAATCAATGCCATTAACACCAGTACCAAAATGATTAGCAGTAGCTTCTAGCCTTTCTACGCTTTCTTTCACATTAGCTACGAAATCAACAGTAGAAGCAGAGGGCTCTGTTGATGCAGTTTTGTTAGCTGTAATAAGGGAGCCATCGCGACCGATACCATTCGCGTCAACAGACACCGTCGTACTCATTGCAGAAAGGCCAGTAGTAGCAGGATCCGATGCAGGAGAGGTCGCAGTGTCCGCTGCAAGAGAGGTCGCAGTGTCCGCTGCAAGAGAGGTCGCAGTGTCCGCTGCAGGAGAGGTCGCAGTGTCCGCTGCAGGAGAGGTCGCAGTGTCCGCTGCAGGAGAGGTCGCAGTGTCCGCTGCAGGAGAGGTCGCAGTGTCCGCTGCAGGAGAGGTCGCAGTGTCCGCTGCAGGAGAGGTCGCAGTGTCCGCTGCAGGAGAGATCGCAGTGTCCGCTGCAGGAGAGATCGCAGTGACCGCTGCAGGAGAGATCGCAGTGACCGCTGCAGGAGAGATCGCAGTGACCGCTGCAGGAGAGATCGCAGTGTCCGCTGCAGGAGAGATCGCAGTGACCGCTGCAGGAGAGATCGCAGTGACCGCTGCAGGAGAGATCGCAGTGACCGCTGCAGGAGAGATCGCAGTGACCGCTGCAGGAGAGATCGCAGTGTCCGCGGCAGGGTCCGCTGCAGGAGAGGTCGCAGTGTCCGCGGCAGGGTCCGCTGCAGGAGAGGTCGCAGTGTCCGCGGCAGGGTCCGCTGCAGGAGAGGTCGCAGTGTCCGCGGCAGGGTCCGCTGCAGGAGAGGTCGCAGTGTCCGCGGCAGGGTCCGCTGCAGGAGAGGTCGCAGTGTCCGCGGCAGGGTCCGCTGCAGGAGAAGTCGCAGTGTCCGCGGCAGGGTCCGCTGCAGGAGAGGTCGCAGTGTCCGTTGCGGCAGGGTCCGCTGCAGGAGAGGTCGCAGTGTCCGTTGCGGCAGGAGTCGCAGTGTCCGTTGCGGCAGGAGTCGCAGTGTCCGTTGCGGCAGGAGTCGCAGTGTCCGTTGCGGCAGGAGTCGCAGTGTCCGTTGCGGCAGGAGTCGCAGTGTCCGTTGCGGCAGGAGTTGCAGTGTCTGTGGTAGTAGTAATAACCCTAGAGTCTTCAATTTTCGTTATAGCGGGGTGATCTGCAGTAGAAGTAGCTGCAGAATCCGCTGTTGTAGTAGTTGTAGCATCTCCAACACCCGTAGGGGTGTCTTCTGCTGAAACAACAGTGTCGTCCGATGACGTTAATTGATCGCTGTCAGAGCCACTTGTATTAATGACGTCTTCGGTTAACTCTGAAACTTTACAAGAAGCATTGAATTCTTCGCTTTTCTCCAACTGAGCGTTCTGTTCTGTTGCGATATCTATGCTAGAACTGGGCTCTCTTGACAATTCTCTAGAATTACAAGTTACGTTCTCATCCAGAACGACACAACTAAAATTGACCTCACTGCTGGTGATAGACCTGTCGGTATTCGTACCACTGACCGCTTCGTCATTTGAACTTAATGCCGTTGTTAAATGACTGACCTCATTGTTCGCCTGATAATCAGAATTGGACACCATAAAGCTTTTATCCGATACAAGATCGTGGCCAACCTTATGTTTCGCTTCCTTTCCAGGGCTATTTGTAACCGAACTCTTCTCGGGGATGCTTCGGTCAGACATGGCCTGGGGATTGCTCATTTCATTTGCTGTTTCAAAGTAGTTTTTAAATTCTGATAAGTTGACATTTGTATTAATATCTCCTGAACCATGAGTAGCTTTAGATTCTAGTGACTCGTCTCTGCTGGGATTATCTTCAAGACAAACTTCATTGCTAGTCTCTTTTGACTCATCTGGATTTTTACCATGAATGTCAAACTGGTCTCCTTCGCTATAAGATACTCTCGCCGCAGCTGTCTGCTCGCCGACTTCAATAGCTCCTTCGACTACTTCAAAGTTTCTCAATAGAAGACTCCTCCGAGTCTCCATATCTTCATCTTCCTCACTACTATCCACTCTGCAAATCATTTCCGACCCACTCGAACTTCGACTACTTTCAAATTTAACACAGTACATTATTTCCGAATCACTGGTGCTGCTGTTAGAGTAGCTGTCTTCCTTTTGAACATCACTCACAGCAATGCCACTGGTTTCACCAATATTGTCAGTTCTAACTACAGAATGTTCTGTGGCGAGAGACAGGCCACTAGCATCTGTAGCACTAGTGGTGGTACTAGTAGTTGTAGTATTAATAGCATCAGTAGCAGAAGTGATGGTGCTTGGAATAGTAGCACTAACAGTGGTAATGGTGGCATCCTTGGTTGTGTCAGTATTGACTGCATCGCCAGGAGTGGCGCCGATGTCAGTGGTTGAAGTGGCGGTGTTGATAGTGTAGTCATTGCCAGTGGTGGTTATATTGGTATTGTCAGTTACAGTAGTAGTGGTGGAAGCAACTGTGATGTTTAGGATGTCTGCGGTGGTACTGGGAGTTGAATAATTTTCCGACGCTCTATCAGGTTTTGAAACCGCACCATTCAATTTAGTGGTATTATTGTTTACATTGTTCGTACTGCCGGACAAATAGACACATTTGCGAGCTACATGCCCGGTTTCGCCACAACGATAGCAAGTACGATATATCAAGTTCGGGCAGTAGCGCTGGACATGTCCCTGTTGGCCACAGTTGTAACAGCAACCACTCAGTATTTCCTGCTGGTTACACTGGCGAGCCACGTGGCCAAGTTGGTTACATACGTAACACCGACTAACAAACGTGAAACAGTGTTTGGCTAAGTGTCCGCTCTTGTGACACTGGTAACACCGGTCCGAATAACAGTCGCGAGCATAGTGACCCATTCGGTGACATTTGAAACAGCGACCTTGGATTCTCTTTTTCTTCTCAGAACGTTCCAACTTCGCTTCCTGCGTTTGCGACGGTGACGACGACGACGAGGATGAAGTAGATGACGACGGAGAGAGGGAATTTGATGAAGGGGATCCATCAGTTGTAACACCTGGTTGTTGTTGTTGTGATGACGGTGCTGGTTGTGTACACGTTGTGTTCGGACACTTTTCTATCAGATGGTTGTCACCACATAAACGACAAGCAAGGGTTTCATGATTCTCCATATTAGCTCTGATAAAAACCAAGAAATAATATATTAATTATTTTTTTTTTATAAACGAAATTTTAAAGAATTTAAATCAAAATATTTAGCAACAAAGAAACACCAAGCGAAATCAGAAAAATAAAATACACCTACGCTTTTTTTTAATTACCTATAAAAAAACGTACATCGAAATTAATTGACTAATAAAACACATACAGACAAAACAAGATAGAACATAGAATCTGAGAACTAAAATAATAAAACAGAAAAAATTTAAGAATAGAAGTGAAAGGAACTAATGAATAATGAAAAGATAAAAAAATATATATACCTACATTTACTCAAGTACGCTCATATGGTAGATAATTTTTTTTTTCGATCTCAGTTATAAGCGTTATATAGTTGTCCCGTGCAAAATGGCTTCTGTTTCGTCACGAGGAATATTTGCATATGAATAAATTATAAATACATAAAACAACAATGAAATAGGTGAGACCAGGTATGCAGTGATTGAAAAGAAAAGAAGAGAATAGATGAGTTTATGTCGAGGTGTGAAAGGGAGAATTGGGAGGTGAATGAGGAAAGTTTGGGTGATGAATCCGTGGAAAATATAGAGGATTGTTTTAAAGTAAGAATAGAGAAGAAGTGTTTTATTATTGGGAATGAACATTTAAGTTACAGTGAAAACCAAAGGACAGGTAAGTGATGCTAACGGATGGGGCCATTAGCATCGCTTTCATATTATCATTTTTTCCATTTAATAATTCATTTTTCATAAATTTTAATTATAATGTTCTATGTCCCCATGTCTTGTGGTGTCCGCTCTGTGTTGCCCCTAGTGGGTAATAAAGAAAGAAGTAATAGGATTGCGGAAAAGATGGACAGCATGTTGTAAGAATGATGTGAACAGAAGGAATCTAGCTGGTTCTGATGGAAAAAAAAAGAAAAACAGGAAAAATAAAAACAAAATGTGAAAACAACCGGCGGGTTGATTGGAACCAGATATCTAGCCATCCGATTTCATTGTATTTTATACTTTCATCTCGATTTTTTTTTTTTTTTTTTTCCGATTTCATTCGATTTTATTTATTCTGAATTTTCAATCTTGATTTCGATTGTATCAATCGTTATATATTGTGGCATCCATCTTTGTCCCCATCTATGTACGTCTTTTATCGACAAAAGAAGAAAATGTGGAGGTTGCGGTTTCGAGGACAGGCTGTTATTTATAGTCGTGCGTATTCGGGAAACGAATGACTACCACGGCCTCCTACTATACGCTACAACACAAACGTTATACAAACACTACATCACTGGGATCTTTTCGGTTTGAACGGCAGTTTTTTCTAGCGGTGTCTTATGAAATTGTCGCACATAATTATGACCCTAGTATCGATCTATTGCATTTCAATCTGGGTTAGGGGTGGGGGAAAGGGTATCTTTTTCTTCCGAAATGTAAATAAACCCAATCTGTTTCTTAAACGAGGGACATATTCACACGGCACAGAATGTTTTCACCTCAATAGACGTCATTGATTGGTTGAAATTGCAGAAACCGAAGAAAAAAAACCAACAAATATCTTACAAACTATAGAATTTTCTCAAAGCCAAGAGAAAAAAATGATTTATAAACACATTCTACCAGTATACGAAGTTTAAAAGTGTTTAGTTACGTTGAAATTATTTAAAAAAAACTGCCGTTCAAACCGAAAAGATCTCATCACTGGTATTTGAAGAAATTTTTATTTCTGCTATCGATAATTATTCCATTCAAAAAAACAACTACTGCAAATTTCGTTATTCGCTTAAATACTCGCACATTACGTGTCCGACAATCGGAGCCACTACATGGCTGGTGACTTTAGAAATAGCAGCTAAATCGTAATCCCAACCACCAACCGTCTCGAAGAAAGGACAACGCTGGGTAACGCTTTTATTGTATAAATCTGATTAAAACCTGGAACTCATTTGATTGTAGGTCAACTCGCGTAAGCCGGACCTACTATGAAATAACATGCAATATAGGCTTACATATAAACTTAGGCTAAAAAATTTAGAATACGTCCACCGCGTCGGGTTTTGTTTTATTTTTTCTGTCTTGTTTCAATCATTATACTGCGGCCATGCTGGGGCTCCGTTTTGAATTTCAGTCGAATTTATCGACCTCTACCTCTCCGTGTATTAAATCCACTCAGACGCTTCCCAAAGGTACTACACAGTGGGACTGAACCAGAAACCATGTAGTTGGGAAGCGAACTTCTTGCCATGCCTTCGCTTTTTTCTTTCTTTTTTTTTTCTACATGCAAATTCTCGCGAGGCAGAAATAGCGAACCGGTTTCAAGTCCTGGTTGTAGATTTATCACATTCTTACATTTAAGTGTTTAATTGGCGTATATATGTGTGGTTTGGTAAGAGTGGAGCATTAACACCACATCTTAAAAAGTAAGACCTTCAAAATTCTTAAAAAGGTAAGACCTTCACCAAACTCAATGTTTTCAATTGGAACCAGAGATTTGGTTTCAATTCGTAAAAACCAATACATTTTGCTTATGTTCTTCAGAAAAGGGTTTTGTGTCTACATAAGATCTTTTTATTAGTGAAATCCCAACCAAATAAGCTAAAATAAACTAATTTTTCAAATGGAACCAACGATTCTGTTTTGATTCGTTACTGAAATTTTTACAATTTGCTTATGCCTTCTAGAAAAGTATTTTTGTGTTTACATAAGCCCTATTATTGCTAAAGCCTCCCCCCCAACACACAAGAGGTTTGAGAATTAGGGATTGCTGTTTGTGAGACTCCCTCTTGGTGGACTGGTTTCCAATTCAGGATGAGTGTCGTAAACCCGGTTTTTAATACGCTATGGAAACTGGGTACCCGCATCAATGAGTCCGTCCTATGACTCAGTAAAAATGTTTGAGACTAGAAAAGACGTTTCGAAAAACACAATTGCCAAAAAAAGAAATTCCGTGACCCAAACTGCTATGAGAAAGGCACGAACACCACACCACACTACACACTCTTTCGCCTTCTGTTGAGGTTTCTTTTTTTTAAATTTTGTTTGTGAGTTAACATAATCCAATAATATTAAATCGTAAAAAGATGGGTTGTGGTGGTTTTATGTATGTATTCGATGTGTCCGAGTAATTAATGTAAAATTCCTTAAAACTAACCCTTAACACTGACCCTAAACCCTTACGAATGTGCACTCGTAAAAACCTCATTACATGGATGCGTCGGGACCTCTTTTACATGTTATCTATTTTTGTACCACGTACCGAATGTGTGTCTCTCTCTCTTCTCAAGATGATAGTAAGTTTGAGGGAGACAAGATTGTTATTTCTAGTAGATGGAGGGATCACCTAGAGGTACCCTCATTGGTTCACCCAATATCTTTGCTGGAAGCGGGGAGACTACGCATACTTTGAATGTACATACGTTCTAAAGCGACTCTTTATACAGTGGAAGGTGGCGATGACTGAACGTGCATAAGTAATTTTAAACAACTGTTTATACATATTTAGAAACGATGGAATTCTTCTCAAAACCAATATTTAGTCATTGCAAATGTTTGTTTGAGATAAGAGCAGGAGAGGAAAAAGAGGTGGGGAAACAAACAGCAAAACTTCCATTTGTTTGCTGTAAAGTTATACAAATGTTGTTCGGCCGCACAGAAGTTTTACAGTAGATCTTTGAAAAAAAAAAGTACTCCAGCCATGACTATCCAACCTTTTATTTGAGAACAGTGTATCCGGTTTTATTTTTTAAAAAAAGGATATTTTTCTTCTCTAGTACTCTCGTTTCGCGAGACGGGTATAAATTCTAATAGGCGGAATACTTCATAGAGGGGAGAGGCGCATAGCTTAGTGGTTAAGGTGTTGGATTCATGATTGTAAGATTGTGGTTTCGACTCCTGGACCGGGCGAGGCATTGTGTTCTTGAGCAAAACACTTCATTTCACGTTGCTCTCGTCCAATCAGTCGGTAAAAATTAACAACTCTGAGATGGACTGGTGTCCCGTCCAGGTGAAGAATATATACGCGGGAGAAACTGAGAAACCGGCCCTTTGTTCCTTTCGTGGACTAACCACTTTATGGAGGAGGAAAACGAGGGAAAGAACTGTTTGCTTCCTTCTGAGAAAGATCTGTTGAAAAAAAAATTTTTTTTTAATAATTTAACCCCCCACCCACTTAAATTCTGAACCTTTTTCTGATAAGGCACGGCTGAGCGATAAGAATTTCGGATATCAACCACTTGGTTCTACGTTCAGTTTCATTGCGTGGTACCTTCGATAAGTGTATTCTACTATTTCCCTGGGTCGATCAAAACCTTGTGAGTGGATTTGGTGGACGAAAACTGATTATATATATGTATGCGTATTTGTCATCTACCATCGCTTGGCAACCGGTGTTGGTTTGTCCCCGTTCGACAAAAACAGGCGGATAGAATAAGTACTCAGGTATATTGTTCGACTTAACCTTTCAGGGCGGTGCCCCAGCATGGCTGCCGTCCACTAACTAAAACTAGTAAAAGAAAAGCAAAGACAAGATAGTATTTCTTTCATAGAGAAATGGTTATTATTTCTCCCAGATTGCGACGACAAAGGGCCTCCATTATTCGTTTTCCTGAGACGGTAGTTCTGTAAAATTGCAAAATGTTAAGATAAAATGATTTTAATTTACAGTGAAGGAGGAACGAACATGGGTACCCATCATGCCTTTCTTGGAGACTGAGTTGTCTTTTACACTTAACTTTTTTTCTAGGGTTTTAAAATCTATTGAAGATCGATTCGATTTTATTATTGTTCATACAGACGATCATAGACGGGTCAGCACAATATGATCTGGGGGTCATATACAACGATTGAGTTGGTTAAAAATTGTTATAAAAACAAGATAACATCGAATGGGGCACAAAAAATCTATTGAAGATCGATTCGTCTACCACAGTGTTTCCCTGGCGAATACCTTCTAACACGTCACTAAAATTATTTCTGTATGTACTTGGGTATTTTACACTCTTAGTTCAAATCCTACCAAGGTCGACTTTGAGTTTCATTACCTGGGATTTGATGAAATAAAGTCAAAGACTTCCCACCAAATTTTAGGCCTTGAACTTATAGTAGAAATAATTTCTGCTTTACATTCCAAGTTCAAATTCCGCCGAAGACGACTTTACTTTTCATTCTTTCGATAAAATAAGTACCAGGTGAGCGCTGAGGTCGTTGAAATCGACCGGCTCCCTGCCCCAAAATTTCAGGATTTGTGTCCATAGAAAAAAATTATTTGGAGCTCATATATATGATTAAGGCCGAGAAGGAAAGATGGTACCTTGACTCTTTATACGATCTTTGTGTGAGGAAGGGAATAATATATATTCAGAACAGTCCTTCACAGACAGCTACAAGCTCCCAAATGATTTTATTAAACCTATCGATAGATTGTCTATAACAAACAGAAGAATGGGGCCCAGCCATCGACCCGCTGCAGGAAGTTGCTTCCCCATCAACGAAAATTCCCTCTCAGTACTTATACCAACTCAAAACCGTGGTGAGAGACACTTGCATAAGGTGATATGCAGTGGGAATCGTGCCTAGAATCACGTGAAACGAACGTTTTAACCAAACGACTATGATTGCATATGGCGACAGTGATACAGCTGAGACCGTTTGATTATTACTAAATAATGTAAAGCTATTTAGCGGAAGTGACGACAGCTGAGGTTAGAGACACCGAAGTGTCACAGGAAGCATTCGCCCTTGCAGCATGACATGTAGCCATGTTTGTTTCCTCTCTCTCTCTCTCTCTCTCTCTCTCTCTCTCTTATAAACACTTTGCAAGTAGTTAATATTAAGTGAGGCAATAATACTCGGTTCTGCTGGAATACTGAATATTGGTATTCGAGTTCCTAGAAGCCAGTACGCGCGTCTGCTTGTGTGTGTGTGTGTGTGTCTATATCCGGTATGTGATCTGTTTATCAATATAGTATTAGGTTATTAACGTATTTATTTACATAAGTGTATGTGTGTGTAGAGGGAGAGAATCCGGTCAGTATTGAGTGTACGTAACATTAGTATAAACATTATGTGAATAAATATTGTATATGCATCTTTCTCATATATATATATATATATATATATATATATATATATACAT
Organism: Octopus sinensis; assembly: GCF_006345805.1. Lineage (NCBI taxonomy): Eukaryota > Metazoa > Mollusca > Cephalopoda > Octopoda > Octopodidae > Octopus > Octopus sinensis. The sequence continues at coordinate 43,958,477 of NC_043011.1, forward strand.
ACATTATATACATATACGTTTACCATTATATAAATACGTATACGTATGTATATAGACACGCATACATATATTTCTATACACATACACACACACATATTTCTACACAAACAAACGCTTCATAAGTGTCTCTGCATCACTCACCATGAATTTTTAACCAGCGAAAAAAAATAAATAAATAAATAAAATATAAAGATAGGAAAGAAAAGCAAATTGTTAAAGAGGAAGGAATCTGGCGAAAAATAGTTTCAAAACTGAACATTTTCCCTAACATAAATGTTTAGAATTTATATGTTCCAAAGAAACACGTCTGCAAATAGTTTACCATTCCTTACATATTTCTGAATCTGATATTGACGACAGATAAAAAGACTGTTTAATGGCAATCTTTAGATAAACATCTCTTTAAAGATATTAATATTTTTGGCGTTGATACTGTCCATGTGTCGGAAATTAAATAATATGCTCAAAGCAGTCTAACAGTCCATATTTATATTCGCTATATAATTCCTCTCTTTCAGTGACATGTGTGTGTATGTGTGTAGATGTATATAGAACTATTATACCGGGTTCAGTCCCACTGCGTGGGACCTTGGGCAAGTGTCTTCTACCATAGCCTCGGGTCGACCTTGTGAGTGGATTTGGTAGATGGAAACTGAAAAGAAGCCCGTCGTATATCTGTATATATACGTGTGTGTGTGTGTATTTTTGTGTGTCTGTGTTTGTTCCCCAACATCGCTTGACAACCGATGCTGGTGTGTTTACGTCCCCGTAAGTCAGCGGTTCAGCAAAACAGACCTATATATACACATGAATGTGTGGACAGTCCGATGAAGGCTAAAAGGACGAAACTTCGAAGTCACAGTCACTGCTGTTCTTGTAAAAATGATAGTAAATATGTACTCTACAAAAACGTTTTGAATAATCTTTCAGTTTAATGTTAAATTGTATCTATCTGCACACACACACACACACACACACACACACATATATATATATATGGTGAAGACACACGGCTCAGTGGTTAGAGCGTTTCGGCTCACAATCATGAGGTACTGAGTTCGATTTTTCCAGGACCGGGCTGTATGTTGTATTTTTGAGCAAGACACTTTATTTCACGTTACTCTTGGTCATTCAGCTGTAGAAATGAGTTGCGATATCGCTGGTGCCAAGCTGTATCAGCCTTTGCCTTTCCTTTGGATAACATCAGGGGCGTGGAGGGAGGAGACTGGTGTGCATGGGTGACTGTTGGTCTTCTATAAACAACCTTGCCCGGACTTGTGCTTTGGAGAGGGGGACTTTCTAGGTGTAATCTCATGGTCATTCATGACTGAAGGGGGTCTTCACTATATATATATATATATATATATATATATATATTATATATATATATATTATAGAAGGAGCTTCTACAGGTCTGGTATTTATACCAGACCTTATTTTGACAGCCAGCTTCCTGAAGATTTCATTTGAATGAAACAGTTCTAGTCCTGTAGAAGCTCCTTCTATAAAATAAATTACTTTACTCTGCTATGTATTGAGTACCTTATTTACTGTGGTTAACCCCGACTCAACCCGGGACCTACATACATATATATATATATATATATATATATATATATATATATATGCATGTATGTATGTATGTATGTAGTGGTTCGAGAAAAGAGGCCGATAGAATATGAATCACGTTTAAATGAGTACTGTGGTCTATATACATACACACACACATATATAGATAGAGAGATAGATTATATACAAATTTATTTTCTGTCTTTAGACTGCAGCCATACAGGGGCACTGCCTTGAAGGGTTTAGACTCAGGGTTTTCAACCTTTTTTTTTTTTTACCTATTTGATCCCTATTTTGCTTGTGAGAACAGACATTCAATGGAATACTGTGGTTATTTCTTCTTAGACGGACGGGCGTAAATCTGGTTTAAGCACCCCATATAACTTCTCATAACTTTTCTACTTTTTGGTATTTTCATAACATTTTTGGAAATTTGTCTTCTACTCATTGGAATTCATAAGATTATGCAAATAAAAGTTTTGTATGTAATTTAAGGGCAATTTAGCTGTTATTTTTCTCTTCTTCTCTTTTACTTGTTTCAGTCATTTGACTGCGGCCATGCTAGAGCACCACCTTTTAATCGAGCAACTCGACCCCGGGACTTATTCTTTGTCAGCCCAGTACTTATTCTATCGGTCTCTTTTGCCGAGCCGCTAAGTTACGGGGACATAAGCACACCAGCATCGGTTGTCAAGCAATGCTAGGGGGACAAACACAAACATACACGCACACACATATATACATATATATACATATATACGACAGGATTCTTTCAGTTTCCGTCTACCAAATCCACTCACAAGGCTTTGGTCGGCCCGAGGCTATAGCAGAAGACACTTGCCCAAGGTGCCACGCAGTGGGACTGAACCCGGAACCATGTGGTTGGTAAACAAGCTACTTACCACACAGCCACTCCTATGTTATTTTTAGCGCATTAACCTGATACATTTCTCGTTTCTTTGTGGCTAAGATATGTACTGATGTTTTTCAAGAGTGGTCCATTGCTGGAATTTAAGCAAAAAGTTAGGAAAACTGGTTTTTAAAACAAACAAAAAAAAGTTAGAAATTTTAGGATTTATGGGGTTTTACTCTCGTTTTACTCTTTACTCTTTAACTTGTTTCAGTCATGTGACTGTGGCCTTGCTGGAGCACCGCCTTTAGTCGAGCAAATCGATCCCAGGACTTATTCTCTGTAAGCCTAGTACTTATTCTATCGGTCTGTTTTGCCGAACCGCTAAGTTACGGGGACGTAAACACACCAGCATCGGTTGTCAAGCGATGTTGGGAGGAACAAACACAGACACACAAACACACATACACACACACACACACACACGTATATATACAGATATACGACGGGCTTCTATTCAGTTTCCGTCTACCAAATCCACTCACAAGGTCGACCCGAGTCTATAGTAGAAGATACTTGCCCAAGGTCCCACGCAGTGGGACTGAACCCGGAACCATGTGGTTCGTAAGCAAGCGACTTACCACAAAGCCACTCCTACGCCTATGTTGAACACAAATTTGCAAAAAATTTTCTGAAAATTCCAAAATATAAAAACCACGACCACCTGCTACCTTCATTTCCACTCATTTTAAAATTTCTTCTTTAAAACCGGAGTGTAAAATATAGACAGTTCGAATTTTGGCTTAAATCCCACCCTTGGGTGCATCATCATTCCATAAAATGTGTTTATGGGGACAAAAATATTGGAAAACATCGATACATGTCAGTGAGAAAGAAACGAGTAATGTATCAGGTGGTCATAAGATGTGCTAAAAACACCTAAATCGCCTTTAAATCACACGCATATATATATATGTATCACTTTGATCACTTTGACCGACCAGTCCGTCAGGCGTCCATTTGACACCGCTGGTCACAGCACGCTGTCCACTCTTCTCTGGATCGCGCCTTTCTCATCCACGTGATCCCAATCGTCCTCCTGAAATCGTCACTCCACCGTCGTGGAGGTCTTCCGATTGGTCTTTTCCGCTCACGTGGGTACCACTCGACGACTGCGTGCGTCCACCGATTATCGGTGAGCCGGGCGACGTGTCCAGCCCATCTATACTTGCTGCGTGTATATATATATATATAATCTATACTTGCTGCGTGTATATACTCTTTACTCTTTTACTCTTTTACTTTGTTTCAGTCATTTGACTGCGGCCATGCTGGAGCACCGCCTTTAGTCGAGCAAATCAACCCCGGGACTTATTCTTTGTAAGCCCAGTACTTATTCTATCGGTCTCTTTTGCCGAACCGCTAAGTAACGGGGACGTAAACACACCAGCATCGGTTGTCAAGCAATGCTAGGGGGACAAACACAGACACACAGACACACACACATACATATATATATATACATAAATACGACAGGCTTCTTTCAGTTTCCGTCTACCAAATCCACTCACAAGGCATTGGTCGGCCCGGGGCTATAGCAGAAGACACTTGCCCAAGATGCCACGCAGTGGGACTGAACCCGGAACCATGTGGTTGGTTAGCAAGCTACTTACCACACAGCCACTCCTGCGCCTATATATATATAATCATATGAATTCTCCATGTAGAAGACAAATTCGCAAAAAGTTTCTGAAAATTCCAAACAATAAAGTTATATGGAGTTATATGGGGTATTTAAACCAGAATTTCGCAAACCGATTAAAGTGACGATAAATAACACTAATATTATATTTATCGGTAATGGATTAAAATAATTGTAAATTTCTTTTCTTAAAACATATGTCAAAATGCCAGTTATTGAATATATGAAAAATTCCTTACCTTTACCTTAAAAACTGAGATCAGTCTTGCGAAAATAATATGTCGAAGTCAGCTTCTTCCTAAGAACAGAATGATTTCTATGTGAAAACCCTCCCCCTCTCTCCCTCTCTCTTTCCCATATATATATATATATATATATATATAATATATATATATATGCACATATGTATGTATACGTATATACATACATAAAACCACCCATACATACTTATACATGTATGCATAGATAGACAGATAAATGTATACATATGTACATATATATATATGTATACAACACACACACACACACACACAACTCGCTTGCTTTCGTATTTCATGTTTACAGTTGGTGACGTCCTGTACCCATATCTATCTATCTATCTATCAATCCATCTATCTATCTATCTATAAACACACGTACATATACACACACACCTGTATATATAAGCTTGTTTATTGTACTATGGTCTTCAATAAATATTCTCAGGGGAGCTCAGTTTTTTTTATACCAACGCCAATTATGTGTGTGTGTGTGTACGAGAGTATGTGTACAATTAAGCCCTTGGTTGACTGCTGCCGCCAATTAAGGGCCGGTTTCCCGGTTTCAGTGGCGTAGAAATTCCCCGCCTGGACGGGACGCCTGTCCGTCGCAGGGTTACTCATTTTTGCCAGCTGAGTGGACTGGAGCAACGCGAAATGAAGTGTTTTGCTCAAGAACACAACGTATCGCCCGGTCCAGGAATCGAAACCATAATCTTACGATCATGAGTTCAACACCCTAAGCACTAAGCCACGCGCCTACACATATGGGGGTTCAGGAGAGTTTAAAGTTACAAGGTAAAAATTGTACAAACATGTTTAAGCCATCAAATGTCTAAATCTTGACGAAAATGTGAATGAGATTCACAGGGATAGATACTAATATCAGTGTAAAAGTTCAGTGGAGACCGTAACAAATGTATATCCGAACATTTGATGGTTTAAACATGTTTGTCCAATTTTTACCTAGAAAATCTAAACTTCTCCTAAACCCCTTTCGTTATACGTATACACCATTGACAAGCAAAAAAAAAAAAATGTTGAAACTAGTTTGGCATATGAATAAATATATTTAAAAACCACTTTTTTCGATTAAGATGCATTTTCAAGCCTTAAAACAAATTCTCATACATATATATATATATATCAATCAGCCGAAATTGCGAGGATGATCCGGTTCTTGACTGAGGATAGAAAGCTTCTTGTTCTTTTGTATCATCTATCTGGATGGTTTTTTGTCCCTTTTTGTATCACCTAGTTGTCCGGATGTTTTGCGTTCTTGTCCCATTTTGTATTATATATATATACATATATATATATATATATATATATATATATAATATATATATATATATTTATATAATCTGTTTCACTCATTTGACTACGGCCATGTTGGAGCACCACCTTTCGTTGAACAAATCGCCTCAAGGACTTATTCTTTGTAAGCCTAGTACTTATACTGTCGGTCTCTTTTTGCCGAACCGCTAATTTACGAGGACGTAAACACACCAACATCGGTTGTCAAGCGATGCTGGGGAGACACACACACACACACACATACGACGGTCTTCTTTCAGCTTCCGTCTACCAAATCCACTCACAAGGCTTTTAGTGGAAGACACCCAAGGTGCCACGCAGTGGGACTGTACCCGGAATCATGTGGTTGGAAAGCAAGCTTCTTACCACGCCTGCGCCTATATATATATGAGGGAGAGAGAGAGAGAGAGAGAGAGAGAGAGAGAGACATAACGGTTCGGCAGAAGGAACCGATAGAATGTATCACATTTAGATAAGTACTTGGGTTGATTCGTTCGACTCAATAAGATTTCAGGGGTTCCACAAATGCAATGCAATAAATTGAAGGTCCACGGTAATTTTTCACGGATCATGAAAAAATTGTGTTTTAGGCCAGTAGTCTCCTATGTGGAACCCTGCACAACGGTACACTCAGGGCTAAGAAACTTGTTTAAAGAACGCCCTGAAAAATGTTGCTAGAAATCCTGTTTTCACTAATATATCTACCCCTTAACTTTTCCAAGCAGGCATAAAGAAAAAATAATGTAAAAGTAACCCCTTTCTTTCTTTTACTTTCTTTTACTTGTTTCAGTCATTTGACTGCGGCCATGCTGGAGCACCGCCTTTAGTCGAGGAGCAAATCGACCCCGGGACTTATTCTTTGTAAGGCCAGTACTTATTCTATCGGTCTCTTTTGCCGAACCGCTAAGTGACGGGGACGTAAACACACCAGCATCGGTTGTCAAGCAATGCTAGGGGGACAAACACAGACACACAAACATATACACACACACTTATATATATATATATATATATATATATATATATATATATATATATATATATACGACAGGCTTCTTTCAGTTTCCGTCTACCAAATCCACTCACAAGGCATTGGTCGGCCCGGGGCTATAGCAGAAGACACTTGCCCAAGATGCCACGCAGTGGGACTGAACCCGGAACCATGTGGTTGGTTAGCAAGCTACTTACCACACAGCCACTCCTGCGCCTAAAACATTTATCTATGAAGCTGGGTATAAAATTCCCTAGGGGAGGCCCTAGAAAGATGAAAGAAATGGTACTGAGAAAAAACGTCAGCAACGCCGAGACATTTTATCTCCCGTTGCCACTTAGTTGGCGAAAAGGCTGACTCCTTGTAATTGAAAGGGGTCAGCCTTGTCACATTCTATGTCAAGCTGAATCTCCCTGAGAAATATGTGAAGGAGTACGCGTGTCTATGGCGTGTTAAGCCACCTGTACGTTAATTTCACGAGCAGGCTATTTCGTTGATCGGATCAACTGGAACCCCCTTCGTCGTAACCGACGGAGTACCGTTGCTGGTAACCTCAAGGTGGGCATCTTCAAAATGGTGAAGAGCATAAATTCCAAGAAACAAAATGGACAGCAGAAATTAGCATGTACAGGCGTGTGGTTAACACGCTCGCTTTGTGGCCAAGTCTCTTCTACTATAGCTCCAGGCCGACAAATGCCTTGTGAGTGGATTTGGTGGATGGAAACTGTACAGAAGCCCGTATGTGTGTGTGTGTGTGTGTGTGTCTGTGTGTGTCTTCTCACTGCTCGACTAGCGGTACTGGTTCGTACCAAACTTTAATAAGTACCTATTTCTTTATTGCCCACAAGGGGCTAAACATAGAGGGGACAAACATGGACAGACATAGGTATTAAGTCGATTATATCGACCCCAGTGCTTAACTGGTACTTAATTTATCGACCCCGAAAGGATGAAAGGCAAAGTCGACCTCGGCGGAATTTGAACTCACAACGTAACGGCAGCCGAAATACCGCTAAGCATTTCGCCCGACGTGCTAACGATTCTGCTAGCTCGCCGCCTTTTAATAAGTACCGAAGTAGATTTCTACAAACTGAAACCTACGAGGTGATAGCCCCAGCATGACCGCTGTCCAATAGTTGAAACAATATTGATGACCCCAGAAATCAAAGGAAATATACACCCAAGGAAATGTATGAAATGAACTGCAGCGGTCTACGAAGAAAGACAGCGATAAAACTCCCGCGCGGACACACACACACACACACACACACACACACACACACACATGCACACACACATACGCATACACACGCATATGCACACACTACACCGCACGTTAAATTCTTTTGGGTTGTCAGATAAATTCGATCGGTTTTTTTTTGTCTTTTTTTTTATGACTTCGTACTTTATCGCCATTAAGAGGTGAAACTTATTCGAATTTCAGAAGCGATAAACAAAAGTCGTAAAGGGAGAATAAAGCTACAGAAAAAAAACAAAAGCAAGAAACACAACGATAAATAATTAATAACGACAGAAGCAGCATTTCCTTTCTAAGTTGTCTCTACAGATTTTAAATAGAAATTAGAGCCAGCACCGAAAGTCACGGCGTTATGTAAACGAACACGTCTACGTAAACAATGCGATCGGAGATAGAAAACTAAGTAATGGGTATATGTACATATTTCAGGACTCTTTACTCCTTCATCAGGCGCATCACTTAGTGGTTAGGGTGTTGGGCTTATGGTCGTAAGATTGTGGTTTCGATTCCTGGACTGAGCGACGCGTTGTATTCTTGAGCAAAACACTTCATTTCACGTCGCCCCAGTCCACTCAGCTGGCAAAATTGAGTAATCCTGTGACGGACCGGTGTCCTGTCCGCGAATTTTTTTTTCCACGAGAGTTCCGGATCCCGGCAATGAACTCATTTGCATACAGTCAATCAGAGCTCACCTTGAAAATCCACATACTGTGTTCTACAAGAGTACAGCCAGTCAGGCATAGAATGGTGTATGCCACTCTGTGAGTACAGCATAGTAGGTTTCACATACGCACCACATTCCCCATCCCATCCTCATAGATCAATTGAGCACCATCTCTATGTGGAGCTGACCATAGGTCCCTATGCTCAGGCTGAGATTAGTGATATTGCATGTACCCATTGAGATATGCAAAGAGAGCGCAATACGACACAACGTCATATTGATTACGATGTTTCCAGATCAACACCAACATTTTAAATCAGGGATGTACAAAATCAGTCGAAAAATTAGGAAACTACACTCATTTACATTTTCTAGTAAATTACACAAATTGGCCACACTTATGGCGTCATCGGTGCGCAGCTCTCCATTCAACTTTATACACTAAATTTCACATTTGTCTCCCCTATTAACCCGTTTAGAACGGCTGGATTTTGCTATAACGCATATTTACCACTGAACTCAACCAGAGTATTTTCGTGACTAGGTGGACACTAGTTTGATAGTTGAACTCTGATTGGCTGTATGCAAATGAGTTCATAACTGGGGTTCGGAACACTCGTGGGGAAAAAAAAAAAAAACATTTCGCGTCCCGTCCATGTAGGGAATACATACACTATGGAAACAGGGAAACCGGTCGTTATGAATCGGTATGACTCGGGAATGAACTTTACAACTACTACCACAACTACACAACCTCTTCACATAGATGTGGTGCTTAATAATCCACGAATTCATTGCTTAAATGGTCACTAAATTAGGCATTGCTTTAGAAAGTGTTAACACAATTGGATATACCAATTTTACATAGCAAAGATATTCCTGACCACTGATACGTACATATTAATTACTGAATGGCGCCCCAACCAGTAATTAATTAATAAGAAGCATTATTAACATCAAAAGGTAACATATATTTCCACTTAAAAGTAGATGTAGTAGAACACAAAATATTGCTTATTTAGCAAGAGAGAACCTATCATATGGACTTGTGCAGGAGTGGCTGTGTGGTAAGAACCTTGTTTCCCAATCTCATGGTTCCAGGTTCAGTCCAACTGCGTGGCACCTCGGGCAAGTGTCTGATACTATAGCCTCGGGCCGACCAAAGACTTGTGAGTGGATTTGGTAGACGGAAACTGAAAGAAGATCGTTGTGTATAAATACATGTGTGTGTGAGTGTGTGTGTTTGTGTGTGTGTGTGTGAGTATCTGTGTTTGTGTTCTCCCATCACCACATATGTCCACGGGCATATGGTGTAGTGGTTAAGATTCCGAGTTCGATTCCAGGCAGTGACCTGAATAATAATAATAATAATGATAATAATAATAATAATAGTAATACACACACAGACGCATACATACTCATACACACACAGACGCATACATACTCATACACACACACACACATACTCAGATACACAAACATCAACATACACATTGGCAGACTCATTCAGACGTGCACGCGTGCGCATGACCGTACTTCATACACACACACATACACACATGCACAGACATACACGCGCATAAACGTACATACACATAGAAACACACATACCAAAAACATGCATACACATACGCACACCTACACACGCACGCGCACACATGCATTCATGCAGACACATACATGTACATAAACTTACATACATACCAATTCTGTGTGTGTGTGTATGTGTGAGCGTGTGTGTGTGCGTGTGTGTGTGTGTGTGTCTGTGTGTATTTGCCCACCATCACTACTTGATAACCGGTTTTGGTTTGTTAATGTACCCATAACGCAGCAGTTCGACAAAAGAAACTGATAGAATAAGTTACATACTTTAAATCGAAAAAACAATATGAACTGGTGTCGATTCGTTCAACCGAAACCCTTTAAGACCATCCCCCAACATGTCTGCCGTCCAAAACAATAATAAAAACACTGGATATTATACTTCAAGCTTATATTTCTTAACATACTCAGAAATGTCCTTCCATTTTCTCACGTTCCCTTTGTACACCATTTCCGCCACTTCTACCTTCTTCCTCCATTTTTCAATGATTTCTCTGCTTTCTTTATTGTCTTTAACTAAAGTAACGTACTCCAAGACGGACGGTACCCTATAAGTTTCCGAAAGCGTATTTAACTGTTTGTTTAATGCCTCTTCCTCTTGTCTCGCTTCTTCCTGATCACGATGTTTGTTTAGCAAGTAAGATAAACTGTGCTTCTCTCGCAGAATTCTCTTGCGAAAATCTTCTCCTTGATTCACGTTCTTCTCGAGTTCTTGTTTTTTTTCGTATGTGTATCTCTCGATCGGTACCAATGCTTTCCTCAACCGAGATTTTTGTTTTATAATATTTTGAGTTTCTTCTTTAAGTGTATTTTTTTCAAGCCATTTGCTATAGAATTCAACGGGATCCACTTCATTTCGATATTTCTTAATCATTATTTGTTTTTTAATATTAAGATTCAGGCCTGCATTACGTAGCTTTGTCGTACTGTAAAAACTTTCATATTTTATATTCTTTGCGGTAACATATTTTTGCCATTTATGCAGAAAAGGAATTTTGCCACCCGCTTTAACCAAATCGCCGAATTCCACTTCCATTTCTCGTCTTTCTGATTCAATGTCGGCCAAAGTTCTCTGGTAGTTTTCAATTAAAGCCAGGCTCGATTCGATAAATTCGCGTGTTATGTCTTTCGTTGTTTTCAATTCATCCTTATAAATCTTTTGACAGTATTTAGCGATTATAAGTTTCTGTTTAACCGTCAAACTACATGGTTTAGTGCGAACAAGAGCGCGAGCAGCAATCGCAAGAGGTGACATTGGTTGAGATCTTATCTGTGAGCCGATCCCGGAGCTTGATTCTTCACCACTCCCACTAGCACTTGAAACAATCTTGTCTCCTAGATATTTCTCTAAGATGGTCGTTTCTTTGGACAGAAATTGGATCTCCTTTTCTGTTTTCTCTAGTTTTTCAGTTATTTCTTCCGCTGTGAGGGTACTGACAGTACCCATTTGCCACATTCGTTTCCATTTCGGTTTTACAGGAAACATTACGTCAAGGCTACATTGTAACTCTTCCATATTTCTAGAGTTATCTTCGTGTGACGTCACTGATTGTAAACCCGGCATTTTTCTTTACGCTTAGGATTTTCGATCCTACTCACTTTTCTGTTGATGTTTTGTGATGATCGCTTCTTACGACGTTTTCAAAATACTTAACGCTTTCGCAAAGCAACGCCGTATTTTACATTCTCACTCTGTTTCTCTCTCTCATAAGCGTATATACTTATCCACTCACTCTCTTTCCCTCTCTCTCACTCTTTCTCTCTCTCTCTCTCTCTCTATCTATCTATATATATATATATATATATATTATTTGTTATTTATGTATTGGTTTATGTCTATCACTGTTTGAGTTGCATAATAATGGTTTTAACTCTTTATATTATATTATATTATATCTATATATATAAAACTCTAGTTGTGTGAGTGTCTGTCCCCTTCGATTTAGATTCCTAACTCCTCCCACATTTTGCGGTGCAGTTTAACCAAGTCGTGATTCATATCGAGCCCATCTGGCTATTAGCGCGCGTCTACGATGAGTCTACGATTTTAAAAATAATTTAACATCATTTTTTATTCCATTTTAATGCATAATCTTTCGTGTGTCGATGGCGGCGGAGTTGGCGTCCACGCTCACAGCTGCACCTGTTTGCTTCTCCCCCTTCCCTCCCTCGTGAAGCTGTGGGGAAGGGAGTGTAAAGAAATCAACGTCGTAATGCGTTGTCAAGGAGACCAGCGTTCTTTTAGAACAACGACTTCATGGCTTGAAGACACCAAAACAGATGGCTAAGAAAGCCCGAATTGGCATCTATAAGGGAAGTAACTCTCTAAAAATGCTTATATAGTTATTTCCCTTACAAACCCGAGCAACGCCGGGCGATACTGCTAGTTATATATATTATATTATATTATATTATATTATATTATATTATATTATATTATATTATATACTAGCAGAATTGCCCGGCGTTGCTCGGAGCTGAATTGCTTGAAAGTACTGTTAATGATTGCACTGAATTATGATGATTATTCAGGCAAATATTGATATAAGTTTACGGTGGGAGATAAGGACTTAACGATCAAACGTGTGCCATTGCATTGTTTTGGGGGAAACCAAATTTCTGATGAGCATTATAGGGGCACCAACTTTAAGTTTGAGAATGTGTGGTGGTAGTCCGGGGTGCTCAAAGGAATTGAGTACTTCTATTGGATAGTTGATGACGTCCTCTGGGTCAGGAGTTGTATCGATAGACTGATATATATAGACGTCCCCAGGAATGAGTTTTAGCATTTCATCATTAATATGGTGAACAGTTTTATTCCTCGGGGCCAGAATAGCCTTTTGGCCAATCCAATCCATATTCTGATAATTAGCTTGTAGATCTGGGAACACTGCATCTCTGAGATCAGAAGACGTCTTAACAATGGTACAAATGGAATCGATGGCAATATTACCATTTTCATCCCCTGGTATTTTGCCTTCGCCAAGTGCAAGGAGGGTGTGAGGAAATGCTGCTGATGTGATATTACGTCGCATATGAGCACGCATATTGGTGTGAAGTTTGAGAGTCTTCACCAGTGGCCACAATGTGGATGACTTAAGACACGCACTTACTGCATCAGCTGTAGTCCCTTTGGGAATAACGGGAAGTGTTTGTCGGAAGTCCCCTGAAAGAAGAAGTGTTATGCCTCCCATGGGAGCTGAAGAGTGTTTGATGTCTCTGAGAGATCTATCTAGTGCCTCAAGAACACTTCTGTGGGCCATCGTGCATTCATCCCAAACGATAAGCTTACATCGTCTGAAGACTTCTGCCTGATCGGAGCTGTTACTGATGTTGCAAGTTGGTGTCTCAGTCTTCGCTAAGTCAAGCGGAAGCTTGAAAGTGGAAATATATATATATTATATAATAGCGAAACAATTGTCCCAAAATAATCTGTAATTTTGTTATTTTTTATTTGCCCTGTCCGTGTGAGCTAACAATCGTACTGACTTTCATGGGAAACATGTATTTTCGTGGTTGAAACCTTTTGGATTAACTGGTGCTAGAGTGAGCCATATAGTGACCACTCTCTTATATTTATTTTGTAAAAATATTATAATATGTTATAAAATATTATAATAATCCAGGTTTCTCGGAGCACTAGGCCACTTGGTGTTGAATAGATATACTATTAAATTAGTATCTAATTCTCTCACCCTTATTAATTAATTATAATTATGCTGCATTTATTTCTAAATGCTGTATTTGTTTTCCGTGAAAGTTTGGCGCGCTGTTAGTTGGGGCATTTGAATTATAACGTCGGATGTAATCAATTGAACCACACGCGTATTTATCGTTATGGTAAAATCTGGCGTGTGATTGAGTGGATTTCATCCAGATAGTTTTGGCTGACGAGCTACAAATGGATTTTTTTTGTAAGTAAAATTACATTTAATTCATTAATAGCGAAACAATTGTCCCAAAATAATCTGTATTTTTGTTATTTTTTTTGCCCTGTCCGTGTGAGCTAACAATCGTACTGACTTTCATGGGAAACATGTATTTTCGTGGTTGAAACCTTTTGGATTAACTGGTGCTAGAGTGAGCCATATAGTGACCACTCTCTTATATTTATTTTATATTATATATTATATATGTATATATATAAGTGAAAAAATTGATGGTTTTTTTCTCTTATGAATGTTTTTTCACGCTAACTACTTGATAAATTTTTATGAAGATTTTATCTTATTTTTTTAAATTTTATATATATACATATATATATATATATATATATATATAATAGATTATATATATATAATATATTATAATAATTAGGTTAGGGCTTAGTAAAATAAATTACTTTTTTCCACATACTGAACTTTCTAGAAATAGCAGCCCAAAAAGTTTTTTAGCCATTTCCACTACTTAAAGAAAATTTCTCTCTGAGAGAAATTTTCTTTAAGTAGTGGAAATGGCTAAAAAACTTTTTGGGCTGCTATTTCTAGAAAGTTCAGTATGTGGCAAAGTAATTTATTTTACTAAGCCCTAATAATTAATTTAATGTTATATTTTGAATTCGCCTTAAATGGTCCTTTTACATACTGAATACTTGGTGAAATTGATATTATAACTAATTAATTTTACCCTCAATTGTTTATATATATATCTATAGATATATATATATATATATATATATATATTATATATACTATATATATATATATATATGTATATATATATATATTGTATATATATATATGTATATATATTATTGTATATATATATGTATATATATATATATATAATATATGATATCTATATATATGTATAATATATATATATGTATATATATTATGTATATATATATATGATATATATAATATGTATATTATATATGTATATATATATTGTATATATAATGTTATATATATAATGTATATATATGTATATATATATATGTATATATATGTATATATATATATATGCCTATATATATAGCCTAACACAGCTCCTGCAACACTATGACTGGGTGTTGAAACAGCTACTAAATGGCTCAAATGTGGATGTAAATATCTTGACTTTGCAAAAGCCTTTGATAAAGTCGACCATGGTATGATCTGTCACAAACTGCGTGGTCTCGGCATAGGCGGGAAACTTGGAGAGTGGCTGCACAACTTCCTAAAAGACAGAAAACAGGCAGTTGTGAGCAATGGAGCCACCTCCAGGGAAACGCAAATAACAAGCGGTGTCCCACAGGGCACTGTCTTGGGGCCACTGATGTTCA
>NC_043011.1:43976452-44003952 GCF_006345805.1 Octopus sinensis
TATGTATGTATGTATGTATGTATGTATGTATAAAGGCGCGTGGTCTAATGGTTAGACGTCTTACTCTAAACTATCGCACGATAATGATTTCGTTTCCCAGACCTGCTGCGCGTTGCGTTCTTCAACAAAACACCTCATTTTACGTTGCTCCTGTCTTCTAGATAACTCTGTGACGAACTAGCCTTCTGATCAAGGGAAATTCTAACCGGTTCGCCTAGCCACCGGGGTGGCATCACTCAAAAGCTAAAACGATGCACAGCGCATTGTGGACCAGCAATGTATAACAACTTTGAACAGTGTGGTCGATCGTGTGATCCCGTGATATGCTTGGCTCGTAGGCGCAGGCGTGGCTATGTGATAACAAGCTTGTTTCCCAACCACATGGTTCCGGGTTCAGTTCGCCGGTTACGACGACAAGGATTCCAGTTGATCCGATCAACGGAAGAGCCTGCTCGTGAAATTAACGTATAAGTGGTTGAGCCCTCCACAGACACGTGCACCCTTAACGTAGCTCTCTGAAAGATTCAGCGTAACACAGAGTGTGACAAGGCAGGTCCTTTAGAAATACAGGTACAACAGAAACAGGAAGAAAAGGGTGAGAGAAAGTAGTGGTAAGAGAGTACAGCAGAGTTCGCCACCTCCCCCTACCGGAGCCTCATGGGGCTTTAGGTGTTTTCGCTCAATAAACACTCACAACGCCCGGTCTGGGAACCATGGGACCATTGCACCTCCACTGTATGCGTGTGTATCTCTGTATGTGTATATATATGTATAATATATATATATATATATATATATATATATATATAATAATTATTTGAGGGAATATAATTGTTCATTTTGAATTGATAAAAGGTGGTTTTTTAAATTTATATATATACATATATATACAAAATAAGAAAATGGAGAAATACATCCAAATCAAATATCAACTACCAGATAATACCCAATCACATACTTTATTAAACCACCACATAAGAAACTTTAAGGTCAAACATAATAATATATGACAAAACAGTGTACATAAAGGAGTGTACATAAATGATACAATAAGTGCAATTAATTTGTATTTTATTTTATTTATCTATTTATCTATACATATATATACATTGAGAGAAGAACGAGATGGACGCTTCATTTTTATGCTGTTGCCGCATTATGTCGTACGCGAATGAGAGGATTTACATCCCCAACCAAGAATTTTTGATGTAATACATGTCCTTGTGAAAGTTGTTGTGCGCGGCTGAAGAAGGCCACAGACATACATTATGTATTGTTATAAATCCGTCTAATAAAGTCCCGAAACATATGTACCGCTGAATCCTTGGCATCATGTTTTTATTTTGATTAATTTATACATATATATATATATATATATTTCTATTTATTTATTCATTCATTCTTATTTATTTATTTATTTATATATTTATTTATTCATTTTTTAATTTTTTAATTTAATTTTTTTTTTAATTAAAAATTTTTTTTTTGTTTTGTCACTTATTAATTTATAATTAATTTAGTTTATAATTAATTTACTTATATCTTAATTAATAGTAATTTCTGTTAACTTATTATTGTGTATGTGTTTATACGTCCTTTGATGGGCAGACATATTTTGTAATTTAGTAAATATATGTGGATATGTCGAAATGTGTTCATATGTATATGTATGTGTATGTATGTTTTTATATGTATATGTATATTTATGGGTGGATATATATGTATATGTTCTGCTTATACGTATGAGTACGCAGATACATATTTAAATATGTATATGTGTATATGCGAATGTTTGCAGACACAGTGCATAAGAGTGAATAAATGTTTATGGATATGTGCGGATGTGCGTGTGTGTGTGTGTATGTATATGTATATTCATGGGTGGATATATATGTATATGTTTTTCTTATACGTATGAGTACGCAGATACATATTTGAATATGTATATGTATATGCGAATGTTTGCAGACACTGTGCATGAGAGTGTATAAATGTTTACGGATATATGCAGATGTGCGTTTGTGTGTGTGTGTGTATAAATGTTGGTATAGTTTTCCCATGCATGTGCTGGTTTATTTAGACGTCCTTTAATGGGCAGACATATATTTTGTAATTTAGTAAATATATGTGGATATGTCGAAATGTGTTCATATGTATATGTATGTGTATGTATGTTTTTGTATGTATAAGTATATTCATGGGTGGATATATATGTGTATGTCTTTCTTATACGTATGAGTACGCAGATACATATTTGAATATGTATATATGTATATGTGAATGTTTGCAGACACAGTGCATGAGAGTGTATAAACGTTTATGGATATGTGCGGATGTGCGTGTGTGTGGGTATGTGTGTGTATAAATGTTGGTATAATTTTCCCATGCCTGTGCTGGTTTCGTAGAAATGTAACGATATAGAAGTTTCAGTGGCAAGATAATTTGTTTACGAAATATACAGTGTTATTTTAATCATGTATCTTGTGATAATAACGTACTTCGACTAGGTATAGTTGTCTGTGTGCTTGCATATACGCATTTTTATGGATATATGTGAATAGATCTGTATGTAAACATATGTGTGGGGGGGGGGGCTGGTATCTCTTATGTTGTGATTTGTCTGTGTATGTGCGTGTGGGCGCACGCTTGCAAGTGTACGTGTGTGGATGTTTCTCAACAAACCAACCGTAAAGAAGACAATTGTAATTTAAATTTAAATGTACAAGCCAATCATATTTTAGCGCTAGATTCGTAACTATTTCTGAACATAATACTGTATTTGTGTCACAATTGAAATTATTAATTTACACTCGTATGTACATCCGTGCACCTGTGGATCTTAATATCATGTAAACCGAATGCTTTTATTTCTTATTTTGTATGTATATACAGATATTTAATGCTTTGCATGGTACTGTAGTACTATTGTGGTCCTTAGTTTTGCTATTATATTGCTAATAATGGGATCTATATATTGTTTTGCTAGTATTAGTGTTATTATTAATAAGAATAATGATATTGGTAGCATTAGTGGTAATGATAATGGTAATGATGTTAACATTAATGACATTTTGTAAATTAATATAAATTAATATAATGTTCTCTTGACTCTGTATATCTGCATTTGGATATTAATATGTGTATGTTTTTTATATTGTAATATCACAATATTAAGTTGAAAAACTGTAACATTGAATATGGAACATATGTATGTTTATTGATTTATATTATTTATATTATCATGTATGTGTAAATGTATATGTATAGGAGTATGAGTATATGCACTCATATGTATATGTATATGATTTATTATGGGTATGTACCCACACTTATGTAAGTGTATATGTAATTTGGTTTGTATTTCATAATCTCCGAAGAGGCCTTAGGATATTTTTGTAAATGTCTCATTTATAACTATATATTGACCTACCACACAAGGCTAATATAAGTAAAATGAGACATACTTATCTGCAGGGCCGAAACAGCTGTAAGATGTAGTTTATATTTATATTTATATTTATTTATATTTTTATTCTCTTATACATATTGTACTTATTGTATCATATTACTCCTTTATGTACACTGTTTTGTCATATATTATTATGTTTTACCTTAAAGTTTCTTATGTGGTAGTTTAATAAAGTATGTGATTGGGTATTATCTGGTAGTTGATATTTGATTTTGATGTATTTCTCCATTTTCTTATTTTGTATTATGAATTTGTGGTAAAACACTTTACCTTTGCCCATATAATACAGTAAATGAATTAATTGTATCGCAATTCTTAACATTTATGTATTAACTTTGTTGGGTACTTCACTGGCAGTATATTGGATATATGTTATCCCATGGAGGGTTGCATTTACAACCCCTATCTCAATTTGCAACTATATATATATATATATATATATATCTATATATATATATAATATATATATATATATATATATATATATATATATATATACATAAATAATAATAATAATAATATAATAATAATAGTAATAATAATAATAATAATAATAGGGAATATGGTTCCATACTTACAGGGAAAAATTCAATTTAGTAATACTAAATCAAATTTCCCAATATATAATATATGTATATAAATTAGAGAAGAACCACCATGAAGCAATTCAACAATGATATAATTAAATCATACAATATTGAAAAAAATTAAAGGTACGATAAAACATTTACCTAGAACTAAATCAAGTAAATAGTATATAATTATGTATGTATGTATGTATGTATGTATGTATGTATGTATGTATATGATATGTTATGTATGTTTGTATATGTATTAGTACACACACACATATGCATTCATACAAACACACACACACACACACACACATACTGAACTCTCTGGTCTCGTCACATATAATGGTTAGTAATACAACTAGCACAGTGAAATACTGGATAAGTATGTATATATTATAGAAGTGTAACTATTATTTTCTATAGAATTCACAGCCAACACGGAAAGTTACAACGTCTCGTGTACGAATACGTTTATGCAAATAAATCGATCGAAGATAGCAAAAAAAAAAATAGTTAATAGGTGTATATGCATATTTCAGGAGTTATTGCTCTTTCATCAGTGCCACATGCAAACTACCAACTATCCACGAACCTATTTATTAAATACCAATTACTTTTAGGGGTAACTATTACATCAATATATGTTGTTAGTGTTTCATTGTATTAGTTGTACTACTAACCATTATATCTACCTCTGAGATCTGTATTTCACTGTATTAATTGTACTACTATGATGCTATTATATCTACATATGCAGTGTGGATGTCTGTGGTAGTGTGGTGTAGTGTGATAGCGGCGGTGGTGGTGGGGATAATAGTTGGGTGATGGTGATGGTGGTGGTGGTGGAGTATTTAATGCATGTGGTTATTTTTTTTCGCCCCTTTCAAGCCTAGATAGGCTCATGGGCCCGATTTCCCGGTTTCTGTGGCGTATGTGTCCCCCCCCCCACCAGCTGGACGGGACGCCAGTCCATCGCAGCGTTACTCAAGAAACAGGAAGGGAAAGTGAGAGAAAGTTGTGGCGAAAGAGTACAACAGGGGTCGCCACCACCCCCTGCCGGAGCCTCGTTGAACTTTTAGGTGTTTTCGCTTAATAAACACGCACAACGCCCGGTCTGGGAATCGAAACCGCGATCCTCCGACCGCGTGTCCGCTGCCCTGACCACTGAGCCATGGTTGTGACGAAGCCTTTTTGTTGTCATCGCTTCTGTAGTCGTTGTCTATGTTGTATAAAAGTCGGATCGAATGGTATTAAACTGCTTCCAACCGCTTGGAGTATTTCAAATTTTTACCTAATTACTTTCAAATTTTGTAACACTAATGTTTGTATAAATTACTATGTGAGTTGGAAGCGGGTGTTTATGTTTATATCGATGTGCTTATGAGGAACAAAATTTTATTTTTATTGTTTTGTTTCGTTATTCTTTATAAAAAATAAATTTCAAGGTTCCGAAATTTCAGCAATGGAGGCTTCTGATTAGCTAAAATTACATTATTTTAAATGCTCACAACTTGTATGTTATTAGATTTTAGAAAAAGATAATGCAATTTTCGTCATCAGTAAGGCCAAGAGAATCGTTAGCGCGCTGTCGAAATGCTTTTCTGTATTTCATCCGTCTTTATGTTCTGAGTTCAAATTCAGCCAAAGTCGACTTCACCGTTCACCCTTTTGGGGACGATAAAATAAGTACCAGCTGAACGATGGGGGTCGATGTAATCGATTATCCATCATCCGGAACTGCTAGCCGTGTGCCAAAATTTGAAACCAATTTTTGTCAATCAAAAAAATACAAAACTACAACGAAATTTCAGTTTTTGAAAATATTCAGGTGAAAATTTGAAAAAATTCAAATGGTTAAAAGAAATTTAACAAGCTACATTGGGACAATCGTAATGAGACAAACGGATTCCAAATGTGACTTCTCCGGTTAAAGTTGTATTCATAATCTGTTTTCTCCATCATCCTAAGTTTACTATGGTTTTATTGGTCAGTTTGTGCTAAAATGTGGCGGTTATTTTCAACCGGAATCAATCAACAACAATTTATTTTGCCCCTTCTTTCTATCATCAACTTTATTTCTGAAAATACCCGTGAAAGGTATCAAAATAATAATAAAAGGAAGTCGGCTGGTTGCCCGATAGAACATAAACGGAAACATTTTTCAAGGGAAGCAACTCGTACTAACCACCGACAGTTATCTCCCTTTGAAATTGCATTTCTGAATTTATTGGCATTGATTTAGGATTAGCATTGGTCCTCTAGTCGTACACAGGTACAAAATAGGGACAGATGCAACTTATTAAAGTTCCATGATAATGGACGGAGAGGGATGTACGAGGAGCGACTGAACTGTGTGATTTATCGCATCTCTCACAGCGTAACGTCGGTAAAATAAACGCTGTCATCATTTCATTCACATTGAATGTGAAGAAATGGGTGGCCATAAGCCTTTACATTCCCCCCCCCCCATTTACCACCGACTATCACCTTTCCTTTCTCACTACTAAATTACAGATATAATAATAATAATAATAATAATAATAATAATTATTATTATATTATTATTATTATTATTATTATTATTATTATTATTATTATTCAGTAGTTATATTTTTATCACGTGCTTTCGCTGCACTACCGAGCGCAGCTCTGTGTGCATTGGGTATGTGCTGTGGTTTGCTGTGATGCTCTTATGGTTACTGTATTCAAAGTGTTTTACGTACGATGTGTGCAGTGCCCAGTAGTGCAATTTTCTGTATGTTATATATATTTGTAAGTCCTGGTGTTTTTATTATGTATTTGTCTGAATATTTCTAATCATACCTAATG
This sequence comes from Octopus sinensis, assembly GCF_006345805.1. Classification (NCBI taxonomy): domain Eukaryota; kingdom Metazoa; phylum Mollusca; class Cephalopoda; order Octopoda; family Octopodidae; genus Octopus; species Octopus sinensis. Next base: position 43,983,326 of record NC_043011.1, read on the forward strand.
CGCACACTATGATAGGAATTGTTTCTGTTTTTAGATTCCACATTCGTGTTACCTCTATTTCCAGGTATTATTATTATTATTATTATTATTATTATTATTATTATTATTATTATTACTGAGTGAGCAGCCCATGTTTCCAAATGTGAATTATTCAAACCCCAAAGAAGTCCTTTCAGCCTATGGCTATGATGCTCTCCCACTACTTCTGCTCGTGATCAAAGATGCACATATCGTAAGCCATTAAGGGACATGCTCAACTGGATAGGGTCAAATAACTGACAAGCAAATCTGTAATATTGAGCGGAATATTTGCTGTAGAACATCTTTTATACCAAGACAAAACAATGTACATGATAACACCTTCAATCAGTTAAGATCAAAAACCGTGAGAGCCACTGCTTGGTACTGCATCCGAGCTATTATTATTATTATTATCATCATCATCATCAAGGCGGAGAACTGGTAGAATCGTTAGCACACCGAACGAAATGATTAGCGGTATTTCGTCTGCCGCTACGCTCCGAGTTCAAAAATCCGCCGGATGAAAATCAATTTTGCATTTCATCCTTTCGCGATCGATTAAATAAGTACTAGTTACGCACCGGGGTCGATGTAATCGACTTAATCCCTTCCCCCAAATTTGAGGCCTTGTACTTCCAGTAGAAAGGATTATTATTATTATTATTATTATTATTATTATTATTATTATTATTATTATTATTATCATCATTATAATTATTATTATTATTATCATCATTATAATTATTATTATTATTATTATTATTATTATTATTATTATTATTATTAGTAGTAGTAGTAGTAGTAGTAGTAGTAGTAGTAGTATAGTTTCAAATTTTGACACAATGCTGGCAGTTTCGAGTGAGGAGCAAAGTCAATTACATCGCCTCCATTGTTCAACTGGTACCTATTTTATCGAGCTCAAATTGATGAAAGGCTAAGTCGACCTCGACTCAGAACGTAAAGACGGATAAAATGCCGCTAAGCAGACAGACATACAGATAGATAGATACATGGATATTGGCATGTATATGTATATGTATGTATGTATGTATGTATGTATGTATGTATGTATGCATGTATGCATGCATGTATGTATGTATGTATGTATGTATGTATGTATGTATGAATACTCTTTACTCTTTAACTCGTTTCAGTCATGTGACTGTGGCCATGCTGGAGCATCGCCTTTAGTCGAGCAAATCGACCCCAGGACTTATTCTTTGTAAGCCTAGTACTTATTCTATCGGTCTCTTTTGCCGAACCGCTAAGTTACGGGGATGTAAACACACCAGCATCAGTTGTCAAGTGACGTTGGAGGGGGGACAAACACAGACACACATACATATTTATATATATACATATATACGACGGGCTTCTTTCAGTTTCCGTCTACCAAATCCACTCACAAGGCTTTGGTCGGCCCGCTGCTATAGTAGAAGACACTTTCCTACGGTGCCACGCAGTGGGACTGAACCCGGAACCATGTGGCTTTTATGTATACAATTTACATAAAAGGAAAAGAAAATGCAATATTTTCAGAAGAGAATGAACTAAAATACAATATTCCATCCAAAAATTAAAGTATTAAAAAAAAAAATTAAATATCAACTAGATTATGGCCGGGAGATATCAGATTACTCAAAGTACCCGCTCTCAGTTTGCACAACGATAGCTGAAGGTGGTGCCGGAACCTGGCGCGCGCGTCCCTGAGATCTTCGAAAATCTCCTTGATTTTGACCTCCGACTTTCGGCCTTGGTGTTCCATGCAGAACGGTTGGTGTCTTTCTCAACCGCCCCACACATACTTAATACATGGGATTATACTCGAAGGAACTAGGAGACCAGAAATTGGGACTGGTGAAGTCGTTGAAATTCTCTGACAACTGCTTCTGACTCCTTCCAGAGGTATGGCAAGGAACCGAATCCCGCGGTCACTCATATGGCCTTTCTAGCAGCAACCATTGTCTCCAGCCATGGTTTGACCGTTGTCTCCAGCAGCTTCAGTTAGCCATCTGAACTGAGGCTTAGGCCCTGGTCAAAGATAAGTGGGGAGGCAGCATAATGACACCCTCACTAGAGACACACTCAAAAACCACAATTTGGAGACCTTGGTTTTCATGATACGTGGGACATCACACGTAGGCAAGCCACCTCTTGTTCTGGGTGTTTTGCAACTGGTGCTGAGATAAGTTCTTTTCACCTGAGTAGAACCAGGCTCAACAGGTTGCTTCAGCTTGATCAGGAGTTTCCTTACCATCGTCAAGCGGTTATCAGAGTTTGGCCGTCAGAGTTTGTCGCTTGCGCTTCTTGTATGAGTCGTAGCGAAGTTCTTCATTCAGGGTTAGCTAGCCATCTCTCTCTCCAAAACCCAGATTCCTTTGCTCGGATCTGCCACCACCTTGTCCTGCAGTTGTTGCATCTGCTGTCAGGTTCGGTAAGAGTACAGCTGTCGTCTGAGTCAATCGTAAAAATTGACCCGCCGGATTTCCTCACGAAAGAAGGTAAGCAATGTTTTCTCGCAGTAGTAGCAATGGTGAAAGATGTGGTATGGAAGTCGCGAATGAAAGTTTTGGTGACAGGCAACCTCATCTCCGGTCTCGGGTTGGTGAGATTTTTTTATCTTCCACCTTAAAAGGAAGGTGAGGCTGGAGAGAAGATGCCTGTCAAAGAAAATGTTCAAAGAAAGATGGTTGCATGTTGCGAGGGTGCTGGGAATGAAAGATCCCTCGTGAACATGTCATAAGTCTGCATACAAAGGTTCCAGTAGGAGAATGGGGCTCGTGGGGTCGGAGCGTAAGCCATCTCTCTGCTTCATTTCATGTTTGTATTTTGCCCTTGTTGTATCTCATTCGATTTCATTCGATTTCCTTATATTTTGTAAAATTTTTAAAGTCATATAATCATTGTGTGTCTGACCCCAATCAGTCTGTATTGTCCCCCTTCTATGTTTGGGGCCTTGTGGCTGATAAAGAAACAGGATGAACACCGGAGTGCGGACGCAGCCAGAAAATTTGCTGTGTCCTTTCTGTTGACCACAGCTTCACAGCTGTCCTCCGCAGATGTCCATGTCACGTCTTACGCCCCTTAAAATGTTCACAAAGCATTGAGCAGCGGTCAAAATGTCAGCATTTCGATACCTGATGCGAATCATCACGGTGCAGGTAACTCTTTTCCAATATTCAGATGGCTTCCTGTCCTCCATGTAAACTAAGTTTTTTTTCCAGTTACAATTTAATCTTTTTTGCTCTCCAGCACCGTTGATTGTTCACCATATATATCAAGACCTTCCTGATAAAAAGGGACATGAAAATTACCAAATTTAGCCCGAACACCAAGTATATGTATTATGTATGTATGTATGTATGTATGTATGTATGTATGTGGACATGTATGTGTGTATGTGTTCATGTGCGTATGTATGTATGTATGTATGTATGTATGTATGTATGTATGTATGTGCGTATGTATGTATGTATGTATGTATGTATGTATGTATGTATGTATGTATGTGCGTATGTATGCATGTATGTATGTATGCATGTATGTATGTATGTATGTATGTGTGCAAGTATGTGGGCATGTATGTATGTATGTGTGCATATGCGCATGCATGAATGTACGTATGTATGTGTGTGTGCATGTATGTACGCATATATATATGTACATAAACACACGCAATCGCAAATGTGTGTGTGCGTGTGCGTGTGTGTGTGTGTGTGTGTGTATGCGTGCGTGCGTGTGATCATTCAATAGAACGAAACAGTGAAAGAGATAGACAGAAGAGAGATACTGAATGAATATCCTGCGTTGCGTTAGGAAAGCGTTTACGTATTTGAATAATACAGTTTGAAAACGTCTGCATAAAATATTTCACATTTTTTCATTGACATCAACACATTACATCTACACGGAGCATCGACAGGAAACGTACGGAAAATATAAAGAGAAAAAGTTATATTACAGAAAACATGTATAGAAAACATATAGAAAACATGTTGTAAAACACCTAAAGAAATCGCTTCTTGTGAACTTTTACAGAAAACAACCTAAGTAAACTTTTATATCAAGTGTCTATTGTAAACATCTATAGTAAACTTAGAGAAAAAATATTTGAGCGTGATTTGAGGGAGGTTTGGTTGCTATACTTAGCATTTCTGGTGTCTATTCAAAGTTTCCCTCGTTAGTTTTTTTTTTTACTGATTATCTTTTAAGTGTACATGACTTTGGTGATCAGGTAAATCTCCTCACGGTCCCAGGGAAGGATAAAAGTTACAAAATGAAGAAGTTACCTTCAAATATTAGAACAATTTTCCCAGCATTGGCCTCTAATCTCAATGATATAGACATTGGAGAAGCAGGCCATGAAGATATACAGACACTGAAATCGAAAAGAAAGCGTATGTGGCTTATCGGAGCTCTCAGTTTCATGGCAATGGAAGATCTCACTGAAAAAGTAAAAGAAACGGAAAAGCGGAACCGGCTTTTGTCCACTGAAACCACCATGTTTGAGAAATATCTGGAAGACAAGTTGCATGCCAGTGGTAGTGGTGCTAGCGATGATTCAAGTTCTGTTTTTGGTTCGCAGACAGTAGCAAAATCTCAACCAACATCACCGGCACCATTTACCCAAGGTATTATCGGTGTAGCTAGGAAAGTGAGCACTTTGACCACAGAGCAGAAACTACTGGTTGCTCGATATTACATCATGGCTTTGAAAGAAGAATTAAAATTGTCGAAAAGAACATCACAGCATTTTATCGCTTTGAACCTTGCTTTGATTGAAAACTACAATGAGACTTTAGCTGAAATTCCGTTAGAGAGACGAGAACTGGAAATGGAATTCGGTAGTTTGGTTAAACAGAATGGCAAAATTTCTTTTCTGCGTAAATGGCAAAAATACGTCGCCACGAAGGATACAAAGCGAGAAAGTTTAATTTGCTTAATAAAACTACGAAATATTAGTCTTGTAAATAAAATTAAAAAACAAATAATGATTAAAAAATATCGAGACGAAGTCGATCCTATTGAATTTTATAGCAAATGGACGGAAAAAAAGACACTTATTGAAGAAATTCATAGTCTTAACAAACAAAAGTCCCGTCTAAGAAGAGCTCTTGTACCCATTGAAAGATACACTTACGAAAAAAAGCAAGAGCTAGAAAAGGACGTGAAGCAAGGTGAAGAATTTCGTCAGAAAATTCTGCGAGAAAGCCACAGTTTGGCCTACCTATTAAACAAACAGCGAAATGATGAAATTGGAGAGACATTTGAAAAGGCTAAAAACGAAAGATTGAGAGAGCTTTTTGAGAACTACCGAGTACCATCCATCTTGGAATACATTGTTTTAGTAAAAGACAATAAAGAATGGAGAGAACTTATTGAGAAATGGAAACAGAAGGTGAGAGTGGCAGAAATGGTGTACAAAGGCAACGTGAAAAAGTGGAATAGCATTGTTCTGGATGATAGGAAATATAAGCTTAAAATATAATATCAATTCTTATTGAAGTTTTTTAATATTTTCCTTGTGTTTTAATCGTCGTCGTCATCATCGCTTTTGTAGTTTTTTTTAAATTCCCTGGCCATCCTTAATCCAGCAAGCTTGTTAGTAAGTGTTACAACCGTGACAGCCATGTCTAATTTTCTTTTCAATATATAGACTAACTAAATTATCCATTGTTACGAATGGGTTGCGGCTGCTATGTCTAACAATTCAGATGACCTCATTAAGACTCCCCCTCTGTGGCATTCCTTTGCCGTTTGTCTTTTAAATGTAGATAGTTTCCGTTGTCTTGGAGAAAGTCATTCACAGCACCAGGTTAGGGGTTCATATATAGTTAGTAGTTATTCCACTCCGAAGGTGTTTGGATGAGAATTTGTAAACAGCTGAGAGACGGGTCTGCAATAAGGGACTGTATCACGTGGACCTAACGGACTGTATCACGTGGACCTAAGGGACTGTATCACGTGGACCTAAGGGACTGTATCACCTGAACCTAAGGGACTGTATCACGTGGACCTAAGGGACTGTATCACGTGGACCTAAGGGACTGTATCACCTGAACCTAAGGGACTGTATCACGTGGACCTAAGGGACTGTATCACCTGAACCTAAGGGACTGTATCACCTGAACCTAAGGGACTGTATCACGTGGACCTAAGGGACTGTATCACGTGGACCTAAGGGACTGTATCACGTGGACCTAAGGGACTGTATCACGTGGACCTAAGGGACTATATCACCTGAACCTAAGGGACTGTATCACGTGAACCTAAGAGACTGTATCACGTGGACCTAAGGGACTGTATCACGTGGACCTAAGGGACTGTATCACCTGGACCTAAGGGACTGTATCACCTGAACCTAAGGGACTGTATCACGTGGACCTAAGGGACTGTATCACCTGAACCTAAGGGACTGTATCACCTGAACCTAAGGGACTGTATCACGTGGACCTAAGGGACTGTATCACGTGGACCTAAGGGACTGTATCACCTGAACCTAAGGGACTGTATCACGTGGACCTAAGGGACTATATAACGTTGACGTATCACATGGGCCCTAATAATCTTTTGAACACTACATCCCCTCAACTTACCTTGATGTTCGAAATTGGTAAGGAATCATCTGGCAATGTCAAGACTTAGACCAGAGTCCATCGAATGGATCAGTCCCGTTTTGTCCTTTCGATTTGTGTTTTGATTTTGATTACCAGGTGAATGTGAGAATGTAACGGCTGGTGGAGCTTGGATGGCGATGGGGAAGCGGGAGGGTGGGGGAGAATATACTCTCGAATCACACAAAAAAAAATTAGCTTCGCAATCGTCAACTGTTAGATTTGATCTCACTATCAGCGAGTACCTGTTCAAGTTACGTGGGATTGACTTTTTTGAACAATTCAGTACTTACTACCCGGAATGGTAGTACTTGTTAGGGTCGCATCTATGGATTAAATAGATTTTTACATGGGTAGATTGAGCCCCTTAGCTGCGAGGAAAGTCCCAAAATTAATATCCCCTTGCTCTGCGCCGACACGGAAGAGTATGGCCGATGAAACCCGTATGGCATATGTCCAATAACAGAGGCTCGTTCTGTGGAGGGAACTATCTCATGTTAGAGTTCATTCTACAGCAGGAAGATATGCGATGAGAGATGTGATTATCAGTGATTTATTGTTGTGTTCAATCTTACATGATCTATAACAAGGTAGGGGACAGCTGAGCAGTCCCTTTAAGAAATTTCTCCTTCTGTAGGTTCACTTCAACCCAAGCCAGATGAAACATGAGAACCTGCTTAAAAGTCTCGACCCCTGCTATTATGTCACACAAAGTATCGATGAATATTAAGTTAAAGATGCCACTGGATATGTGAGGGATCGTGGCCTAGTGGTTAGGGGTGTTGCACTCAGGATCGCGAGATCGAGGTTTCGATTCCCGAACCGGACAGTAGTTTGTGTTCTTGAACAAAACGCTTCATTTCACATTGCTCTGCAATCACTTCGACACCTGACGTGTGGCACACCGTGCACCTGTTCAGGTAACGTCGATCTGATGGAGGAAGTGAACTAATGTACTGCACCTACATTTGGTCACGAATTTTTTGCGCAGGTTCTTCTCCGACTACCACAGACTACCATGAAGAAGAAAAAGAAGACGACTAATGTATTATGGAATACTCGGCCACAATGATTCCACAACGTGAGACAGACACTGTGCGAAAACTGTTCCCGTACTCTCTCCCTGTAACTCAAAGAACTGACTCTGTTCCTGTATCCTTTCGATTTTGGCTGAGTACGACGTTAAGCGTAGAAATGTCTGTGAATAACATAGAGGATAGATTGCACCAGTAATTATACCGGGTCTGACTGAATATTTCGGTAAGTTTACAAATGCCTGTGGAAAACTCAGTTGAAAGAATATGAGGTGGACTGCAAAGGACCAATCTTCGCAACAGACTGTAATGGTGAAACGGATTTGTCCAAACAGTTTTCTTCTCGTTGCCAACAAATGTACGCGTTTCTACGTTAAGTGAATCTCTCACCATTATTTTAACAAGATCAGACGACGAACAAAGCAGAATCGTTACCGCGAAATACCTAGCAGTTCAAATTCGCTGAGGTTGGCTTTGGTTTTTTCATCCTTTCGGGGTCGATGAAATAAATACTAGTAGATCACTGGGTGGGGTGGGGTGGTATTATATCGACTATCCACCTCCCTCCCATCAAATTTCACGTTTAAAAAAAAAAAAATTATTTGCCTTTATAGGCGCGGGAGTGGCTGTGTGGTAAGTAGCTTGCTAACCAACCACATGGTTCCGGGTTCAGTCCCACTGCGTGGCATTTTGGGCAAGTGTCTTCTGCTATAGCCCCGGGCCGACCAATGCCTTGTGAGTGGATTTGGTAGACGGAAACTGAAAGAAGCCTGTCGTATATATATATGTGTGTGTGTGTGTGTGTGTGTGTCTGTGTCTGTGTTTGTCCCCCTAGCATTGCTTGACAACCGATGCTGATGTGTTTACGTCCCCGTCACTTAGCGGTTCGGCAAAAAGTGACCGATAGAATAAGTACTGGGCTTACAAAGAATAAGTCCCGGGGTCGATTTGCTCGACTAAAGGCGGTGCTCCAGCATGGCCGCAGTCAAATGACTGAAACAAGTAAAAGAGTAAAAGAGAGAGTAACAAAAAGGATTATTTCAGCGAGGACGGAGCAATGAGCTTCAAACTTGTTAGATCGTAGGACAAAATGCCGTGTTTATTTCTTACAGATGTTTACGTTCTGGCTTCAAATTTTGCTGACATCATCATTAATCTTTTCGGTGTCTGATCAAATATAGTACTAATAAAATACTGAGGTCGATGCTATTCTATTGACTAATTCGGCTCCTCAAAATTGCTGGCATTGTGCCTAGATAAATAATTTTAAAAAACGCTTTTAATTCAGTATTAAACTGTTATTAATTCAATGAAGTTTCACCGGTGAAGTCATAATAAGCAGGAGTTGCCTCCCTTGCATGACTAAAACCGCGGGTTTGTCGTAAAACCTATTTTTGTACTGACATTCTTAATACCTTTTCTCAATTTCTTTAATTTCTTACTTAACTAGTTTCAGCTCGAGAGCTGCGGCCATGATAGGGCACCACCGTTAGCCTTGCCACATTTTCATTACTTGAAACCTCCTCTGATAATGTGGCATTTAATGAATGAGGGAGTTTGATGTTGCTACCCTCTTCCGCATTTCTTGCCGCGAGGTAGGTTCATCCGGAACTCTCGACAAGAAGAGATCCAGTTTTGTTTTGAAGACGCCTACATCCATCACACGTAGGTCTCTCAAGCCTTGTGGAAGGATGTTGAAGAGCTGTGAGCCTTTGAAATCCAAGCTGTAGCAGTATCTATTCCTGTATCCTGATAGCAATGTTAGGATTTTTGGCACCATGAAGTGGAGCCCCGTATTTAATACTCCATATATTGAACAGAAAAATTTTATTTATATAGCAATTTCAATTCTCCATACATTATATACCAGTCCGACATCGATTTTCTGAAATTTTTGGCTTCAAATCCTTTCTGGATTTGCTGATTTTTCGGAACCATAAGTGGTCGCCTCTAAATTAAACAAATATTGGTTTCAAATTTTAGTACTAGGCCAGCAATTTCGGGTGAGTGGGTAAGTCGATTACATAGATTCAGTGTTTAACAGGTACTTATTTCATCGACCCCAAAAGGAATGAAAGAAGTCGACCTCTGCAGAATTTGAACTCAGAGCATAAAGATAGACAAAACGCTGTTGTGAGTTTTGCTTGACGCGCTAACGATTCTGCTAGTTCACTGCTTTAATTTAAATATCAAATTAACTTTAATTAAAGGAAATACAGATATCTATATATTAGTGTAAGTGATATAAATGTATTAATACTGTTCTGTGCTAGGTACTAATCGGTGTAAAGTACCAGTAAACTAGTCTGGCTTGTAAATTATGCTGTGTGGCGACTGATATGCCAAAGAATTAACCTAACGTTTCTTCTGCATGTCATAAAAAGCGATTAAAAGAGGTTTAGGTTGAAAATACTCAACTTCATCGTAAATTCCTCACCGGTAATAACTATCCAAACAAACCCATGGCATTAAATATGACGATATTAATGAATTTTAGCTGTCTTAATCCTCCATGCATTAAACATGTTAATCGTAACTTATTTTGTCCCCACTTTTTTTTTTTTCTTTTCGTAATTCTTTCATATATTAAACGTGTGTTCGAAACAACATCGTTCTCCACTTGGCCTTCTTCACAATCCCACACAGGTCGGATTACGGATGATCCCAAAGTGTGTGCAAAACTTATTGCCGAATGCGATACTGACACTCTACTGCTGAAAACTCAAATGAACCATCTTTAACCGCTACTGATCCAAATTCCATAACATGGTGAATTTACTTTTGAAATGCTGCGACACCATCTCAAGCGTATACACAACTAAACCTCCACTAGACTTATTAGTATTATTTACCTGCTTCTCAAACATGGCAAGTTCCTTCTACTAAGCCAGTTCTTGCTCCTTTTCGAGTTCTGCTTTGACAAATATATTAGCTTAGAACAGTGCAAAAATTGCCAGCGTTATTCCCCTGTTTAAAAAGGATGACCTCACATCACCAGTCAGTCTCATTTGCTGTATCGCCAAACTGATGGACTCTTGTGTCAGAGAGACATCCTGGAACATTTGGATCACTCGTAACCTTTATTTGAGTCTTTAATTTGTATTTATCTCTAACTCTAAATCTGCTGCCAGCTTATCAAGTTTCTTGAAAGCTTCACCCGAATCATAAATGGTGACTCTCGGGAGGGCATTAGTGCCGATAAGAAACACATTCACTGGCTGCATTTCACTTCTTTAGTATTTGTTAGTTGGTTGGCTATTTAACCAACTAGCTAATCGATTGTTCGATTAATCATTCGTTTAATCCTTTAGTCACTTACGTTAGTCAAAGTTTTTTCGTTGCCATTCATGACCTTTTGAATGATATGCTCTCTCTGCTTCAGGTAGGCTTCAGGAATGTCATTGAAGAAATCGCGAATGGCAACGAAAACACGTTAACAAAAATAACTGATTGATTGTTTAACCGAATGATTAGTCAAACAATCGATTAGTTAGTAGATTAAATAGCTAATTAACTGACAAATAATAATGAAGAAGTGAAATAGAACCAGTGCGTATGTTTATTATTGATATAATGACCGTCCCGAGATACAAAAAAATTAAAGAATTATATGAAAATCTTTTGTCTGCATAAGGTTATACGTTATACTTTCTACCGTTCGATTTAGTAATTTATAGTGTTCTACATTCCTTTTCTTTTCTTTTTTGTTACCTGTATATATATATATATATATATATATATATATATATATATATATATATATATATATATATATATATATATATATATATATAATAATAAAAAATGGGACAAGAACGCAAAACATCCGGACAACTAGGTGATACAAAAAGAGACAACAAAACATCTAGATAAACGATACAAAAAAAACAAGGACGGGTCATTCGAAGCTTTCTATCCTCAGTCAAGAACCGGATTATCCCCGCAATTTCGGCTGATTAATCTTCAGATTGCTTCAATCTGGCCAGCCCCAAGCTCTTAGCTTAGTTTTTCCTTGGGCCAGATCAATCAGCCGAAATTGCGCTGGTAATGGAAATTTGTAGGCTTGTTGTTGCCAAACGCGAGAAATGAAATTTAGAAAAGTCCCGCTATGATTTTTGGAACGAATATATCCCTCTACTCACTTTCTTAGATATTATGGAAATACAGGTATTAACCTTCTTTTCTACTACGATAAGGAATATTTTCTTTCCTGGGTATTTAAGAAAATTAAGTTTAACATCGTAGCTATGGTCACTAAAACTATGACACTGTCCGGAGTCAATTAATAAATAAACGATATTTACGAGTGTCACGTAATCTCTGGTGATTTGATAATATAGTTTGCTCATAAGATTTTCTTTATACAACGGATACTATAATTATTGTTAATGAAATACGTGTAAGATGATGTAACTAAATAAATATGAACTGAATCTCCTGTTCTTTGTTTGTTTGTTTGTTTTTCTATATGTTCTCAGTGATCTTTCTTACTATGGAAACCAGTAAAAGGAAATTTGGATTGCAATACACGAATTCTCCTCGCAGTTTTCTCCCTTGGTGTATAACAGTGACAGTGTTTTAAATTCTCAAGTCATGCAATTTAAATTTAAATCACGTTGACACGCACAAACACACGTACAGCAAGTACATCAGGGTGGAGGTTTTTTTTTTCGTGATTTTCGGGACGAACCTTGTCTTCTAGGCTGTAGTTTCTGGCTCGGAATTTCTGGAACCACCGTTGACACTGGCTTACGCTTTTTGTCCGATCCCCATAAACTGCATTAATATTCCTCACACTTTCCGTTGTGGTGTTGCCTTTATTGAACTTATAAAGGTAAAATATGCATAATATATTCCTTTGTCACTTCCATTATCGCTTCGAAAAAAAAAACTGTTAAGATCGAACTGCACTCTTCAAAACTTGCACTAAGAATAAACACATCATAAAATTACTACCTGCTTTTATAACAAGATGATGCAGAAAGTTTATCCCGTCCCCCTCCGACTTTTATTTCATGAAATTGAAAAAAACCGCATTATTTATGGGATGGCCCAATACTTTAAAATATGACTTCAACAAGGTTTTTTTTTCTGTGACTTCATCTTCTGCCTCCACAGGGAGAGAGGGGGATGTAGTGTAACATCTACATGGAAAATTTTCTGAATTCGATAAATTACAATATTTACGATATTTTTACATATTTGGAGGCTTTTGTGGAAGAAGAAGTCACATAAAAAAACCCCCATAAAAACTTGTTTTAGTCGTTGATGATTTCTAGATGATTATTTCCATTCTGGAAGGTCTGCTGGGCACCACCAGTCATTCGCGGGTACTTAAGGACCAGTTGGTGATGTTAAGCCAGACAAAAGATCAAGTCGATCACACGAGTAAGCCATAGCGGGAGTTGAACTCTAAACGCAAGGATCTGGATCTAACGACTCAGCAGGTCGTGTGTATGTGTGCGCGCGCACATGTACCTGGTTCTTTTGTGTGAATGGTGGATTGTTCCCTGTACATTATTTTCTCATTAAAAGGTCCTTGAGTATGACTGAGATTGCAGAGTTCTTGTGTGGTTATGGATCCCTCATATGACATTCCAATGAGATAACAATTACACGTGGTCACATTTAGTGTAACGTGTAGCGGCTTAACTACTGTTGCCTTGGCGATGTACTGCAGCTTTCGGAGGGCACTGACTTGGTTTACTGTTAACGAGAACAAGGGTGACAAATCTGTTTTCTCCAACAATCAGGGTAGAGAACTCCTGTCTATTCTTTATATTTTAAGGCTAGGTTCACACCAAGGTCATACAGGTACAACATCAGTTTTCCGAAATTTTTTGTTCCAAAGCCTTTCCAGATAATTGGAAAGGCTTTGTGGTCACCTTGGCCAACGCACTCTAAATTAAACAAATGCTGTATGTTCTTGTGGCTGTGTGGTAAGAAGCTTGCTTCCCATCAACATGATTCCGGGCAAGTGTCTTCTATTATAGCGAAGGGCCGACCAAAGCCTTATGAATGGATTTGGTAGACGGAAACTGAAAGAAGCCCGTCGTGTATGCATGTATGTATATATATATATATATATGTAAGATGGTTAATTTAAATTAAATATCGATCTTATCAAGTGGGCAGCATGGAAATATAAACCTTCAAAGGTAATAATTATTATTAAAATTATAATTTAGGGTATCTATGAGATACCGCCATGCTGAAAATAGCAACCAAAATCTGACTCTAAAACCACATTAAATGTTCATACAGCACAAGGAAAGAAGACAAAAAGACAAAATATAACTAGCAAAAAATTCCTGGATAGTCAGATTTTGGCTGCTATTTTCAGCATGGCGATATCTCGTAGATACCCTAAATTATAATATATATATATATATATATATATATATATATATATATATATATATATATGTATGTATGTATGTATATATGTATGTATGTATATATGTATGTATGTATATATATATATATGTATATATATATATGTATATATGTATGTATATATATATGTATGTATATATATATGTATATATATATGTATGTATATATATATGTATGTATATATATATATTATGTATATATATATGTGTATGTATATATATATGTGTATGTATATATATATATATATGTATGTATATATATGTATGTATATATATATATATATATATATATATATATATATATATAATATATATATATATATATATATATATGATTTAGTTGAATTAGGTACTTAAATTGAGGCATCTTGTTTGATTGATCTAATTTGCAAACCCAGACGATATCAGGTGAATATCAAACTCTGTGCAGAAGTGTTTGCACTTGATATTCTAAAAATGTATGCATTTAACAGACCCCCAACTTAGTGAAGAGATTTGCTCTTGGTTGCTCAGACATGTACTTTATATAAAAATACTTTCTCTAATATTTCCGAAGTGCAGATTCAAGGACAGATGAATACAATATAGATGAGTAACAAAGATGTACAGGTGTCAATTCATTACGGCCGTTTCAAGCCGTAATAATTTATTTTAATTGATTAATGAAAACATTACATCATTACAAATAAACTGCTTTCGTCAGATGACTGCATAGACTTCAAACACAAAGGACCAACCAACTGCTTTAACATATTTGTAACACCAACTGGAGCTCAAATATTTACATTGATTACGCTACTATTTCGTTGGCAGAATTTGGATTCTGTTGTTGTGTGGAACCACAAGGGAAGGGTATGTTCTGTTGTGAAAATCAGCTGACCTTTGGACACTAATGTGGTTAGAAAAATACAAGATAAAGAGGATATCTATGGACCATTGACAAAGAGTTTGCAAATCCAGTACCCAGGGTACAGTTTCAAGTTCATAGCTATTATGGTAAGAACACGGTTCGTTAATTCATACATTACAAATCATACATACGATATCTGGGACTGTAAAAATCTGCAAAACCTTCTTAAGATTTACAAGATTGATGAAGAAAACAGGTTGCTTTGCTTCACAACCTTGCTAACAAGCAGGCGGTCGATCAAAATTTATTCTAAACTAGCAGTATCGCCCGGCGTTACTCGGGTTTGTTTCGACCCTTTAGAATTGGAATTTTTGAAAAGTAAAAACTTTGCATTATGTAGCTTGTTATTCTCTTTAAGTGAACATTGGCGACACAGCAGTCAAAAAATCGTAAAAAATAGGGATTTTCCTAGCACCTTTTTGATGTAAATAATTTTTTGTGTTAACATGGTCCGATTTGAATTTTATCTTCTACGGAATGAAGAGCAAGCCTTCTTCTATCAAACTCTCAATTTTGGTCAACTTGCGCAGCAGGGTCTCGGAGGAGATAGTGTTAGTTGAAGGTTACCAAACCTGCCACACACACAGACTTCAGCTTTATATAGAGAGATGATTAAAAAGAGAGAGGACACATACATACATACATACATACATACATACATACATACATACATACATACATACATACATACATACATACATACATACATACATACATACATACATACATACATAAAGTACGTCACGGTACTACCTCCCTATGCGGCACGATGTTGTCGCTAAAATAATTTACAATGCCATCCGCAAAAATGACCGCCCTGAAATAAACTTTGAAAATCCCTCTGTTATGGAATACATTCATAAGCACCAACTCAAGGAATACTGGTGGAAGATTCGCATCAAAACTTCTGTCAAATGTAAATATAACAGGCTGGATGTTGTTGTTTGGGACAGAGTGGCAAAGGTATGTACCGTCATAAAGGTCAGCTGCTCTTGAAAATCAAAGAAAAAGAGGATATCTATATACAGCTGCTTCGATACCTCCAGCTTCTGTATCCAGACTATGAATTCATATTCATAACAATAATAATTGGAGCACTAGGTTTTGTTAGTAAATGGTTAAAGGAGAATCTGGATATACTGGGATTTTCAGAAAGAGAAATCGACCGGCCAATTCGTACATTACAAGTGCAGTCTGTGAGTGGAACAGTAAAAATATTCAAGACTTTTCTCAAGTTCCAAATGTGAATTTGTCTGTGTTCACTACATCCAAAGATGGAGCCTTGTATGTTTATTGTAAACTGGCTCCCTCCTCAAGAGAAGATTTATAATAATTAAAAAATAGAAGAGACATACAGACAGATAGACAGATGGACGGTCGAACGGAGATAGACATGCTCCGATGAAGCTATGGCGTCATACTCAAGCATTCAACCATGAGTGCGTTGCATCTTATAGCAGAAACAGACACGTTATGTTGGCAATGTGTCTCAGCATTGGAAGGATGCGGACATCGTTGACCAGCAACAAAATCAAGGGTGACAAATCTGTTTTTCTCCAGCAATAAAGATGGGAAACCTCTTTCAGCTTCTACCTAGCTAATTCATTTACAAGGCTTTGGTCGGCCTGCGGTTATAATAGAAGATACTTGCTTAAGGTGTTATGCTGTGGGACTGAACCTAAGACCATATGGTTCAGAAGTAAGCTTCTCAACCTCTCAACCAAATTCGTGAATCACTTCTGTCAGTTCCACACAGAGATGATGATTCGAGCTGTTATTGAAGATGAGAAAGAAATCTGAGCCGTTCAGAGTATTTATAGGAGTTTAGCAAAGCTGTCAGTTGGCTCCTGGACTGTTTAATATCTTTCTCATCTGTGTAACTTGATTATTACGTAGAAGGATGGAAAAGGATGTGGGAATCACTAAATGGGAGCCTCTTCAAGAATAAAAGTTTACGGACCTCTAGCAAGTTCTGCGCAATAACAGCTCATGCTCTAGAAGCGCTAAGTGTCAAAGTGACAGCTTATGATAGAAGGGGGCCCAACTAATGTTTAAAAAAAATGAATAAACAGAAGTCACTTACCATAGGCACACAGCGCCAGCCTTCCCGAGCCCACATTCCCTACACAATAACAACAGCAGCAACAACAACAACACGATCAACAACAGCAACAGTGGAGGCACAATGTGGTTAGGGCAGCGAACTCGCGGTCGTAAGAACGCGGTTTCGATTCCTAGACTGGGTATTGTGAGTGTTTATTGAGCAAAAACACCTAAGCTCCACGAGGCTCCGGCGGGTGGTGGTGGTGAACCCCGCTATACTCTTTCAGCACAACTTTCTCCCACTCTTTCTTCCTACTTCTGTCACGAAGTAGAGGAACCATGGTGTAACCCGCTATGGTGTGGTAAACTTTCAGACCCTAGTCTAGATGGCGAATCCTCTGTACCCCAGGATGGTTCATCTCTCCACCTGTTAAAAGCCACCGTTTACGGAATGAGGATAACTATGTAGCTTTCGCACCCGTGCAACCGCCAGTCTATCGCATGTGGTGGGTGGATCTTCAAGTTTCCACACACATTCTTAGTAGCTTAGAGTAGGCTCGAATTAGAGATTATTCTTAGTGGCCAATGGCGTGAGACCTGATTGGAAGAAGAAGAAGAAGAAGAAGAAGAAGAAGAAGAAGAAGAAGAAGAAGAAGGAGAAAATCAGTTTGTGTTATACTGATGTATACCTTGTGGTATTTACACCATTAAAAGGGTCATCATTCAATACGGTGACCTCAGACATTGGATAAATAGAGATCTGTAGTTTAATGTATAAGGGATAAGACCTGCACCCCTCAAGTGTTACAGACCTTTCATCCTGTAACAGATCCATTAAATGAGTATCACCTTATGTTCTGGGATCGATGTGATTATATTAAAAGTAGTGCTCCAGCATGACCGCAGTCCACTGGTTAAAACTTCTAAATAATATCTCCCTATACTCCTTTTGTCTCTCGTTATTTCTCCTCTTCCCTCCTCCCTCTCTCTCTCTCTCTCTCACAATCTCCCTCTATTTCAACCTCTTAACTTTATTTACTCCTAACCCGACCCCCTCTCTATTGTTCTCCTCCTCCTCCTCCTCTTCTACATTATTTCCTCTCGTTCCTCTCTCATTGTTTTCATCCTCCCCCTGTATCTCAACTATTTTTACCTTATCACCTTCCTTACTTGTTCACACTCCTCAAGATTCATTTACTCTCTCCCTCCCTCCCTCTTTCCCTCTCGGTCTTCCTTTTCCTCTCCGTTTCTTTCTCTACTTTTTCTCCCTCTCTCTTCCTTTCTTTCACTCTTTTTCTGAATCTCTACCTCTCTTTCTACTTTGCCCTTCCTCTGACAGCTACTCTCTCTTTCTCCCTTTATATCTATCCTCTCTCTCCACTCACTTTCTACTTTCTTCCCCGTCTCAGTGCTTACTTTCTCTTTAATATATTCTTCCCTCCCTCTTACGTTCTCCAACTTTATCTCCATCCCAACCACGCTTTACCTTCTTTATCCTTCCCTTTCTTTCCGTTTACTCACTCTCACTCTCTCATACTATCTTACTCTCTATTCCTTTCACTCTTCCCCCACTTTCCCATCCTATCCTTTATATCTTTCATGCTCTTTCATTTATTTATCTATCTTTCTTTTCTTTTCAGTCCCTTTCAAATACTTGCTTCTCTCTCTCGCTCTTTCTTATTAGCCTTTCTATTCTTCTCATTCTTCCTCACATGCTTGGTTCTATCTCCTCCATCTCTTTTTCTATGTAGCTTCCCATATCCTTTCGCAATCCCTCGCATACTTGCTTCTCTCTCTCTCTCTCTCAAAATATCAGCTTTTCGACTTCTTTCGTTCTCTCATTCTGTTACATAGTGCCTCTCTTTTTCTCTTTCCCTCTTACATAGTTGTCTCTCTCTTTCTCACACACATAGTCACTTCCCTCTCACTCACTCATTCATTCACCCCTTCTCTGATTTTGTCTTTCTATACCTTTACACTCCCTTCTCTCCCTCTCTTTTTCTCTTGGATAGTCGCTTCTCTCTCTCTCTCTCTCTCTCTCTCTCTCTGTGTTTTCTCTCTCTGTGTTCGCTCTCATTTACTCACTACTTCCTATCTATCTACCTGCCAATCCTCTCTATCTCAATACATCTCTGCCCGCACCTCATACCGCTCGCTCCCAGCCTCGCTCTGGCCATTCACTAAGAGAGAGGGGGAGAGAGAGAAAGAGAGAGAGATACATAAAAATGGCTACAGCGTGTCAGGTTTGATGGAAAGTTGACTTCTTTTCCCTGTCTCGCAATACATTCCTACAGAGACACAAACACACAAATTTATACAGAAATTCATAAATATATATATGCATATATAATTATGGCCAGATTTTAAAAAATGCGTGTTTGAGAAGGAAAAAAATTATACTATATGATGTTGATACCGCTGATGTCTACGTAAATAAACTTTCCACAGGCATATACATACATATAATTATATATATAAATATATCTGTATATATATAATATATATATATATTATATATATATATATATATATATATACACTACACACACACGTATATATAGATGTATATATACACACTGTTGCTTCTCTTCGTTCATTGATCTTTCTTCATTCATAGAAAATAACGGAGCACACCAACAACCGCTCCTGGACATAGAAACACACAAAAGCTTGTGTATATATATATATATATATATATATATATAAATATATATACCATGTGATATTCTAGGCATAATAATAATAATAATATTATTGTTGTTATTATTAATTAAAATAATTATGTTTCATTTATTAACCAGCAAGAGTTGACAATAATAATTAAGGTTATTAAAGAAGCATCCCGGTGAAAGAGCAAGTGTCATATATACATACATACATCTCCCTATATATATATATATATATATATATATATATTATATTGAGAGAGGTAGAAAGAGATAAAGAAGGAATAGAAAATAGAGAAAGGAAGAGTAAAAAGAATATTTCGACAATCCAGTTCCCCCGCACTATATCACACTATATACAATAACAAATAACAACCGCTGTTACCAACGACAACCACCACCACTACCACCACCTCCACTACATCCAGCACCTATACTACTATACTACATTGTCATCGTCACCTCTAATGTATTATAAATACTTCACAGCGTGTATACATTATAATAATAATAATAATAATAATAGTAATAGTAATAATAATATATCGGACTGGAACCAAACCGAACCGAACCGAACCAAGCCAAGCCATTCTAACAGAGACGGTAACGAAGCCAATCATTATCAACAAGCGGCACCACTCTTTCTACTGCATCCTGTACTACAATTAGATTGATCAATTAATTAACTAATTAAATTAATTGTCATTAATGTAAAACAGCACCACTGGAATCGTTTCAAAACCATTTAACAAATAACTACACCTTTCTGTAAACTACCAGTGGATTAATTATTTATTCTAATTACTGGAATTTACCAAACCAAACCAAACCGTTTACCAATTTATCAATCAACCTTCGCTACCTCCACCACCACTACCACCATCACCACCATCACCACCACAGTCCACTACAACACTCACCACAATCATCATCATTGACAACAC